>NW_004444005.1:13280455-13385402 GCF_000243295.1 Trichechus manatus latirostris | reverse complement strand
AACATCATTTTGTGTTAGTTTGGATAGGTACTGTGTTTCTAGAAATTTATCCACTTCTAGGTTTTCAAATTTGTTGGAGTGTAGTTTTTCATAATACTCTGTTATGATCCTTTTTATTTCAGTTGGGTCTATTGTAATGTCCTCCATTTCATTTATTATTTGGTTTATTTGTGTCCTCTCCTGTTTTTCTTTTGTCATTTTGGCCAGTGTTTGTCGATTTTGTTGATTCTTTCAAAGAACCAAACTTTGGCGTTGTTGATTCTTTCTATTGTTTTTCTATTCTCTGTTTCATTTATTTCTGCTCTTCATTATTTCCATTCTTCTGGTGGCTGTAGGCTTCTTTTCCTGTTCTCTTTCTATTTGTTCGAGTTGTGTAGCTAATATTTTGATTTTGTCCCTTATTTCTTTTTTGATGTGTGCATCTACTGCTATAAATTGACCTCTGAGCACTGCTTTTGCTGTGTCCCAAAGATTTTGGTATGATGTGTTTTCATTCTCATTTGATTCTATGAATTTTTTGATTCCATCTTTGATTTCTTCTATTATCCAGTGATTTTTAAGCAAGATGTTAGTTTCCATGTAATTGATTTTTTTTTCCTTGCTCTTCCTGTTGTTGATTTTTACTTTGATAGTGTCGTGATAATACTTTGTATTATCTCAATGTTTTGGATTTTGTTGAGTGTTACTTTGTGGCCTAAGATGTGGTCTATCCTGGAGAATGTTCCATGTGCATTGGAAAAGAATGTGTACCTTGCAGCTGTTGAGTGGAGCATTCTATATATGTCTGTGAATTCAGGTAGGCTGATTGTGGCCTTTAGATCTTCTGTATCTTTGCGTGAGTTTCTTTCTAGATATTCTGTCCTTTACCGAGAGTGGTGTGTTGAAATCTACTATTATTAAGGAACTGTCAATTTCTCTTTCCAAAGCTGTTAGAGTTTGTTTTATGTATTTTGGAGCCCTGTCATTGGGTGCATAGATATTTATTATGGTTATGTTTTCCTGATGGATCATCCTTTTAATCATTATATAGTGCCCTTCTTTGTCTTTTATGGTGGATTTTGTTTTAAAGTCTATTTTATCTGAGATTAGTGTTGTCACACCTGCTCTTTTTTGGTAGCTGTTTGCTTGATATATTTTTTTCCATCCTTTGATTTCTAATAAATTTAATGTCTTTGTTTCTAAGGTGTGTCTCTTGTAGACAGCATATTGATGGATCTTGTTTTTTCTTTTTTTTTTTTTAATCCATTCTGTCACTCTGTGTCTCTTTATGGGTGCATCTAGGCCATTTACATGCAGTGTAATTATTGATAGGTGTGAGTTTATTGCTGTCATTTTGTAGTGCTTTTTTTGTGGTGCTGACGTTTTCTTTGTTCCTCTTACTCTCCTGTGCTGAATTCCTTTTGTTTGTGGGTTTTTTTTTTTCATTTCTTTTATTTTTGTAGACTTTGTTTTTACTGAGACTTTATGTTTTTCTTCTTTATTTTGATGAGTAGGTTTGTTAACTTTCTCTGTGGTTACCTTGAAATTTACCGTTATCTTCCTAGGTTTGAACCAGTCTTTTATTACTTGATATCACCTTGCCTTCCTCTTCATTAGAAAGTTTATACCTATACCGTTTATTCCCTCTTTTATTGTTTTGACATTGTTGTCATTTACAGATTAACTTCTCTGGTTCCCTGTTGTAGACATTTTAGTTTTGATAGTCCTTGAGAGTTCATTTCCTAGGTTGGTATCTGGCTGATGCGATCTTGCGTCCTAGATTTAGGCAGTTGTCTGATGTTGTTTGTTCTGAAAATGAAGGACTCCTTTTAATAATTCCTGTAAGTTTGGTTTGGTTTTTACATATTCCCTTAATTTCTGTTTATCTGGAAATGTCCTAATTTCATTGTCATATTTGAACAAGAGTTTTGCAGGATATATTATTCTTGGTTGGCAATTTTTTTCTTTCAAGGTTTTATATATGTCATCTCATTGTCTTCTTTCCTGCATGGTTTCTGCTGAGTAGTCCAAGCTTAGTCTTATTGCCCCTCTGTATGTGACTTTCATTTTTCTCAAGCTGCTCTCAGGATTCTTTCTTTGTCTTTGGTTTTAGTGAGTGTGATTATGATATGCCTTGGTGATTTTCTTTTGGGGTATATCCTATATGGGGTTCGTTGAGCTTCTTGGATGGTCAGCATTTCATCTTTCATGATATTAGGGAAGTTTTCTTTCAGCAATTCTTCAATGATCCTCTGTGTTTTCTGTTTTCTCCCTCTGTTCTGGAGCTCCCATCACTTGCAGATTTTTACTTTTGATTGTATCCTACATCATTCTCAGGGTTTCTTCATTTTTCTTCGTTCTTTTTTCTGATTTTTCTTCAAACAGAGTGGTATCTAAGTATTTGTCTTCAATTTCACTGAGCCTGTCTTCCATTGTTTCAAACCTACTCCTCAGGCCTTCTATGACACTGTCCATTTCTGAAATCTTGTTGTTTATATTTTGGATTTCTAATTGTTATTTTTGTATGATTTCTAGTTGTAAGTTTATTTTGACATTTTGTTCCTGTATTATTTTCCTGAATTCTTCCATTGTTTTGTCTGTATTTTCCATGATTTTGTCTGCCTTTTCCATGAATTCGTCTATTTTTTCCTCATTTTTGTCTGCTTTTTGCTTCAACTCTTGGATAGCTCTGAATATTAGAGATTTGAATTCTCTATCAAGTAGTTCCAGTGCCTTTTCTTCTACTTGAAAGTTATCTGGTATTTATTTTGGATGCCTACTGGAACCATCCTGTCCTGTTTTTCTTAATATGCTTTGATATTGTCAGCTGTCTTTGGGACACTCGGTGGTTATTTTCTTCATTTATTGATTTTAGATTTGTTTGTTTTGTCCTGCTGTATTTGGTTATGCCTGAGCAGGCAGGCTGTGCATTCTTTGTTGTTTGCTCATCTGTGAATATGATACTTTTCACCTCCTTCTCCAATGGGCGGGGTCAGTTGCTCAGCTGTGGTGCAGCAGGGCAGGTCCAGCTGAAGGGGAGGGGCTGGGATGGATTGTTTGTGGCACGTCCTGGGGCCTACACGGCTGGGAAGTCAGTGCAGGGCAGGTTCCGGTAGGCCATGCCTGTGCTGCTCAAGGGTGCGATGTTCAGCATACAGTGCAGATAGGCAGGAGGGAGGGGATAGATTGTGATGTGTTGGTATGGGAAAGAAGAGAGAGAGGAGAAAGAAACAGAAGCAAAAAAAAAAAAGTGCTGAGGGGTCTGCTGTTGGAGTGGATAGATGGGAAACCAAGAGATAAAGAAAAAGAAAAAAAGAAAAAGTAAATAAATAAAAATTTTTAAAAAAGAAAGAAGTGTCCGCAGAGATCCCCCTGGCGACCAGGGAAGTGGCTCCCAGGCCTTGAGGCATAGACTGTCTAGAAGAGGCAGAGATGGAAACACAGCATCAGGTATTCAGGAGGCAGGAGAAGAAGGAAAGTAGAGATGAGAAACAGAAACGAAGAAAAAGTAAAAGAAAAAAATTAAAAAAAAAAAAGAAATGCCCCCAGGGATCCCACCTGTGTGACTGTGCAGACTAGAGAAGTGGCTCCCAAGCTGCACAGTACAGATATTCAGGAGACAGGAAAAGAAGGTAAGTAGAGAAAGACAAGAAACCGAGAAATGAAGAAAAACAAGAAGGAAAAAAGCAAACAAACAAAGCAAAACAAACAGAAAAAAAGGCCCCAGGGATCCCACCAGCCTGGCGGAAGCAGTTCCCCAGCTGAGCGGCACTTCACAGCCTGTCAAGAAGAAGCAAAAATGGCACATGGGGCCAAGTGTTCGAGAGAAAGGACGGGAGGAGGTAAGAGGCAGGGAAGAAACCAAAATCAGCCAAAAAAACCACCATCAACAGCAAAGAGATGGCACTGAAGGAGCCGGCCAGTATGGGTGGGGCGAATCCAAGCAGCATGGAGCCAGTGCCTACCAGCCAAGCAACCGTGGTCTGCTGGGAAGTGGTGGAGGCCGATTAGGGGGAAGAAGCGTGTATAGCTGGTTACCAGGTGCTCTGTCTCCTGCTGGCAGCTTCTTGAAGCTGCTTTCCTGTACTCCCTGTCTTCCGATCTCCAACAGAAGTCCAAGATGGTGAATCTGTGCTGCATCAGCTGATAGTGGACCTCCGCTCATTATCTCTCCTTGCTCTCTGTTCTCTGTCAGTTTCTTATTCCAGTCGGTGCTTGGTTGAGTTCTTTATCTCTTCATTTGACGCTTAGGGTTCCAGGATTGATGTTTGTCTCTGTTTTACTTAGTTTTTTGAGTCTTTGCTGTGGAGGGTGGGCGTGGTGTTCTGTCTATACTGCCATGTTGGCTCCACTCTATCTTATAAACATTCTTGTGCTTGCTTTTTCGTCAGACATGACATTCATGTGTGTTGATAAATACCTAGGTCATGGGGTAAGTGTATATTTAGCTTTAGAAGGTACTACCAAGCAGTCTACCATCTGGGATGGGAGTTGCTCCACATCCTCACCAACAGTTGGTATTGTCGGTCATTGTCATTTTGAGCATTCTGGTGGATGTGTACTTGTATCTCACTGTAGTTTTAGTGGGCACTTACCTGACCAAGAACGATGTTGAGCACCCTTTCATGTTCTTATTGTTGGTCATTTGGAGTGCTTCTTTTATGGGGTGCCTGTTCCAGATCTTATGGCCATTATTAAATTGGGTTGTGGGCTTTATTGATTTGTAGAAATTCTTTGCATTCTGGATAGAGTCCTTTGTCAGATAAATGTATTATAAATATCTCCTGCTAGTCTATGGCTAACCTTTTCACCCTCTAATGATTCCTTTTGTAATTGGAACTCAATTCTAATGAAGTCCAATTTGTCAATCTTCTATAGTTAGTGATTTTTGTGTCTTATTTAAGAAATATTTGCCTATTCCAATGTCCAGAAGGTATCTTATGTTTCCTTTTAGAAGTTTTATCATTGTATTTTTCACAGTTAGATTTCCAAGCCATTGGAATTGACTGTCATTTGTGGGGTAAGGTAGGGACCCATGGGTCAGTTTTCATTTTTTTCCCATATGAATATCCAGTTGATCCAACCTCTAAATTTCAATGCCACCCTGTTGAAAATCAGGCATGGATATATTTCTGGGTTCTCCATTCTGTTCTATTGGTCTATCTGTCCATCTTATTCCAATACCACACTGTTTTATAATTCTTGATATCTGGTAGTACAAGTCCTCTGACTTTGTTCTTCTTTAAGATTGTTTAGGTTTTCTTAGCCTTTTGCATTGCTATAGAAATTCTGGAATCAAATTGTCACACCCACCTCCTCAACACACAAATCTTGCTGAGACTTTAATTGTGATTACACTGAATATATAGATCATCTTGTGGAAGGATTAACATACTAACAATATTGAGTCTTCCAATCAGTGAACATTTAGTTCTTCTTTAATTATCTCAGCAGTGTTTTGTACTTTTGAGTGTACAGGTATGCAAGACCTCTTTTGTTAGATTTTTTTCCCCTAGGTATTTGATTTTTTTAAAATTCTGTAGTAGATGGTACTGTTCTTGACTTTCATTTTCTAATTGTTTCCAGTATTTAGAAATACAATTGACTTGGTATTTGGTGACCTTGCTAACTATATGTACTACTTCTAGTAGTTTGTAGACTCATTAATATTTTCTACATACACAATCATCTGCAAATCTTTTCAATTTTTATACTTTTATTTCCTTTTCATGGTGATAGTGGATATCATTGTTTTGTTCTCAAACTTGGGGAAAGTGCTCAGTATTTCGTCATGAAATATTATGTTACTATAGCCTTTAAAGGAAGTTCCCTTTTATTCCTGATTTACTGAGAGCTTCAAAAATGAAGTTATTACATTTATAATATGCTTTCTTCTGTCTCTATTGAGATGTTACTGTTTTTTCTCCTTTAGTCTGTTAATGGTGGATTATGTTGATCAATTTTTCAAATATTCAACCAACTTTGCAGTCTAGGAAAAACCCACGTGGTCATGATGTATTATTTTTATATACCACCGGTTTCAATTTACAAATATTTTGTTTAAGATTTTGTGTCTATGTTTATGAGAGAAATTGACCTATACTATTTCTTGTCCTTGTCAGATTTTGGTATTACTTTTATGGCCTCATAAAAAGAGCTGGAAAGAGTATTTTATTTTCCTATTCACTGAGGGGTTTCTATAAGATTGGTATTTTTTCCCCTTAAGTGTTTGGAAAGATTCACTAATGATGCCAAACAGACTTGAAGTTTTTGTTGTGGGAAATGTTTTAATTATGGAGTGTTTTTTTTTTTTAAAACAGATATTGGCCTATTGATACTTTCTATTTCTTTTATATCAGTTTTGTTAAGCTGTGTTTTTCAAAGAAAGTGTCCATTTCATTTAAGCTGTTAAATTATTGGCATGTAGTTGTTTGTAATATTATTATCATTAATTTCTGTGCAATCTGTAGTGATGTTCCATTTCAAGTGTACAATTCCATGACATTAAGTACATTCACAATGTTGTACAGCCATCACTACTATTTCCAAAAACTTTTTCATCATCCCAAACAGAAACTCTGTATCCATTAAGCAATAACTCCTCATTCCTCCCTCCCACCAGCTCTTGGTAATCTCTAATCTGCTTTCTGCCTCTATGAATTTGCCTATTATAGATATTTCAAATAAGTAAGACCATACAGCGTTTGTCCTTTTGTGTCTGTCTTATTTCACTTACCATAATATTTTCGAGGTTCACCCATGTCACAGCATATATCAGAACTCCATTCCTTTTTATGGCTGAATAATATTCCATTGTATGAATATACTACGCTTTATCCATTCAGCTACTGAAGGACACTTGGGGTGTGTTCACCTTTTGGCACTTGTGAATAGTGCTGCAATGAACATTGGTGTGCAAGCATCTGTTTGAGTCCCTGCTTTCAAGTCTTGTGGTTGTACACCTAGGAACAGAACTGCTGGGTCATATGGTAATCCGAGGTAATTAACTTTTTGAGAAACCACGAAACTGTTTTCCACAGCAGCTGCACCATTTTGCATTCCCACCAGCAATGCACATGGGTCCAGATTCCTCCACATCCTCACCTCATTAAAAAACAAACAATCAAACCAGTTGCCCTTGGTTGATTCTGACTCAGAGCGACCCTACAGGACAGAGTAGAACTGCCCTACAGGGTTTCCAAGGCTGTAATCTTTACAGATGCAGACTGCATGAAGTAGCTGGTGGGTTTGAATCACTGACGTTTCAGTTAGCAGCAGAGCACTTAACCCCTGTGCCGTTGTACCACCAGGGCTCCTTACATCCTTGCCAGAGCTTGTTCTTCTCCATTTTTATGATAACAGCCATTCTAGTGGGTGTGAAATGGTATCTCACTGTGGTTTGGATTTGCAATTTCCGGATGGCTTGATGATGCTGAGCCCCTATCCCATGTACTTATTGGGCATTCATGTATCTTTTTATTTTTTGTAAAGCATCTGTTTAAGTATTTGCCGATTTTCTTATTGGATTGTTTGTCTTTTTATCACTGAATTCTTGGAGCTCATTCTTAATGTACTCTGGATATATGCCCTTTGTCAGATGTCTGTATTGTGGATATTTCCCCCAGTCTGTGGTTTGCATTTTTGTTTTCTTAACAGAACATTTTAACGAGCAAAACATTTTAATTTTGGTGAAGTCCGATTTACCAGTTTTTACTGCTGTGGTTAGTGCTTTCTGTCTAAGAAATGTTTGTCCAGCCCAGAATAGTGAAGATACTCTCCTGTGTTTTCTAGCAGGGGCTTTGTTTCAGCCTGTGAGCCATCTCATATTAACTTGTGTGCATGCTGCCAGGTCAGGGTTATGGCTCACCTTTTCCGTGTGGCTGTACAGTTGTTCCAGCACCATCCCCTTGGACTTGCTCTAGTGCTTTGGTGGAAATCATGTGGCCCCATATACGTGGGCTTCTGGAGGTCACCGCTGTGGAGGAGAAGCAGGTGTGAGGGCAGAAAGTTGGGTCTGGGCCTGGGTCTACAATACCTGGATTGCTTCTTGGGCGTCCTGGGAGACCGTGGATTCAGGAGCATTTGGAGGTCAGGGAAGGTCTGGGGGCATGCATGTATGAGACTGCTCAGGGAGTGGGGTGGCAGGCAAGCACAGAGGTCTGGGCCTCAGGCCCCACTTCCCTGTGCAGAGCTTGGGAAGCAGCTCTAGAAGCACCAGGATGGCAGGGAGGGGTGAAGCCAAGGGGAAAGAGGGGTGGCCAGCTGCGTATGCAGTGCTTCAGGAGGCCAGGATGGGGGCAGAGGATGGGTGGGAAGTGACCAACTGGCCTGAACATACTTATATTAGCCTGAGCTGTGTCTAGTGGAGGCCAAAAAAGTGAGTTCTAGAGACGGGACCAGGGAGATGAGCTGGGAGCTGTTGAGGTGTGTGGGTACAAAGAAGTGTTTATTTTTATTGTGGGGTGTGAGAGGAGGGGTCTGGGGGGAGGGGTGTGAGAGGAGGGATCTGCGGGGAGGGCGCAGTCGGCTGGGGTGATGGGACTGAATGTGGGCCCTGGGGTGGGCCGTGGAGACCCCTGAGGGCCTTGTGCTCTGAAGCAGGAGACAGCGCAGATGGCAGGTGTGTGGCTGGGCTGTGGGCAGGGACAAGGCAGAGGTGGAAGGGGTGAGGATGTTCACTAGACCTTGGTATCCCTGGTTTCCGGATGTCCCTCGGTTAGAGCGCTTTGATGCGCTTGCTTTTGCCTTGATGTTTGTTTCTCTTTTGCAGGATTAAAACGAGGAACTTCTCAAGACTTGGCCTCTTCCCCCAAATTAGACAGATACAAATTAGCAAAACAATTAACTGACAAAGCCATCAAGGTAAATGCTCTCTGGGACGCAACAGGGAGGGGGACTCTTTTAAAAATAGAAATTTGTGTTGGAATTTGGAGAGTCCAGTGGGTGCCCCAGGGTGGCGGTGTACCCGATGGTCACCCACTGTAGCCTCTGCCCTGCCCCTGGGCCTGCCGGCCACACTCACAGCCACCACGCCGAGACTGCACTAGCATTATTTTTTTATTTCAGTTGCACGTTTTGAAACAAGTAATACTTTCAAAATTCAAAAAGTACAGAGGCAGGAACTGTAAAAGGCCCCTTCCCCAGCCACCCGAGGTGATGTATCCACTGCGATGTGGGCGTACACCCTGAGTCCCCCTGCTTAAGAACACAATTAGTAACATGCTCTGCACCGGGCCTTGTACCTTGATTTTTCACTTACTGATCCTCGGTCGCTGTGAGTTGGAATTGACTCGATAGCAACAAGTTTACAGGGTTATATCCTGGAGATTGTTCCAAATTGTGAAGTTTGTTTATTTATTCTGGCAGGAAACACGTGGTTTCTGGATCAGGAACAGACTTTTAATGACTCACAGAGCATCTTGTGTGGGTTCCCCACACCCCTGTCCCCCCCGGGGGTGACTTGGTGGGGGCAGATGTCAGCTGTGTGTGCAGGGGGATTTGCACCAGAGGAGAGAAACCCCAGAATTACGTCTCTTGGAGCTTATACAGGGCAGCTGGTGCACCTACCCCTCTTCCCCTGGAGAGAGAGAGACCTGACCTTTTACCTTAGGATGTGAATAGATCCTTTCTAGGGCAAGGAGAAGAAGGCCCCCACTGGGAATATGTGTGCATAGTTCTGGGGAAAATAAGGACGGTGCTGTTATTTTTTGATAAGGAACCCTGGTGGTGCAATGGTTAAGTGCTTGCCTGCTAACTGAAAGGTTGTCAGTTTGAACCCACTATTGACTCCATGGGAGAAAAGACCTGACAATCTGCTGTTGTAAAGGTTATAGCGTAGGAAGCCCTATGGGGCAGTTTTACTGTCCTACAGAGTTGCTGTGGGTTGGAATCGACTTGACTGCGCATGACAGCAACAACAACAGTATTCTTTGAACAGGAGCCAATGTCTCCTCATCTACCACCCTAAGGAGCTGAGGAGCGAATGGCCCTGAGAAGCTGGACTATGTGAAGAAGAACATGGTATCAGGATTGGTGGAAGACTCATTAACAACCTGCATTATGCATATGACACAACCTTGCTTGCTGAAAGTGAAGAGGACTTGAAGCACTTACTGATGAAGATCAAAGACCACAGCCTTCAGTATGGATTACACCTCAACGTAAAGAAAACAAAAATCCTTACAACTGGACCAATAAGCAACATCATGATAAATGGAGAAAAGATTGAAGTTGTCAAAGATTTCATTTTACTTGGCTCCACAATCAACACCCATGGAAGCAGTAGCCAAGAAATCGAAAGATGCATTGCACTGGGCAAATCTGCTGCAAAAGTCCTCTTTAAAGTGTTGAAAAGCAAAGATGTCACCTTGAAGACTAAGGTGCGCCTGATCCAAGCCATGGTATTTTCAATAGCATCACACGCATGCGAAAGCTGGATGATGAATAAAGAGGACCAAAGAAGAATTGATGTCTTTGAATTGTGGTGTTGGTGAAGAATAGTGAATATACCATGGACTGCCAAAAGAATGAACAAATCTATCTTGGAAGAAGTACAACCAGAATGCTCCTTAGAAGCAAGGATGGTGAGACTACACCTTATATACTTTTGGACATGTTGTCAGGAAGGATCAGTCCCTGAAGAAGGACATCATGCTTGGTTAAGTAGAGGGTCAGCAAAAAAGAGGAAGACCCTTGATGAGATGGATTGACACAGTGGCTGCAACAATGGGCTCAAGCATAACAACGATTGTGAGGATGGCGCAGGACTGGACAGTGTTTCCTTCTGTGGCACATAGAGTCGCTATGAGTCGAATCCAACTCGACAGCACCTAACAGCAATAGTCTTATTGACTCCCCTTTGTAGGTGACTTTTCATTTTTCCCAAGCTGCTTTCAGAATTCTTTGTCTTTGGTTTTGGCAAATTTGATTATCATATGTCTTGGTGACTTTCTTTTGGGATGTATCCTGTATGGAGTTTGTTGAGCTTCTTGGGTGGATATCTTCTCATCTTTCATGATATCAGGGAAGTTTTCTGCCAGGAAATCTTTAACAGTTCTTTCTGTATTTTCCACTGCCTCCTCCCTGTTCTGGAACTCTAATGCACAAGTTTTTCTCTTGATAGTATCCAACGTAACACTTTCTTCATTCTTTTTTCTGATTTTTCCTCAAACAAATTGATGTCAAGGAATTTGTCTTCAAATTTACTGATTCTGTCATCCATTGTTTCAATTCTGTTCCAATATCCTTCTATTGAATTGTTTATTTCTGAAATTTTATTGTTAATCTTCTATATTTCGAGTTTTTTTTGTATAGTTTCTAATTGTCTATTTTGTTGTTTTGTTATTGTTTTCATGAATTCTTCTATCATTTTGTCTTTGCTTGTTTTCCTTGATTTCTTTCTTGATCTCTTGGAGAGTCCTGTATATTAGTCTTTTGAATTCTTTATCAGGTGGTTCCATTGCCATTTGTTCCTTTGGAAGACCTTCTGGTTCTTTATTTGGGTCACTTGCTGGAGCCATCTTGTCCTGCTTCTTTATGTGATTTGATATTGTTTCTTGTCTCTGAGGCATCAAGAAGCTATTATATTTATTTATTGTATGTTTGTTTGCTGCATCCTGAATTTTTCTTTTATTTTGATAAATCCAAGTAGGCTGGGCATGTGTGCTACCCTTGTCACTAATCTGGCAGCATTGAAGCTGTCACCTCCTGTCTGTGTGTGGATGGGGTAGTGACTGGATGTGTGAGTGTTTGAGTTCCTGTTTACTGGTGTTTCAGGGATGCTAAAGATGCAGCTGATATTTCTGGTGGGGTGATGTATCTGGCTGGCTGGTCACCTGGCCATGGGTGCAGGGGGCATTCTCCCTTGTCACTGGGTTGGGTGTTGGTGTGTGCGCTTGGCCGACTGCAGGGTGGTAGGGGTGAGGGTGCCCTGATCATCGGTCACTGGGTAGGTGGTGTGGAAATTCTCACCAGTGGTCCCAGGCATGCAGGGATGCATGAGGTTTTCAGAGCGGGCACAAGCCTCCAGTTGCAGGGGAGTGATGCAGGGGTGAGGCAGAGGGGGATGTCACCTGTCCACAGGAGCATGATTGGAAGTCATGCCCCTGTTCACTAGGGTGCATCGCAGGGGAGGTTTTCCAACCAGTAGGGAATAGGAGGCACCACCAGTCCTTGGTTCCCTGGCTCAAGTGACTGGAGGTAGTGGGAAGCACCACCGGTCTTCAGGCCCCTGGCACAGGCAGCTGGAGGGAGTGAGAGGAACTGCTGGCCCTCAGGCCCCTGGCACTGGTGCCTGGAGGGAGTGGGAGGCACAACCGACTCTCAGACCCCCAGTGCAGGTGGCCGGAGGGAGTAGGAGGCACCGTTGGTCCTCAGGACCCTAGCATGAGTTTCTGAGCAAACGGTGGGTGCCTTCAGTCTGTGCGCTCCTAGCTTAGGCGGCAGGGTGGTGGTGGACGCTGCTGGACTGTGATCGCATGCCAGGAGGGGGGATGGATGAGAAGGGTGGGGGGCCCCACAGGCCTGCAGGCCTCTGGCACAGGGGGTTGGGGTTGGTGCGATGGGTGGGGTGCATGCACTTAACTGTCTTTCACAGGGCAGGAAGCACCCCTGCTGGGCTCTGGATGTGAATGCAGAGTCACTCCTGCTTGGCTGCACCAGTTGATGAGGGTTTCAGTTGGAAACGTTGTTTGCTTTGTCTCAATATGGCTGTGCTGCGCAGGTTTGGCTAGCAGGGCGCCAGTGATCCGTACTTCTCCATGTCCACTGTTTTTATACTGTCTCTCCTTCCACTGGGTGCTCAGTCCAATTCTTCAGCCTTGTCTTTGGTGTTCAGGCTCTGAAGTCGTCATTTGCATTGGATTCACTTGTTTTCTTGGATCTTTGTTGTAAGAGGGATGTTATGAAGCATCTGACTACTCTGCCATCTTGGACCACCTCTGAAATCTGGTCTATTTAATATTAATATAGCCACTCCAGCTTTTTTTTTGACTAGTGTTAACATTGTATGTCTTTTTCTTTTAACTTATTTGTGTCTTTATACTTAATATGTGTTTCTTGTAGACAGCATATAATTGGGTCCTGCTTTTTTAAAAATTCTGTCTGACAATCTATGCCTTTTGATTGATTATTTTAGCCATTTACCTTTAATGTGATTTAATGTGATATGGTCTGGTTAAATCTGACATTTTGCTACTTGTTTTCTGTCTGTCCAATTTCGTCTTTGTTCTTTGTTTTCTCTTTTTTCTGTCTTGTTTTGGATTGATTGAGCATTTTTTATTTCTTTTTATCTCTTTTATTGGATTATGTAGTATGCTTCTTTTGTTTCTTTACTGGTTGTTTTAGGGTTTATGGTATACAACTTTATTACTGCCTACTTCAAATGTTATTATATCATTTCATGTATAGTATAACAACTTACAATAATATACATTTCTATTTTCCCTTTGGTGTTGTTAGCATTCATTTTGCTTCATTATTTTTGCTTTACACAGTCAATTATCATTTGCAAGATTAAAAAAAAAACTTTTCAAGTTACCCACTGTCTTATTCATCTAGTGGTGCTGTAACAGAAATACCACAAGTGGATAGCTTTAAAGAACAGAAGTTTATTCTCTCACAGTCTAGTAGGCTAGAAGTCCAAATTCAGGGTGTCAACTACAGGAGAAGGCTTTCTCTGTGAGCTCTGGAGGAAGGTTCTTGTCATCAATCTTTCCCTGGACTAGGAGTTTCTCCTCAAAGGAACCCCAGGTCCAAAGGATGAGCTCTGCTCCTGGTGCTGCTTTCTTGATAGTATGAGGTTCCCCTGTCTCTACTCACTTCTCTCTTTTATATCTCAGAAGAGATTGGCTTAAGACACAATCGAATCTTGTAGGTTGGGTTTACAAAATACTGCTAATCCCATCTCATCAACATCATAGAGACAGGATTTACAACGCATACAGAAATTTCATCAGATGACAAAATGGTGGAAAATCATACAATACTGAGAATCATGACCTAGCAAAGTTGACAGATATTTTGGGGGGACATAATTCAATCCATGATGCCCACATATTCGCAATGTCAAGTACTCTTCATTCCCTTGTATAGATAGATAGAGTTTTAAAAATCCAGTATGGCACACTTTGCCTTTAACTGGAGCATTTCAAATTAAACTAGCGCTAGTATAGCCAATGTCTTAGTTCATTCATTTGGTATGACCTGTCTGCTTGGTTGCTTGGTTTTCTTTTTCTCTCTTTTCATGCCTTCTTTTGGACTGATTATTTTTTTCTCATTCCATTTCTTTTTCTCTTATGAGTTAGATATCATACACTGTTTTATTCTTTTTGTGGTTCCCCTAGGAATTGTATTCTGCTGACTTATTATTAAAATTAATCAGTTTTCTAAAGTTAACCGATTTGACTAAAACTAAGCAGAGTGTTGGGGATGCCCAGGCAATCTTGCCAGAACCACGTCTCATCCACATCCCTGCTTGTCCACCTGCACAGCCAAGCAGTCTAAGGAGTCTCAGAGATGGCCTCTAACCTACCAAGTCTCTCTTGTGGGTGCCGGGACTTGAACTCACAGCTTCTAGCAGCAGGCACAGACTTTCTCTTGTACAGGCTCCTGGGTGTGGGTGTGCAGGTCCTATTGGGGCCTGTGTTAGTTAGCTATTGCTGCATAACAAGTTACCATAAATTTAGCAGCTTAAAGAAACACCCATTTATCATTTCAGTTTCTGTGGGCCCGAGTCTGAGCATGACTTAACTGGGTCCTCTGCTCAGGGCCTCACAATGCTGAAATCAAGGTGTTTCCTGGGCTGTGATCTCATCTGGAGGTTCAGCTAGGAAAGGATCCTCTTCCAAGCTCCCTCTGAATATTGGCAGAATTCATTTCTTTGTGGATGCAGAATTTGTGGCAGGTTGCTTCTTGAAAGCCAGCAACAGAGAGCGAGTCTCTGCTGCTTTGAGTCTGTATCATCAGGGAGGGCTTGGACCATCATTTAAAGGACTCACCTAATTAGGTCAGGCCCACTCAGGATTACCTGTCTTGATTAACTCAAGGTCCACTGATTAGTGACCTTAATTACATCTGAAAAATCTTACCACCTTTGTTCTATACTGCAATATAATCACAGGAGTGATATCCTACCACCTTTTCAATGTCCTGTTGGTTTAGAAGCAGGTAACAGGTTCCATCCGCAGTCAAGGCAAGGGGACAACATGATGGCATGACCCATTGGGTTCACTTAGAGTCTATCCACTGCAAGCATTGTTTCTTGCTCACACCAATTTCCATGGTAGCTGGGCAGCTTTCCAAGGCAGCTGTCCCCTAGACACCTGCTCCCACACACTTGGGAGACCCTGCTGCTGCTCCTCTGGCCCCCCTGGGCAGCTGATGACTCCCCAACTCCCTGTCCTCAAACCTCAGGCACCCACACACCCCTCCCCACTCACAAAGTATGAGGGACACTCACCCTTCACAGAGAAAGGCACCCCTCGGTGCCCATCACAATCCACAGACCCCCTGACTGCATGGCCCTGCCGTCTCTGCTCCCTCCTTCCGAATCCAGCCCTTGCCTGGAGTTCAGGATCAGCTCTGGAGGTGTCAGGAAGGGCCACATTCCTGCTTGCCTCATGGCCTCCTAGTCGTGTATGTGTGTGTGGTGAATGTGTGAATGTATGTGTGAATGTGTGTGCAAGTGTGTGTATGCATGTGACTTGTGTGAGCGTATACGTGTTTATATGTGTGAGTGTGTGTCTGAGTATGCGAATGAATGCATGAGTTGTGTGTGTGAATATATCCTTGTGAGCTTGTGTCTGCTTGAATGCATGTATGAGTTTTGTGTTTGACTACGGGTGTGTATGAGTGTTAGTTGTGTGAGTGTATATGTGTATGTGAATGTGTGAGTTGAGTGTATGTGAGCATATATGTTTGAATATGAGTATCTGCACATATTAATGTGAGTTGTGTGTGTGAATTTGAGTGTGTATGAGTGTGACTATGTACATGAGTTGTGTGTGAATGTGACTGTGAATGAGTGTGTGTGTGAACACCTCTGTGTACAAGACCCCATGAGGAAGCAGGAACACACAGAACAGAGTGACTGTCCTTCAGCGCCCCTCTCTTGCCGCATACCTGCATGCACACCTGCAGCCTCACACCTGCACGCACACCTGTGCCCACACACCTGCGTCCACACACCTCTGCCTGCACGCCTGCGCCCACACACCTGCACACACACCTGTGCCCACACACCTGCATCCATGTCCCTCAGGTGCTCCTGGAGTTTCTCCTTTAGCAGAACTGTGGTGTCTTCCTATTGGTGTATGGGGTCAATCTTATTCTGCTTTAAGAACTTCTGCCAAGAAATAATTAACCTGCTTTTCAATTCTTTAGTTTAAAATATGTTCTTATAATTTTAGGAAAAAAAGATTTTTTCTATCTATGGACACTACCCGGTGATCCGGGCGGCTCTGCGAAGGAAGGGCTGGGTGGAGAAGAAGTTCCACTTTGTACCCAAGGTCATTCCACGTGTGGAAGACGAAAGTGAAGGGGTGACTGGTAGAGTATTTAAGGCGTTTTGTCTCACTGTAAGATGTGTGGTGTGTGCTTTGTTGCAAAGACAAGAAGTAAGTGGACCCCGTCCGGGGCAGCAATGCTGGCCTCTCCTGGCATGCTTGGTTTCCTGGTTCCATGTCTGAGTCTTACTCGTCCCTTCCTTTGGGGGTGGAGCACCTTGGAGAGGCCCTTTTGACCCCTGGTGTTGGTCACATCTTGGTGTCCCTAATGTCCATGCCCAGGCCAGGTCTCATTCTGTGTCTGGACAATTTCTGCTGACCTCCAGACCCCTGACCACCCCTCCTCCATCAGACATCCCTCCTTCATAGAACGTTTCCCCCATAGAACAACCCTCTCCCAATGGGATGCGCCTCCATTAGACGCCCTGCCTCCATTGGGATTCCCCTCTCCTGATGGGACACCCGTCCTCCAGTGGGATGCCCCTCCTCCCCATCCCCTCACTGTCCATCATGCCTCACTGCAGGACGTCTGGGCCTCAGGGGAGGGAGAGAGCCACTCCAGGTTCTTGCCCCAGCGCGGTGTCAGCAGCGGACTTGCCTTGAGCCCGACTTGGATTGGTCAGGATGGGGCCAGGCTTACAGAGGGGTGCTGCTCTGGGAGGGGGTCTACCTGTGATCAGGCGCTCAGCCTTCACTGTCCCCGACCTCTCTCCCTGTGCTTCATTTGCAGATAGCAAAGGCACTGAACACAAACAGAACCCAGAAATGACTTTCAGGAAGACAGAGGACATCCATGACGTGATGGTAGGCCCCTGGTTTCACACTCGTGGGGCATGAGGGGTGGTGCCAGAGCTGCCCCAGGACCAGGCTGAAGCCAGGAGGGCGGGCGGGACCCTCTGTGGACATGGGGCTGGGTGCCTCCCCATCACACGTTCTTTCCTGACACCCCGACTAGTCTAAAGAACATGAACCGAGTTCTGGGTACTGATAGAGTTTTTCTTGCCAGTCTAGGCTGGTAAAACATGAAATGCCTTACTTCCTCTGGACCATCAAAAGGGACATCGTAGATCATCACAGTCTGAACTGCGACCAGATGTTGAACCACTACGGGAAGACAGCCTCATTCACCACCAAGGTGCGTGGGGCCCCGCACACCCGCCAAGAACCTTCCGGCCCCCCAGCTCTGCCGGGGCCAGAGGTCGACCGCTGAGTTCCCACTTGCTCCCGGGGAGGGCAGCAGGCGGGGCTGCTGTAAAGAACAGACAGCTGTTCTCTCACAGTCTGGAGGCTAGAAGTTCAAGTCAGATCTGGCCCAGCTGATTCTTCTGTGGCCTTTCTCCTAGTCTCTGGTGTCTGCCTGCAATCCTTGGTGTTCCTTTGCTGGTAGACAGGCCCTCACATGGGGCCTTGCCATCCACTGGGAGTGGTAGAGGGGCCTCCCTCGGGGTGCAGGGTCACATGTCGTCTTGGGGATGAAGTTTCTGCTCTTGTGTCCCAGGGGACCCACCTTGATGTGTGGGCAGGATGCCCCTCCCTGGTCACTGCCCCTGCAATGCAGGGGTCAGTCCACACCCTGCCACCCCCAGGCTTCTCCGCTAGTCAGGGTTACCCCATTGTGGGCCCCGGGCTGATGTGTGCAGCCACGCCCCGGGGGGCCCATAGAGGGAGGGCGGCCATTGGTCAGGGGTGGACGCCCTGCTGTGCTGGGGTGACCAGGTGTGGACAGGGCATGGTTTGGCCAGTTCTCAAGGCCAGACAGGTGGGGCCAGGGCCATGCCCAGACACGCTCCACCCAGCCAGACTCCTTTCTGCCCCTCACCCTGTACCCTGTTGGTGTCCTGCGTGGCCCCAAGGACCAGGGTGGGGGAGTGTGGCAAGGAGGAGTATGGTGTGGCTGGAGCTGGCCAGGGGCATGAGAGTGGGGTGAGTGCCCCCCAGCTGCCCGATGAGTGAGTGAGTGAGTATGGGGCTGGGGCAGTGCAGGAGGCCCTGCAGGCGGGAGGGGTGGGCTGGCTGAGCTACAGGAGAGTTGTGGGGAGGCGAGGGGGCAGCGCCTGGCTCCCGAAGCGCAGGGGCCTGTGGGTGGGAGGTGGCTCCGGAGGCCAGGCCTGGGCCTTGGTGGCCCTGGGGCTGGGAGAGTGGCTGTGGGGACTTACCTCCTGCTGGCCTGGTGGGCTCCTGCAGCCATGGCCACAGGCCAGCATTGATCAGCACTGCCCCACCCACCTGCGACCCCTAGGGCCCCACTGTGGCCCTCGTCCTGCGTCCTGGGCCTGAGTGGACAGGAGACCACAGGCGGGTCTTCCCAGAGGGGCTGCCCCTGGGCCTGGGGGGACTGGCCTGCATGGCTGGGGGCGAGGGGCTGGTCTGGGGGCCTGGAGTCCCCTCCAGGAGGCAGGCCCAGGGAGCACCCAGTCTGCCTGTGGATGGCCGGCCCTGGGTTTGTGCACGAGGTGGCCCTGACTCCCCTCTGTCTCCGGAGATCGGGCTGTGTGTGAGCATGCGGAGCCTGCCATGGTACGTCCAGGCCAACCCTGACTCCTTCTTCCCGCGCTGCTATGGCCTCTGCACAGACAGCGAGAAGCAGGAGTTCCTGGGTGAGTGGACGGCAGTGTAGGGCCTGCAGGGCCGTCTGGGCAGGGCTGGCCTCTTGAGGCCTCTTGGCCTGTGGCCTCTACTGAAGGCCCGCAGGCCGCCTCTGAATGGGGGTGTGACACGCAGGGGCACGCGGGAGGCCGGTGGGGGAGGGGGGAGGGAGGCCAGGAGCGGGGCGTCTCTGTCTTGCTCTGTTGACCTCAGGGATGGCCCACGGCCCAGTCTGGCATCCAGGGAAGGTGTGCATGGCAGAAGTCAGACCCCTGTCAGGTCCCTGGTGGGGATGGAAGGAAGGGTCCCTGGTTAGACCTAGTTAGACCTGGCCGGGAGGCCACAGGAGAGAAAAGGGGAAGGTCAGAGCAGGTGGGGCGCGTCCACTCCAGGGAGGGACCCCATGTCCCACGATCACCCGCCTGCACTATGGCCCTGACCCCACCCTGGGGCGCCTCAGGCAGCCAGCAGCTGCAGCCTCATAGACCAGGTCCCCGGAGAGCATGTTCCAGCAGAGAGGGAGCAGGAGAGAGACTCATGAGCAGAAGAGGGGGGCCACATGGAGGGGGTGCTGGGCGGGGGTGGGATGGGGGAGGGCCGTCAGAGTAGGGGCAGGGGGGCAGCAGCAGACGTGTGGGAGGGGCCCAAGGGGAGCAGGGGGAACTTGTTCTTAATGGAGGCAAGAAGCGGGCATGGGGTGAGCTCTGTGATTTAGGGGTGGCAGCAGCTCTGTTGCAGGGAGTGGATGTGCAGTGCAAGCTGAACAGCAGGAGGGAGGGGCTGCCTCCACTTTGATGGGGAAGGAGCCGGCTTGGGCGGGAGGATGGGGGGTCCGTGATCTCCACAGATGTCCGGAGGGGGCCGAGGGGGCAGCAGGCAGTGGGAGGCAGAGCCTGGAGGGGTGGCGCCAGAGGCACGAGGAGGTGTGCAGAGTGCTCCCAGCAGCCTTGCCGGCCTTCCCAGGATGCTGACCGGCTGTGTGCAGCCACCCTTCGGTCAGAGCCGGCCCAGCCCTGCCTTCCGCCTTCTGCACTTGGTAGGCACGGGCAGGAGGTCCTGGGGAGGGCAGGCTTCCTGAGATGGGAGCCATTGGTCCTGCTGCTGTCAGCCAGGGAGATTCTAGAAAGATCCCTCTGATGCAGTGTGAATGACAGACTGATGGGGGGGGCGGTCTGAGGACAGAGGACCAGGGAGAGGACCTCGTGGCTGTGGAGAGAGTGGCCCTGGGAGGGAGGAGAGGCCGAGGGGCAGGAACCAGGCAGAGAGTTCGAGGGTGGGGGGGGGCGTCCCAGGGCTGGGCCTGTTGATGGGGGCTGGAGGCCTGTTGGTGTGACCAGTCGAGGCAGACCTTTTTCAGCCCTCAGCCCCATCCGTCATAGTGAGAGGGAGGAAGACAGGGTTTGGGGGAGGCGGCGGGCCTGGGGGAGCCACTGGGCTGCGGGGCAGGAGCGAGGCCCACCTGCCCCTGGAGCCACCATGACCTGGCAGGCAGAGGGGGCGAGGCCTGGTGTCCTTCCAGATGACTTCCGGCGCACTGTGGCTTCCAGCATCCTCAAGTGGGTTGTCAGCCACCAGAGCTGCAAGGCCAAGCTCAAGAACAGGCGGGAGGAGGCCGGCGACAGTTACCCCAGCCACAGGAAAGGTGCGTTGGGGCAGGGCAGGCATGGGTGGGGCCTCCCCCTGGGCATCTCCCCTCTCAATCCCAATGCCAGCAGGGTTGGTTCCTCCTGGAGGCTCTGACGGAGAATCCATTCCATGCCTTTCTCCCAGCTTCTTACAGCTACCAGTGATCTTGGTTGTTTGCCGGTACAATCTACAGTCTACAGTCCCCAGGCTTTGACTTGTAGCTGCGTCACTCCAGTCTCTCCTCCATTTTCTCTCTGTTTTGTCGTATTCACCCCTATCGTGTGCATCTGCTTCAGTCTGGATACTTTCTAGTGACCTGTTTCAGATTCACTGATCTTGCCCATGCTTTACCCAGGTCTCTGTTAAGCCTATCGAATGAATTTCTCATGTCATATTTTCCTTTGGGAGCCCTGGTGGCGCAGCGGTTAAAGTACCTGTCTGCTCACAGAAAGGTCAGCAGCTTGAACCCACCAGCTGCTCTGTGGCAGAAAGATGTGGCAGTCTGCTTCTGTAAAGATTACAGCCTTGGAAACCCTATGGGGCAGTTCTGCTCTGTCCTCTAGGATTCCTATGAGTCTGAATTGACTCGATGGCAGTGGGTGTGGGTAGTACTTTCATTAGGTTGGTTTAAAAAACAGTCTCCATCTATCTGATCAAATTCTTCATCTCTTCAAGCATGTTGTATTTTTCCACTAGACCCCTTAGCCTTTTTATCTTAGTTATTTTAAAATACCTGTCTGATAATTCCACAGATCAGGGCCATTTATAGGTCTTTCCCTTTTGACTGCATCCTTTCTTGACTCCCATTTTGTTACTTTTTCATGTGTCTTATAATTTTCGATTATATGCTAGACAGTTTGCATTAAAGAACAGCAGAGACTGAAGTGAATGATATTTATCTCTGTCTGGCCTCCAGAGTGGGGATGAGCCCATCTCATTTGTAGTTAAGCTGAGTGTGGGCTTTGTGGGTGCTTTAGTTTTATTCCATTCACCACTGGCTTCCAAATGTTTTGATGATGGGATCAGGGCTTTCCCTTGAGCAGGACTTGGGATCTGAGCACTGGTAAGATTTTGGAGATCTGCCTGTGCTTCACAGCAGAGCAGACAGTTTCAGAACTGCGGGATAACTCTCTGCCTTACAGCCTGGCTTCCAGGTTTTGGGGTTGCTGGGGGTGTCTCTTTGCTCTCATCTGTGCCCCCTGCTTTCTGTACCTGGCAGATCTCTTTCAGGCCCATTGCCCTTTCCCACTTGAACTTGATGAAGGCCTAGGATGCCTGGGAGGGATTTTTCTCATCCCTCCTGCCCTATCCCAGTCTTTCCTAGCTGAAATCCTGGAATACCTGGAGACTTTCCTTCTGCTCTCCTACCCTCTTCTGGGGATGGCAGACTTGCACTCTAGGGAGGCATGTCTGGGGGGCCCTCTCTCAGCCCTCTTTCCCTGCCCCAACTTTTGGTGTGTGATCCCTGATACTTGGAGAAGAGCCATGGGAGTTCCTTGGGGTTAGAATCTGTCATGCCAGCACACGTGTCCACTCATGATCGCCAGAGTCCTACTGGCCTCATATCTGTACCTCTGGCGGATTCCTCTTTCTCCTACTGTTCCACCAGGGATGACAGCATTCCTGGGTCTCCTCTGTCTATGAAGATCTCATCATTTTTTTTTTTTTTTTTTTACTTTATTTAGATTTCTTTGTCTCCTCAGTTCTTTTATGCGTCTTAAAAACCATGATTTTGTAGCGTATCCAGCGTGTTTTGATTGTTAGGGTGGGAGCCATGGTTTTTTAGGGTTTTCTACATCAAAACAGAAACAGAGCTGTCCCATAGGGGTTTTAATTTGCACTTTCCTGTAATTATTAAGGTTGGGCATTTTATTGGCCATTCATATTACTTCTGTAAGATGTCCATGTCTTTTGCCCAGTATTCTGTTAGACTGTTTGTCTTTATCTGATTAATTCTCGGGAATTCTTTATATAGTCTGGATAGAAATCCTTTGTCAATTATATGTGTAGTAAATATTTTACCCCAGGTTGTGACCGATCTTTTCATTTATGGTGTCTCTTGATGAATATAATTTCTTGAATTTAATAGAGTCAAATTTATCATTCTTTTCTGTTTGGGTTTGTGCTTTGAGAATCTTATTTAATAAATCTTCTTCTATCCCATAAAGATATCCTTTTATACTTCTATAAGTTTTAAAGTTTTCCTCTCTTGTTTGAATATCTGATTCATCAAGAATTGATCTTTGTGGATGAGGTAAGGTAAGGATCCAATAGTTTTCCTCCAAGTGGACAACCACTTACCCCAGCACCATTCATAGAATGACACAGCCTTTCACCTGGGATGCCATCTCTGTCCCTTGGAAAGTTTTCATATATTCAGAACTTGTTTCTGGGTTCTCTATTCTGCAATATCGCTCCATTTGTCCACCCCTTCACCACTACCCCATAGTCTTAACTGCTTTAATTCCAAGGTATCTTGATATATGACAGGAAACGTCCCCTCATCCTGTACTTCCTGTTCAAAATTGTCTTGTTTTCCTGGCCCTTGTTCTCAACTAGCCGAGTTCCATTAAGATCCTGTTGCAATTTTGATTGCAGTGGCATTGAATCTATAAATAATTTGAGGAGATATGACATCTTTACAATATTGAATTTCCTCACTCATAAACAAGCCATTACTTTGTGTTTATTTAAGACTCCTTTAATATCTGTCAACAGAATCTGAAAATGTTTTCCCATAAATGTCTTGCACATTATTTTCAAATTTTAACCCTAGATGCCTTTATATTTTGTTGTTATTAAAAATATCTTATGGTTAAGTTTTGTTGTAGGTATAAAGAAATGAAATTTCTTTTAAATAATATACACAGGATTTTTGCTGTTGTTGGGTGCCATTGGGTCGGTTCCAACTCATAGCGACCCTATGTACAACAGAACAAAGCCCTGCCCAATCCTGCGCCATCCTCACAATTGTTGCTATGTTTAAGTCCATTGTCGCAGCCACTGTGTCAATCCATCTCTTTGAGGGTCTTCCTCTTTTTCTCTCACCCTGTACTCACCAGTCATGATGTCCTTCTCCAGGGACTGGTCCCTCCTGATAACATGTCCAAAGTACATGAGACAAAGTCTCACCATGCTTGTTTCTAAGGATACTCTGGTCGTACTTCTTCCAAGACAGATTTGTTCATTTTTCTGGCAGTCCATAGTATGTTCATATTCTTTGCAAACACCATAATTCAAATGCATCAATTCTTCTTCAATCTTCCTTATTCATTGTCCAGCTTTTGCAAGCACATGAGGCAATTGAAAAATACCATGGCTTGAGTCAGGCACACCTTAGTCCTCAAAGTGACATCTTTCCTTTTTAACACTTTAAAGAGGTCTTTTGCAGCAGATTTGCCCCATGCATTACATCATTTGATTTCTTGACTGCTGCTTCCATGGGTGTTGATTGTGGCTCCCAGTAAAATGAAATCCTTTACAATTTCAATATTTTCTCTGTTTATCATGATGTTGCTTATTGGTCCAGTTGTGAGGATTTTTGTTTTCTTTATGTTGAGGTGTAATCCATACTGAAGGCTGTAGTCCTTGATCTTTGATCTTCATCAGTGTTTCAAGTCCTCTTCACTTTCAGCAAGCAAGGTTGTGTCATCTGAGTAACTCAAGTTGTTAATGAGTCTTCCTCCTATCCTGATGCCGTGCTCTTCTTCATATAGTCCAGCTTCTGGCATTATTTGCCCAGCGTACAGACTGAATAAATATGGTAAAGGGATACAACCCTGACACACACCTTTCCTGACTTTAAACCATGCAGTATCCCCTATTCTGTTCAAACGACTGCCTCTTGGTCTATGTACAGGTTCCTCATGAGCACAATTAAGTATTCTGGAATTCCCATTCTTCACAATATTATCCATAATTTGTTATGATCCACAGAGTCAAATGCCTTTTCATAGTCAATAGAACACAGGTAAACATCTCTCTGGTATTCTCTGCTTTCAGTGACTATGACATCAGCAATGATATTCCTGGTTCCACATCCTCTTCTGAATCTGGCTTGAATTTCTGGCAGTTCCCTGTTGATGTACTGCTGCAACCATTTTTTAATTATCTTTAGCATGATTTTACATGCATGTGATATTAATGATATTGTTCAATAATTTCCACATTTTGTTGGATCGCTGTTTTTTTGGAGTGGGCACAAATGTGGATCTCTTCCAGTCTGTTAGCCAGGTAGCTGTCTTCCAAATTTCCTGGCATAGACCAGTGAGAAATTCTAGTGTTGCATCTGTTTGTTGCAACATCTTAATTGGTATTCCATCAATTCCTGGAGCCTTATTTTCCGCCGGTGCCTTCAGTGCAGCTTGGACTTCTTCCTTCACTACCATCAGTTCTTGATCACGTGCTACCTCCTGAAATGGATGAACATCAACCAATTCTTTTTGGTACCGTGACTCTGTGTATTCCTTCCATCTGCTTTTGATGCTTTTCCTGCATCATTCAATATTTTGCCCATAGAATTCTTCAATATTGTAACTCAAAGTTTGAATTTTTTCTTCAGTTCCTTCAGCTTGAGAAATGCTCAGCGTGTTCTCTTTTGATTTTCTAATTTCAGATCTTTTCACATTTCATTATAATACTTTACTATGTATTCTTGAGCCACCTTTGAAATCTTCTGTTTAGCTCTTTTACTTCATCATTTCCTCTGCTCACTTTAGCTATTGTACATTCGAGAGCAAGTTTCAGAGTCTCTTCTGACATCCATTTTGGTCTTTCTTTCTCGTCTTTTTAATGACCTTTTACTTTCTTCATGTATGATGTCCTTGATGTCATCCCACAACTCATATAGTCTTCAGTCATTAGTGTTCAGTGCATCAAATCTATTCTTGGAATGGTCTCTAAATTCAGGAGGGATATACTCAAGATGGTATTTTAGCTCCCTTGGACTTATTTTAATTTTCTTCAACTCCAACTTGAACTTGCATAGGAACAATTGAAGGTCTGTTCCGCAGTCGGCCGCTGGCCTTGTTTTGACTGATGATTTTGAGCTTCTCCATTGTCTGTCTCCACAGATTTAGCTGATTTGATTCCTGTGTATTATATCTGGCGAGGTTCACGTGTATAGTCACAATTTATGTTGCTTAAAAAAAGGTATTTCCAATAAAAAAGTAGTTGGTCTTGCAAAATTCTGTCATGAGATCTCCGGCATTGTTTCTGTCACCAAGGCCTATTTTCAAAACTACTGATGCTTCTTGTTTCCAACTGTTGCATTCCAGTCACTAGTTATTATCAATACATCTTGATTGCGTTTGATCAATTTCAGACTGCAGAAGTTGGTAAAAATCTTCAATTTCTTCATCTTCGGCATTATTTTTTGGTGTGCAAATTTGAATAATAGTGTTAACTGGTCTTCCCTGTAGGCATATGGATATTCTCCTATCACTGACAGCACTGTATTTCAGGATAGATCTTGAAATAGTCTTTTTGATGATGAACGTAATGCCATTCTTCTTCAGTTTGTCATTCCTGGCATAGTAGACCATATGATTGTCTGATTCAAAATGGCCAATACCAGTCAATTTCAGCTCACTAATGCCTAGGATGTCAACCTTTATGTATTCCATTTCATTTTTGACAACTTCCAATTTTCCTAGATTCATACTTTGTGCATTCCAAGTTCTGATTATTAATGTATGTTTACAGCTATTTCTTCTCATTTTGAGTCGTGCCACCTCAGCCAACGAAGGTCTCGAAAGCTTTACTCCTTCCATGTCATTAAGGTTGACTCTACTTTGAGGAGGCATCTCTTCTCCAGTAGTATTTTGCGTGTCTTCCAACCTGAGGGCCTCATCTTCCTACAGTGTATCAGACAAAGTTCAGCTGCTATTCATAAGGTTTTCACTGGCCAGTTTTTTCAGAAGTAGACCACCAGGTCCTTCTTCCTAGTCTGCCTTAATTTGGAAGCTTCAGTGAAACCTGTTTAGCACGGATGACCCTGCTAGTATTTGAAATACCGGTGGCAAAGCTTCCAGCATCACAGCAACATGCAAGCCACCACAGTATGACAAACTGACAAACGGTGGCTATTTTTGTTAGAACCTCTTAATTCTAATAATTTGACTGTAGATTCTTTAGAGATTTTTTTTTTATAGACAGTTGCATCATCTGTTAATAAGAAGAGTTTGGAGTTTGGTTTTAAGAACTTGAATCTTTTTTACTTTCATTCATTTTCTTGCCTTACTGTGCTAGATAAGAGAATAGATAACCTTGTCTTAACCTCAATTTTAAAGGAAATACTTCTAACAATTCACAAGTGATTTGAAGTTTGCTGTGAATTTTTTGTATGTACTCTTTTTTTATTTCCTTAACAAAGTCCCCTTCTGTTCCCAGCCAACATTTTTGTTTCTTTTTAAATCAGAGATGCAGGTTGAATTATCTTTGGCCATCTTTCCCCTGCTGTTATCCCAGGACTGCAATCCCCCAGCTTGTGTGTTATTGACCCACCAGTGTTGAAAGTATCGTCTACAGTGTGCTTGATGAGCTCTAGCATGTCCTTGTCTCTGGATCCTCATAAATCCCCTCTGAGGTCTACAGGCCAGATACCGCTGCCCGTCACAGACAAGGAGACTGAGCCTGCGAGTGGAGTGAATTGCTGAGGGTCAGATATCTGAAAATAGCGCAGAGTTTGGATTTGAACTCAGAACTTGTGACTGCCAATCCTGAGCTCTTTGCCTATTGCCCATTCTAATCAGCATGTTTTCCACCACCCATTTGTCAGTATATCCTACTGTGTTGACTTGTGTATTACTGTGATGCTGGAAAATACCAGCTTAAAATACCAGCAGGGTCACTCATGGTGGACAGGTTTCAGCAGAGTTTCCAGGCTAAGATAGACTAGGAAGGAAGGCCTGGAAATCTACTTCTGAAAACCAGCCCATGAAAATCCTATGGATCCCAGTAGAACATTGTCCAATATAGTGCTGGAAGATGAGCTTCTCAGGTTGGAAGGCACTCAAAATACACAGTGGCTGTAACAGTGGACTCAAGCATACCAACAACCATGAAGATGGCTCAGGATAGGTCAACATTTCGTTCTACAAGGGATTGTTCATAGGGTTGCCCTGAGTTGGAACTAACTTGAAGGCAACAAACAGTAACATGTTAATCTTTTGTCTGTTATTTCTTTTATCACTTTCTCCTGGTCTGTTGCTTATCTTTTTACTTGGTTCATTGTGTCTCTTCTGTGTAGGAGTTTTCAGTTCTGGGTAAAATTATATTTACCAATCTCTCCTTTTATGGTTTTTGCCTTTTGGGTATTAAGAAGTTTTTATCAACTCCAACTTCAAAGCATATTAGCCTATGATTTTTTTCTAACGCTTTTATAGTTCTCCCTCCCTTCCTTCCTCTCTCAGTTTACATTTAGTCCTCTGATCCACATGGAATTTATTAATTTTATAGAGATCAAATTTTAATTTTTGTTCCATGTGGATAATCAGTTGTTTCCAAACCACTCACTGGGTATTCCATTTTGTCCCCACTTACTTGAAATGCCATCTTTAAGAGTCCTTTCAGGAATTTTGCTTCTGTTCTCTTGATCTATTTGATAACTTTGGTGCCATTACCATTCTAACTACTATAGCTTTATAATATGTTTGCTGTCAGCTAGAGTAAGTTCCCACACCCCTCTTTTCTTCTTTTTAAAAAGTAATTTGGCTATTTTTACATGGATAACCTGCCATATGAATTTTCTAATCAGCTTGCCAAAATTTATGAACAATTCTTTTGGAATTTTGATTAGGATTGATTGAAATTGTAGATCAATTTAGAGAGATTGCACAGTTTACAATATTGAGACTTTTAGTAATTTCTTACATTTTTAGTATCCTCTAAACATTCTACGTATGAGTTAATACCATTTTTAAAAAACGTATGAACATATAAGAAATTTAGAAGACAGTAATCTGACCAACAGACTGGAAGAGATACATAATTGTGCCCATTCCAAAGAACGATGATCCAACAGAATGCGGAAATTATTGACCAATATTATCAATATGACGTGCAAGTAAAATTATGCTGAAGATAAAAACGGTTGCAGCAGTACATCGACAAGGAACTGCCGGAAATTCAAGCCAGATTCAGAAGAGGACATGGAACCAGGAATATTATTGCTGATGTCAGATGGATCCTGGCTCAAAGCAGAGAATATCAGAAAGATGTTTACCTGTGTTTTATTGACTACGAAAAGGCATTCGACTGTGTGGATCATAATAAATTATAGATAAATTGCGAAGAATGGGAATTCCAGAACACTTAATTGTGCTCATGAGGAACCTGTACATAGACCAAGAGGCAGTCGTTTGAACACAATAGGGGATACTGCATGGTTTAAAGTCAGGAAAGGTGTGTGTCAGGGTTGTATCCCTTTACCATATTTATTCAGTCTGTACGCTGGGCAAATAATGCCAGAAGCTGGACTATATGAAGAAGAACATGGCATCAGGATAGGAGGAAGACTCATTAACAACTTGAGTTACTCAGATGACACAACCTTGCTTGCTGAAAGTGAAGAGGACTTGAAACACTTACTGATGAAGATCAAAGATCAAGGACTACAGCCTTCAGTATGGATTACACCTCAACATAAAGAAAACAAAACTCCTCATAACTGAACCAATAAGCAACATCATGATAAACTGAGGAAAGATTGAAGTCGTCAAGGATTTCATTTTACTTGGATCCACAATCAACACCCATGGAAGCAGCAGTCAGGAAAGCACAGTACGTATTGCATGGGGCAAATCTGCTGCAAAAGACCTCTTTAAAGTGTTAAAAAGCAAAGATGTCACTTTGAGGACTAAGGTGTGCCTGACCCAAGCTGTGGTGTTTTCATTCGCCTCATATGCATGTGAAAGCTGAACCATGAATAAGGAAGATCAAAGAAGAATTGACACCTTTGAGACTGTTGAATATACCATGGACTGGCAAAAGAATGAACAAATCTGTCTTGGAAGAAGTACAGCCAGAATGCTCCTTAGAAGCAATGATGATGAAACTTCGTCTCACATACTTTAGACGGAGGGACCAGTCCCTGGAGAAGGACATCATGCTTGGTAAAGTAGAGGATCAGCGAAAAAGAGGAAGACACTCAACGCGATAGATTGACACAGTGGCGGCAACAGTGGACTTAAAAATAACGATTGTAAGCATGGCACTGGACCGGGCAGTGTTTAGTTCTGTTGTACATGGGGTCACTGTGAGTCAGCACCAACCTGACAGCATCTAACAACAACAACAACATGAACATACAGGAAAAAGGACTGTGGGACATACACCAAATCAAAGCACTGCTCATTTCCTCCAAATCTTTTACTTATATTCCCTTTCTAATCTCTAATTTTCTTTCTTTCTTTCTTTTTTTTTTTTTTTTACTGTTTTCCTAATCAGATTTAGCTGAGATTTCTCCGTTTTTATTGCTGTGTTTTTCTGCTCCCCTCCTCACTCCAAGGCTACTGGATTTGATTCCACCAATTTTCTGTTACTAATTTGTATAACTTTGTTTTGATTTTATTATCTACCCCTCCAATGTTTTTGTATTCCTCTTTGGTCTTTCTATAAAATCTTAGATGGAATCCATAAATTATTTTTCTTTCTCTCCTTTTCATGATAAGAGGACTAAAGGCTATGAATTTACCTCTGAGTACAGCTGAGGCCACATCCTATGGATTTTGAGTACACCATAGTTGGTGGTGTTGTTTTCATACATCTTCCAAGTAGCCCTTTCAGCCTGTTTCTGGATTCCTCTTCCCACCCCATAGCTACTTGGATAGTTGGTTGTTCTGAGTCCATCCTCCACATTCCTAATATGGAGGCCAGGTTTCTTTGAGTCGTCTAGGCCATTTCAGATTTGCCTTCACCTTGATGAGGGATGCCTACTCTGCCATTCAGTGCTTCCTGAGACTCACCAGAGTTTCATAGGTTCAGGGTGGAGGGTGAGATGCTGTGTGAGTGCTCTGAAAAACACTAGAGAAATACAGGGAGGTGGCTCCTCCTAATAGCCCTGAGGGCTTGTGGGCATCGATGGAGCTCAGGTTTGTTTGTTCACAAAGTATTCAATAAATACAAAGAATGTGCTCGGAAAATTACAGGCTTTGTGGAGAGTTCCTAAGAAGTACTTTCTCATTCCTACCTGGGGAGCTGTGAGTTTCTTTGCAGGGCATGTGTGTGGGCGGGGGAGGGGTGGTGCGGAGCATGGAAGGTGTGTACACAGAACAGTCAGAAGGCAGATTCAGGAGCGAGGACAAAGGTTACCTGCCCAGATTCAGGAGTGACGTCCAGGTGGCTGCCCAGAGAAGCCACGTGGCACAGCCGGAGTGGGGTGGCCTCTGTCCAAGGTGTCTCATGACCCCCTGCCCAGTGGCCAGTGCCCAGGTGGCACCGCTCCACTGGGGCAGGAGGGCTTCCCCATGGCAGTCCCCACTCCATATGCCTGTGCTTGGGTTTCAGATGCCGAGCACACTGATGCCAAGATGCTCACGGGCCTTCCAGGGCAGCTCATTGACACCGCGTGCAGGGTGTGCCAGGCCTACCTGGGGCAGCTGGAGCATGAGGACGTTGATGTCTCCGAAGACGCCACTGAGGACCTCACTGAGGACGAATGGAATGACCTGACCCAGCAGTACTACTCCCTCGTCCAGTAAGAAACACCCCGTCAGAGCCCTTGGGGTACACCGCGTGTCAGTGTGTCACTCAGGATGGGGGGTTCAGGAGTGGCCCAGGAAACTGCAGCCTGTGGAGCATCTGGGGTGCCCGTCTGGGCATTTGGGGTGCCTGTCTGAGCATCTGGGGCTCCCAAGCCTCCTGCTAGCCAATAGGAGGGTAATATCCCCCTTGGGGGTGCCTTTGGGTAACAGCCTGATGCACCTTCCAAACCCCTTTAGCATCTCTTATCTCATTTGAGCCCCACACAGCCCTATGAGACAGGCAGAGCAGGTAGAACGCATCCCATTTTACAGCCAGGCCTCCTGGCTCGCTCTGGGAAATCGGCAAGGGGCTGGCAGCCGCGATGCTTGTTCCCAGACCTCCTGGCTCCTCTGCTTCCATCGCTCTCGCTGCCCTGGAGGTCCAAAGGCTGCCCAGCCTTTCTTCCCCTCTCCTGAGGGCCAGGGGTCTAGCACCCCCTTCCAAGAGGCCAGCAGAGAGAGGAGCTGGGGCCGAGGGGACACAAGTCAGAAAGTGGGGCCATGTTTCTGAGGCTCTGCCTGCATCCCACACACACCACCCCAGGTTGTTCCTCCAGTACGGCCTCCTTCTGAACTAATCAAGCGGTTTTCCTCCTTTTCATTTTTACTGAGGTTAACATAGATATGGTAAAGTGCACAAAGTGTACAAAACATGCTTGGCCAGCGTGATGAGATTTTGCATGTGTGCTCCCCTGTGTACTTACCATGCCAATCGAGATATAGTACATTTCCAGCCCTCCCTCTCCGGGCCCTCTCGTAGCCCTTCCCTAGCAGAACCCCTGGTAGGCCACCTCCATCTTGATTCCTACCACCGTTGTCTTGATGGAGTCGTGCAGTCTGCACTGTCCGGCTCGTGGCTGTTTGGCTAGACAAGCCTGTGAGAGCACCCCCGGGTGCACGCAGCAGCAGCCTGTCCTTTCCATTGCTGTGTGGTGCCCATTCTATCAAGATGTTGTTATTGTTTTTGTTGCCATCAAGTCAGCTCCGACTCACGGCGACCTTATGTACAATGGAACAAAACGCCGTCTAGTCCTGCCCATCTTCGTCATCATTGGTATGTTTGAGCCCATTGTTGTATCTATGGTGTCAATCCATCTCCTGGAGGGTTTTCCTCATTTTTGCTGACCTTTTACTTTACCAAACATGATGTCCTTTTCTAGCGAATAGTTTTTCTTGGTGATGTATCCAAAGTGAGCCCAAGTTTTGCCATCCTCTTTTTTGGTTTGTTCTTCTGGCAGTCCACAGTCTATTCAGTATTCTTTGCCAACACCATGGTTCAGACACATTAGTTCTTCTTCTCTCTTGCTTTTTCATTGTCCAGCTTTCACACGCATTTATGAAGCGATTGAAAAGACCATGGCTTAGGTTAGGTGCACCTTAGTCTCCAAAGTGACATCTTTTCTTTGTAAAACATATGCCCCAGTTTATTCACCTGTTCCGAGGTGGGTGGGCACGTGGGTGACTTGCAGCATTTGAGCAGCTTTGAAGTGGTTGTGCAGACCTACGCTCTTGACAGCAGTGGGCGTGCTCTGTGTCACAATCCCAGACAGTGCCCGGGACTGCCATCCTTCCATCTTTCCATTCCGGCCATCTCGTTGTGGTTTGAGTTTGCATTTCTCTGATAACCAGTGATGTTAAACATGGTTTCATATGCTTATTGGCCGTTTAGCTATTTTTGTCTTATGAAGTGCTTGTGCAAATCCTTCTCCCATTTTAAAATCAGGTTGATCTCTGTCTTAGTGATTTGTAAGAGTTCTTTGTATGTTCCTCATACAGTCCTTTGTTGGATATCTGCGATAAGAATCACTTTTCTCCATCGATGTATGACTTGTCTTGTCTTTTTACTCTGTTAATGGTGGGTTTTCTTTCTTTTGTTTTTTTTTGTTTTTTGTTTTTTGTATTTTACATAATACATTTTTATTGTAGTGAAAATATACATAACAAAATAATTTTTACAGGTACAATTCAGTGACGCCGATTACCTTCTTCAATTAACGGTGTTTTTTATGAAGTCCAGTTTATTTTCATTTTTCTGTCATAGTTGGTGCATTCAGTGTCTTGTTTAAGAAGTCTGAGAAGATGATATTCTGTGATTTTCTCTAGAAAGTTTACTCTTTTCCTTTTCATATTTAGCTTTTCATGACTCATCTTGAATTAACTGTCGTGAGAGTAAGAAGTAGGGACCAGGTCCTTTTTATATACAGATATTCACTAAGGATAAAGAACAAATATGAATTTTCTTTAGACTTGTGTCTGGCCCAGCACATGATCTGTTTTGACAGCTGTTTGATGTACACTTGCTAGGGGGTGTGCTCTGTTCTAAAAACGTCAGTTAGGTCAAGTTCATTGATAATACCATTCACATCTACATCCTTACTGATCATTCTGTCTGCTTGTTCAAGAAGACGTCAAGAGAGTTAAGTAAAAATCCTCAGCTATGTGTGAGGATTCTCTGATTTCTCTAATTCTGTGAGTCCCTGGGTGGTACAAACAGTTTGCACTCGACTACTAGGCAAAAGGTTGGCTGTTCGAACTCACTCAGAGGCACCTCAGATAAAAGGCCTGGCAATCTACTTTCGAAAGGTTACATCCTTGAAAACCCTGTGGAGCAGTTCTACTCTGCATACATGGGGTCACCATGGGTCGGAATCAACTAGACAGCAACAACATTTGCTTAAATGTTTTGATGCCATGTTATTCGGTACATCCAATTTTGGATTGTTTTGTTTTCCTTTGATTGAATCATTTTATCATTATGAATGTCCTCTTTAGTTCCATTAATACTTCTTGCCTAAATTCTACTTTTCTGATATTAGCTTTCTTTTGGCTAATGTTTGCAAGGTGTCTTCCCCCCGCCTCCCTCACCATTTACTTTCACATTAGTGGTGCCTTTATATTTAAAGTGGGTCTGATACAGAGGGCACATGTTGATGGCCAGGTCTTGTTTTCGTTGTCCGATCTTACAATCTCCTCCTGATCTTCATTGGACTGTTTGTCTCACGTCTCACATGGTTTTGGTTCCTCTATTTACTTATTTATTTTTATTGTGCTTTTGATGAACGTTTACAGAGCAAATTAGTTTCTCATTAAACAGTTAGCACATATATTGTTTTGTGACATTGGTTGCCAACCCCATGATGTGTTAACATTCTTCCCTTCTTGACCTTGGGTTCCCTATTACCAGCTTTCCTGTTCCCTCCTGCCTTCTCATCTTTGCCCCTGGGCTGGTGTGCCCATTTAGTCTTGTTTTGTTTTATGGGCCTGTCTAATCTTTGGCTGAAGGGTGAACCTCAGGAGTGACTTCAGTACTGAGTTAAAAGGGTGTCCAGGGGCCATACTCTTGGGGTTTCTTCAGTCTCTATCAGACCAGTAAGTTTGACCTTTTTTTTGTGAGTTAGAATTTTGTTCTACATTTATCTCCAGCTCTGTCCAGGACCCTCAACTGTGATCCCTGTCAGAGCAGTCAGTGATGGTAGCCGGGCACCATCTAGTTGTGCTGGACTCAGCCTGGTGGAGGTAGTTGTGGTCTGTTAGTCCTTTGGACTAATCTTTCCCTTGTGTCTTTGATTCTCTTCATTCTCCCTTGCTCCAGATGGGGTAGGACCAGTGGAATAGCTTAGATGGATGCTCAACAAGCTTTTAAGACCCCAGATCCTCTTTTTATTTTTTAATGATTCCTTCTTTTTGTGAAATAGATATTTTTAGCGTATCATCGTCTTGGTTGTTCTTTCTCTACTGTGTTTTTGAGTTGTTTTCCTAGTCCTTGCTGAAGGGATTACAATATGCATCTTCATTTATCAAAATCTACTTCAGATGACTACTAACTTAATTCCGGTAAAATATGGAGACTTTGCTCCAGTATAACCCCATGTCCTCTCACCTCCTTTGTGCTATTATTGTCCTATATGTTACGTCTGTGTATGTTACAAATTCAACAATCCAGTGTTATGACTTTTGTTTTATGCAGATATATGGCTTCTAAAGAATTTAAAAGACTATATATATATATACATATATATATATATATATATATCCCAAACCCACTGCCATCGAGTCAATTCTGACTCATACCGACCACATAGCATAGGGTCTCCAGGGTTGTAAATCTCTACAGAAGCAGACGGCCACATCTTTCTCTGGTGGAGCCGCTGGTGGTTTTGAACCATCAGCCTTTGAGTTAGCAGTTGATCACTTACCACTGTGCCACCAGGGCTCCTATATATATGAAGCCCTGGTGGTGCAGTGGTTAAAGTGATTGTGTATCAACTGTGTATGTATCCACATATATATGCATATACATATATATAGTCTTTTAAATTTACCCTCATATTTACCCTTTCCTGTGTTCTTCATTTTTTCCTGTGAATTTAAGTTACCATCTGGTGTCATATCTTTTCAACCTGAAGAATTTCCTTTAGTATTTCTTCTGCCATCTCAACTCTGCTATTGAATCCTATAGTGAATTTTTTAGTTTAATGATTGTACTTTTCAACTCCAAAATTTCCATCTTATTCTTTTTAATAATTCCTACATTATTGAAATTCTCTATTTTGTTTAGTCATTTCCATCATAACCCATTGCCATCAAGTCAATTCCAACTCATAGCGATCCTATAGGACAGAATAGAACTGTCCCATAGGGTTTCCAAGGAGCAGCTGGTGGATTCAAACTGCTGACCTTTTGGTTAGCAGCTGAGCTCTTAACCACTGCACCAGCAGGGCTCCATTTCCATTGTAAACCGAAAAAACCAAACCCATTGAGTTGAGTCGATACCAAATCATAGCGACCCTATCATACATTCCTTTAATTCTAATTTAAACATGGTGTCCTTTAGTTATTTCAACATATTTATAATAGCCAGTTAAGGACAATACCTGGGGACCCTCAGAGATATTTCCTATTGACTGCTTTTTTTCCCTGAGTAGGGTCACACTTTACTGTTCTTTGCATGCCTCGTAATTTTCTTTTGAAAATGGGACATTTTAGGTAATATTACTGTAGCGAGTCTGAATTCTTATCCCCCATCCTTGAGAGTTTTTTATGCTATTTGTTTGTTTAGTAACTTCCAAATCTGTGGAATCTGTTTCCCCTGTGTTGTGTGGGCACTATTGTCTCTGCTCAGTTTTAAAAAAATTCTTATGTTTGTTCTTATGTTCCTAGGGTTGGACTCTGTCTGAATAGCTTGGTAGTTAGGCAATGATTGGTCAGCAGTTGTGCTCAAATATCCCAATCCATTACGGTTCCACTCACTGACAAAAAATCTATTGTGGGTTGGGGAATGCACTCAAAATTTAGGACGTTTCCAAGTCTGTGCAAGATTTTACTTTCTACTGTGCCCTCTTGCATCTCCTCTGTGTATGCATGGAGCCTTCCAATCAGCCAGCAAGGTGTGGAGAGCTTATCAAAGGCCCTCTATGGCTGTCTCATTTACTGAATCTGTCTGTTAAATTTCTGTCTAGTCATTTGGTCCATTGCTTCCCTCACTAGCATTGACCCTCTCATTCATTTGCCACCAAGATTGCTATTGCTACACACAATTCCACTAAGCATAGGATTTTTGTACTCTGCTCCAAATCAAGTGAGCCCCTCCAGCAGCAAAACAGCTAATTTTCAGAGCTTTTCCACCATAATTAAACTACTGTGCCGACCGAAGTGCACGAGTGTGGGAGAATAGGAAAATGTCCTGGCAAGAACACCACAGATTCCCACTATTCTTACCACAGGTCCCGTACTTCTTCATGAATAACTGCTTCTCAATTTTTTGTATGCATTTGTTTGACTTTCAGAGGCCTGAAATGATTATTTTTGACAATTTTGTCCAGTTTTATCTTTCTTTTATGGGAAGAAGATTTGCTGAGCTTCTCACTCTGCCACACCAGAAATCTTGCCTCTATTTTTATTTTGCCTTGGTCATTGGTCATAAGATTCCTTCTGCATGCCTAGTAATTTTCCACTGGAATACTGACATTATGTACTGGTTGCGCAGTGGTTAAGAGCTCGGCTGCTAACCAAAAGGTCAGCAGTTCGAATCTACTAGCTGCTACTTGGAAACCCTATGGGGCAGTTCTACTCTGTCTTGTAGGGTCACTATGAGTGAGAATCGACTCAACAGCAATGGGTTTAGTTTTTTCTTTTTTTGTAAAAAACCCATTGCTGTTGAGTCGACTCCAACTCATAGTGACCCTAAAGGACAGAGTAGAACTGCCCCATAGAGTTTCCAGGGAGCACCTGATGGATTCGAAGTGCTGACCTTTTAGTTAGCAGCCATAGCTCTTAACCACTGCCCCACCAGGGTTTCCATCTTAGGCATTAGTAAATTGAAATGGACTAGTATTGGCCATTTTGAATCAGATAATCTTATGGTCTACTATGCTGGGAATGACAAATTGAAGAAGAATGGGGTCACAATCATAACCAAAAAGAAGAATTCAAGATCTATCCTGAAGTACAACCCTGTCAGTAATAGGATAATATCCATATATCTACAAGGAAGACCAGTATATATGACTGTTATTCAAATTTACCCGCCAACCACTAATGCCAAAGATGAAAAAATCGATCGAGGATTTTTACCAACTTCTGCCGTCTGAAACTGATCAAACATGCAATCAGGATGCATTGATAATTACTGGTGATTGGAATGAGAAAGCTAGAAACAAAGAAGAAGGATCGGTAGTTGGAAAATATGACATTGGTGATAGAAACGACGCTGGAGATCACATGATAGAATTTTGCAAGACCAATGATTTCATTGCAGATACCTTTTTTCAACAACATAAACAGTGACTATACACATGGACCTCACTAGATGGAATACACAGGAACCAAATCAACTATATTGTGGAAAGAGATGATGGAGAGGCTCAATATCATCAGTCAGAACAAGGTCACGGGCCGACTGCAGAACAGACCATCAATTGCTCATATGCTAGTTAAGCTGAAGATGAAGAAAATTTTAAAAAGTCCACAAGAGCCAAAGTATGACCTTGAGTATATCCCACCTGAATTTAGAGACCATCTCAAGAATAGATTTGATGCACTGAACACAAATGACCGAAGACCAGATGAGTTGTGGGATATTATCAAGAACATTATATATGAAGAAAGCAAAAGGTCATTAAAAAGACAGGAAATAAAGAAAAGGCCAAAATGGATGTCAGAGAGACTCTGAAACTTGCTTTTGAACATAGAATAGCTAAAGCACACAGAAGAAATGATGAAGTAAAAACATTGAACGGAAGATTTCAAAGCGCAGCTCAGGAAGACAAAGTATTATAATGAAATGGGCAAAGACCTGGAGTTAGGAAACCAAAAGGGAAGGACACACTTGGCATTTCTCGAACTGAAAGAACTAAATAGAAAAAATTCAAGCCTCAAGTTGCAATATTGAAGAATTCTATGGGCAAAAAATTGAGTAACACAGGTAGCATCAAAAGAAGATGAAAAGAATATGCAGAGTCACTGTACCAAAAATAATTGGTCGATGTTGAACCACTTCAGGAGGTAGCATATGATCAAGAACCAGCGATACTGAAGGAAGAAGTCCAAGCTGCACTGTAGGCATTGGAGAAAACGAGGCTTCAGGAATTGACAGAATACCAATTGAGATGTTTCAACAAAGGGATGCAATGCTGAAAGTGCTCACTCATCTATGCCAAGAAATTTGGAAGACAGCTACCTGGTCAACCGACTGGAAGAGATCCATATTTGTGCCCATTCCGAAGAAAGGTGATCCAACAGAATGTGGAAATTATTGAACGACATCGTCAATATGACACACAAGTAAAATTTTGCTCAAGATCATTCAAAAGCGGCTGCAGCAGTTTATCAACAGGGAACTTCCAGAAATTTAGGCCGGATTCAGAAGACGCTGTGGAACCAGGGATATCATTGCTGACGTCAGATGGATCCTGGTTGAAAGCAGACAATACCAGAAAGATGTTTACCTATGTTTTATTGACTATGCTGAAGCATTCGACTGTGTGGATCATAACAAATTATGAATCACGTTGAGAAGAATGGGACTTCCAGAACACTTAATTGTGCACATGCAGAACCTGAACATAGACCAAGAGGCAATTGTTCCAACAGAACAAGGGGATACTGCATGGCTTAAAATCAGGAAAGGTGTGCGTCAGGGTTGTATCCTTTCACCATACTTATTCAACCTGTATGCTGAGCAAATGATCCAAGAAGCTGGACTATATGAAGAAGAACATGGCATCAGGATTGGAGGAAGACTTATCAACAACCTGCATGACGCAGATGATACAACGTAGCTTGCTGAAAGTGAAGAGGACTTGAAGCACTTATTGATGAAGATCAAAGACCACAGCCTTCAGCATGGATTACACCTCAACATAGAGAAGACAAAAATCCTCACAACTGGACCAATAAGCAACATCACGATAAACAGAGGAAATACTGAAGTTGTCAAGGATTTCATTTTATTTGGATCCACAATCAACACCCACGGAAGCAGCAGTCAGGAAGTCAAGCAACGCACTGCTTTGGGCAAATCTGCTGCAAAAGACCTCTTTAAAGTGTCAAAATGCAAAGATGTCACTTTAAGGACTGAGGTGCCCCTGACCCAAGCCATGGTGTTTTCAATGGCCTCATGAGCATTCGAAACCTGGGCAATTAATAAGGAAACCTGGAGAAGAATCGATGCATTTGAATTATGACGTTGGTGAGGAATATTAAATATACTGTGGACTGCCAGAAGAAGGAACAAATCTGTCCTGGAAGAAGAAGTACAGCCAGAATGCTCCTTGGAAATGAGGATGGCGAGACTTCATCTCACATAATTTAGACATGTTACCAGGCGGGACCAGACCCTGGAGAAGGACATCATGTTTGGTAAGGTAGAGGGTCAGCAAAAAAGAGGAAGACCCTTGACAAGGTGGATTGACACAGTGGCTGCAGCAATGGACTCAAACATAGCAGCGACTCATTGGGTCACTATGAGTCGGAACTGACCCAACTGCACCTAACAACAACGACGTTTCCGACAGAAGTCTCACACCCCGAGAGTATAAAGAATGTCTATAAGCTCGTATGAAGATATAAGCAATCCTGTTGAATATGGTCCAAAGACTTGTTCAGGTGCTTCAAGAACGAAGACGTCCAAATGGCGGAGAAGCGGGCACTCTACTTCAGGACAGGGTCTTATCCCTCAGGGAAGGGAGGAAATGCCCAGAGCCACCACAGGGTGGCAGCATTGGACCCCACACGCTTCCCCGTGGCGCCCACAGCCCAAGCCCTGTGGGGTGGGCTCTGGGGGCCCGTCCCGCCCTTGCTCGCTGTGGTCCTCACGTGGAGCCTGCTGAGTTGCTAAGGACCCCTTTCCACTCAGTCTGCTCCCAGCTCCTTTACGCGTGGAGGCTTAGGGCCCCCAGAGGCTGTGTTGGTCAGAAGGGACCCAGAGAGCCCCGGATGCTGTGCTCACTTACCCCAAGATCTGCGGGGACGGTAGTTTGTTCTCCGACGATTATCGATTACTGGATGTGTCTGATGCTGGCTCCTGAAACGTGGCCGGCTCACGCGCCCTCCTCGCTGGTCTCAGGGACATCGTGGCTCTGGCGTCCTCCGTTACCTCCCTCGGAGGCAGAGACCAAAACCAGCAAGCCAGCCGCTGTGGTGTCAACTCTGACTCACGGCGACCCCATGTTTGTCAGAGCAGAGCTGCGCCCCACAGGGCTTTCAGTGGCCGATTGTTTGGAAGTAGATCACCAGGCCTTTCTTCCAAAGCTACTCTGGGTGGACTCAAACCTCCAACCTTTTGGTTGGCAACCCAGTGTGTTAACTGTTTGCACCACCCAGCGACTCCGAGGCAGAAACTACAGGACACTTACTAATGGGATGGTGCTCCCATCAAAACGCCACTTCTGCTGGGACCTCTTCAGGCCCAGGGACTTCAGGTGTCCTTGGGGAGGGACCGTGGGAACACTGCTTCCCTCCCACGGGAAGGTAGCTGCTGCTTCTCTTCCAAAGGAGCTCAAGAAGCAAGCCCTGGCCGAGGCCGTGTTAGCATCCAGGTCAGCTGGAGCTCGCGGGACCCCTCGGGCAGCTGTGTCTCAGCTGGCACATGGATGCTTTCCGTGACCCGCCTTACCCAGCTGTAACGGTTGGCGGCCAGTCCACAACCAGGAAGGACTGGTGGAGAGAGCTGGTGGGGACCAGCGCCCCCTCCACCATGTCCTGGTGATGGCCGAGCGCTTGTCCTGTCCTGGGGTCGGACTCTGCAGGGCAGGGCTGCAGAGGGGGCCTTGGCAGTCCTGCGGGCCCCACTCAGCATGTCCGGTTAGAACCAGGGAGAGTGGACCAGCCTGGCCCGGCCTCTGCTCAGGCGCCCAGGGAGGGCCCTGCACCCCCGGCAGCTCTTCCGTCTGTCCGCAGCCCAGCTCCACGGTGCCAGGGGACCTCCCCCACTGCAGGGTCAGGGTCATCTCACTGCTCCTGTCATACTGTCCCCGACCCCCAGGAGATGTAGTGGAGTATCCCCTCTCTGACCTTGGCATCCCCCTTCCGGGGGTGTAGTGCAGCCCGTGGCCTTGGAGCCAGCCATGACCCCCGTCCTTTGCTTCAGCGCTTTGTCCAGCACCGTGGACTTAGCCCCGTGTGACTGGGTTTCTCCACGTGTGGCCTGGGTCCAGTGGGGCCCTGTGGGTGGCTGGTGGCACTGGATGGGTTCCCCTATCCCGGGCAGAGACAGTGCATCCCGAGCAGCACTAAAGCTGCTGAAACAGCCGCACCGATCAGCCTTTTCTGTATCCCCTTAAATCCATTAAGGCCCGGTAAGTCACTCACTGGGGTACGATCTGCGCGGCCACCAACAGGGGCCTTGGGTTGCACTGACAACCAGCTTTGAGGGACAGCATGTGGCTGAAGAGACACAGGGCAGGCTGGCGTGGGCAGTGCTGGGTTTCTCTGGGGAGACCCTGCACTGGCTGAGGGTGGCTGTGAGCGCAGGCTGGCACCTGGGGGCCTTGCTCCGGGGCCTGTCATGGCCCCAGGCACCCAGCTCCTTGAGTCTGTGCACCATCTCGGTTATTTTAACTCAGTGCCTGGGAAGTGGACTCAGGGTGTGTTGCCGGGTGTCCCCGGGTGGGCGAGCAAAAGTTCTAGGTCTGCCGTCGCCCCGTTCCCAGCGGGCCGTCTGCTGGCACATTGCTGAGTGCCCCCAGGGCCCGGCGCCCCCCACCTCCCGCCGCTTTCTGACTTTGCCTTGTAGTGGCGATGCCTTCATCCCCAACTCCAGGAATTACCTACCGCAGTGCCAGGCTCTGCTTAGCAAGATCACGGCCGTCAACCCACAGACGGAGATCGACGGCATCCGAAACATTTGGATCATTAAGCCTGCTGCTAAATCACGGGGCAGAGGTAAGTCCTTGGGCGTGGGTTTTCTCTTGGCTTCAGCCCGGCGATGCATTTGGGTCAGAAGGTCTGTCATTTATCCATTCATTCATTCATCAAAGGCTTCTGAACGCCCTGTGTGCTTTGCACTGCCCTGTAGACTAGGAGAGTCTCCGCACTCGTGGCTCTGGGGGAGCAGACTGCCTGCTGGTTGGAACGAAGTGCTGAATGACAAGTTCTGGGCAGGGTCCAGGCCCCAGGGGAGGCACCTGAACACTTTGGGCCATCAGGATTATGTCCTGGAGGAAGAAAGTGTCTAAACTGAGACTGGTCTTCACAGCTGATGCTCCCAACAGTGCTGGATTCAACTTCCCTAATATTTAATTAGGATTTCCCACCGTCGGTGTTATTGTCATTCGTTGCCATCAAGTCAGCCCCCAACTCATGGTGACCCCACGCACAGCAGAGCAAAACACTACCCAGTCCTGCGCCATCCCCATGATGAGTTGCAGATGGGACCATTGTGATACGTGAGGTTTCACTGGCTGATCTTCAGAAGTAGATCACCAAGTCTCTCTTCCTAGTCCATCTTAGTCTGGAAGCTCTGCTGAAACCTGTTCAGTAATACAGCAACATGCAGGCCTCCGCTGACAGACGGGTCGTGGCTGTGCATGAGGAGCACTGGCCGGGAATTGAACCCTGGTCTCCGCATGGGAGGCGAGAGTCTTGCCACTGAACCCCCACGGCCCCTTCCCATCTATATCCACAGGGTAAACTGGTCTGTAGTTTTATTCTTTTTATTACCTCCCTCAATCTTGGCAACAGGTTTGTGCTAGCCTCTGAAATGGACGCCCGTCCCTCGGCAGTTCTGCATCGCTCACCTGCGGCCAGCAGACTGTTGGAGGCAGAGCCTCGGCACCTTTAAAATTTCGTCTGTAGTGACTGGTCTGTTCAGTTTTTCTGCCGCATCTTCTTGAATCTCATCTACAATTTTATTCTCTTTTTTATTCCTAACGGTGACTATTGTGTTTAATTTCTTTTACGTTTTTGTTACGTGCCATCAAGACAGTTCTGACTCATGGCGACCCCATGTACAACAGAACGAAACGCTGCCTGGTCCTGTGCCATCCTCACAATCATTGTTATGCTTGAGCCCATTGTTGCAGCCACTGTGTCAACGCATCTTGTTGAAGGTCTTCCTCTTTTTCACTGATCCTCCACTTTACCAAGCATGGTGTCCTTCTCCAGGGATTGGTCCCTCCTGATAACATGTACAAAGTATGTGAGACGAAGTCTTGCCATCCTCCCTTCTAAGGAGCATTCTGGCTGTACTTCTTCCAAGACAGATTTGTTTGTTCTTTGGGCAGTCCATGTTATATTCATTATTCTTCACCAACACCATAGTTCAAAAGCATCAATTCTTTGGTCCTCCTTACTCATTGTCCACCTTTCACATGCATATGAAGTGATTGAAAACACCATGGCTTGGGTCAGGTGCACCTTTGTCCTCAAAGTGACATCTTTGCTTTTTAACACTTTACAGAGAGATTTTACAGCAGATTTGCCCAATGCAATGCTTCGGTTGATTTCTTGACTGCTGCTTCCATGGGAGTTGATTATGGATCCAAGTAAAATGAAATCCTTGACAATTTTCTTTTATAGAAACAGAATTTCAAGGTAGTTTCCTAATTATATTCATTTTTCCAAAGAACCAGCTTTTAGTTGCATTTTTCAATTGTCCTGTGAGGTTATCCACCACCCCCCACCCCAGCTCTGACTTAAATGCTAAAACTAAATCTTTCTTTTGTAATAGTAAAACTTGAAGGCCAAAATATAACCAATATCACTGAATAATTTGTGTAGAAATTGTTAAATGGGAACCTTGTTGTGTAAACTTTCACCTAAACACAATAAAATAATATTTTTTTTTAAAAAAGCTTTAAGGCCATGAAATTTCCTCTGAATACAGCTTTAGCTGCACCTTATTCCTTAGGTTACGTAAACCAAAACCAAACCCGTTGCCACTAAGTTGATTCCGACTCATATTGACCCTAGAGGACAGAGTAGAATTGTCCCATAGGGTTTCCAAGGAGTGGCTGATGGATTTGAACTGCCAACTTTTTGGTTAGTAGCTGAGCTCTTAACCACTTTGCCACTAGGGCTCCTAGATTATATATATATGCATGTTCTTATTTTCCTTTGTATCTAAACAGACCTTATATTTAGTTTGGCTATTCTATTTGCCTCTTGAGTTACTTCGAAATTTTGTTCTTTTAATTCAAAAGTGGTTAGTTTTTATGGGATTTTTTAATCTTTATTAGTTTGTAGTTTATTACATTTGGTAATAAACATACTCCGTCCGCAAACATTCTTGGCTCCCCCAGCCCAGGGTCCCCAGCTGTCCTGTGAGCTCCCACCTGCCTGGCCGCATGTTAGCCCCCCACCCCGGGTCTGTCCTGAGCTGCCTCCCCAGCCCCCTGCACGGCTCCCTCCCAGACTCAGACTGTCTGCTGGTAGCACCCTCATCCGGCCCATCAGGCTGAACTTCTTCCACCGGGATGCTCCGCGGACGCCTCACACCCAACTGTTCACGTCCAAACTTACCTTCTCCTTGCCTGGACCTGCGTTTCCATCGCGTCCCACCTCAGGAAAGAGCAGCTCCATTTGCCTTCACCGCACTGCGGCCTCTCACCTCGCATGGAGATGTCGGAGCCTCTGCTGTGCTGGCTGCGTGGACCATGCCCACCGCAACCCCACGCGGTCCACCCATGCCTCTCCCCCATTGCCATCTCCAGCCCCACCCACTTCTGCCTCCACCCATCCAGCCAGAGGCCTGGGAATTCCTTAGCATGTGTAAAATAACTCTGTAATTTGGAAGAGTTTAAGACTCGCTAGAAAACGAAAAAAAAAAAAAAAAAACCTTACAGAGTATTTACCCAATTGAGTTGAAAACGTTATGTCCACACAAAAACTGCACACAAGTGTTTATAGCAGTTTTTTTCATAATTTCCCAAAACTGAAAGGAACCAAGATGTCCTTCAATGGGTGAATGGATAAACACACTGTGGTACAGCCACACAACAAAGTATTCTTCAACGATAAAAAGAAATGAGCTGTCAAGCCCCAAAAAGACATGGAGGAGCTTCCCGTGCACATCGCTGGGTGAAAGAAGCTGGTCTGACAAGACAACACGCTGTGTGACTCCAACTGCATGACATCGCGGCAAAGGCAAAACCACGGAGACGGTGAGGAGATCCGTGGTTGCCGGGCTTCAGGCGGAGGGGAGAGGAAGGACCAGGTGGAGCCCAGGCATTCTGCGGGCCGTGGAACTATTCTGCACGATGCTGTCGTGGTGAACACATGACATCATGCATTTGTCAAAACCCACAGGACCACACAACACGAAGAGCCAGCCCTCATGTAAAGTATGGACTTCGGTTACTAATGATGTATCCGTGTTGGTCCGTCAGTTACAGGACATGGGCCACGTGCATGTAAGAGGGTGACAGTAGGAGAAAATGCAAAGGGGAGAGGGGAGCAGGGATCTGGAACTCCCTGTACTGTTTGCTTCATTTTTCTGTAAATCTGAAACTAAACAATAGTCTAATAACTGTACTTTAAAAAGACCAGCCTCTACCTGACAAGCCTTTACCTGACCAGCCCCACCTGACCAGCCTCACCTGACCAACCTCACCTGACCCACCTCACCTGACCAGCCTCTACCTGTCCAGCCTCACCTGACCAGTCTCTACCTGATCAGCCCCACCTGACCAGCGGCACCTGGCCAGCCTCACCTGACCCGTCTCTACCTGACCAGCCTCACCTGACCATTCTCTGCCTGACCAGCCTCACCTGACCAGTCTCTCCTGGACCAGTCTCTACCTGGCTGGTCTTTCTGGCCGCACATGCAAACTGCTCACTTCCTTTGAAACAAGTCAGAAACAGACCAAGGAGTGGATTCCTTTCATTTGTCCCTCCCCTCCCCTGACCTCAACCCTCTCCTCCCAGGGGTCCTGGGCATCCATCAGGTGGAAACCCAGGAGTTGTGCCAGATGGGGGTGCCACCTGCCCCCTACTCCACTTCCTTGCCCTCCCTTCTGCCCGCCAGGCCCTCCCCTGCCTCAGTTTACTGTTCTCTCCATTATTCCTGGCAGCACCCAGTGACACTTAGACTCTCTTCTCAGGAAGCGTGAGAGTGCGCCTCCCCGTAGGCGCCCAGCCAGCCCAGTGCCTGGCGCTCTCTGCCGGCCTCTGGCTGGGCCCGCCACGTGGGTGTGGGAACCTCAGTGGTTTGTTGCTTTGTCCCAGGCTCCCATTTCAGGATGACCCGGTTGCAACCGACTACAACTTAGTACAGTAACGTCTTATACTGTGAAGCTTCTTTAATTTCAAATCATTGCTGCAGAGGAGAGTTTTGACTTCATGACGGGAGAAGAATGCAGCCCGAAGACGGTGTCCCACCTTCACAACAGGACCTGCCGGTCTGACTCTGGAGGAGGGACTGGGCGTGCTTACGCTGACGTTTGGGATGCGTAGGTCCTGGAGAAGCACCTCATGTGCACGCGAAAGCTGGACCATGAGAAAGGAAGATCGAAGGAGAATTGAGCGCATTAGAACTGTGGTCTTGGCAAAGAATATTGAATATACCGAGGGCTGCCAGAAGAACAAACAAATCTGTTTTAGAAGAAATACAACCAGAATGCTCCTTACAAGCCAGGATGGTGAGATTTCAGCTCGCTTACTTTGGACATATCAGGAAGGACTAATCACTAGAAAAAGACATCACGGTGGTAGAGGGTCAGCAAAATGAAGGAAACCCTCAACGAGATGGATTGACACAGCAGATACAACAATGGGCTCAAGCACAGCAATGGTCGTGACAATGACATAGAACCGAAAAAACCAAATCCACTGCTGTTGAGTCAATTCCGACTCATAACAACCCTATAGGACAGAGTAGTACTTCCCATAAGGTTTCCAAGGCTGTAAATCATTAAGGAAACAGACTGCCACATCCTGCTCCCAAGGAGCAGCTGGCGGGTTTGAACCACTGACCTTTTGGTTAGCAGCTGAGCACTTTAACCACTGTGCCACCAGGGCTCCTTGAAGATGGCTTAGGAGCAGGCAGTGTTTTGTTCTGTTATACATGAGGTCGCCATGAGTCTGAGCCAACTCAATGGTAAGGAAAACAAACCCAGGAAAGCACCTGAGATACCTGTGCAGGGAGAGCCCCCTCGTGTCCCATGCCTCTGGGCCCTGGTGGACGGAGCTCCCCTCCACCCCTGCATCAGCCAGGAGAGGCCAGACTGTGTCGCGTCAAAAACAGCCCCAAAGCCTGGTAGCTTTCACCACCGTCATGCTTGTCATCCATTGTGGGTTGGCCTGGGAGGATGGCGGGGGGGTCTGCCCATCACTGTCCCCCCACACACCATCTGTGACCTTTCCACTGAAGCTTCAGGTTGTCACCGCAGGGGAGGAGAGGGCTGAGGGTCTGCTGCTGGCATGAAATGCTACAGTACAGAGATGCTTCTGCCACGTGTCACCCGCTACCACTCACCCCGTGGCATGTCTGAGTCTGATGGGGGTGGGAGGTTGTGCTCCTCCTACGCAAGTCGGGGGAGCAAATGTCCCCCGATCCTGCCCTTCCTCCCACTCATCAAAGCACCCTTTAGTCCCTGGCCTCACCAGAACCCAGGCCCCCTGGATCCCCCATCCCTGCCTGGTGGCCAGTCTGTGAGCCCTGTGAGAGCCCCTGTCCTGTTCACACCACATCGCAGAGCATGGCATCCAGCTGGTGCTCAGCCACTGCTCCCATCCCTGAGACTGTGTCTACTTTGGAGCTGGCCCCGGTGGGTGGCCTCCCCACCCCCAGCCCAGCCATCCTGCCTCCTGGTCCCTGACCCAGGAGGCGTGTGGTGCCAGGTACGATGTGGGCCACCCCAGGTGGCTGCGTGCTTGGCTGATGGTGCCATCTTGCAGACATCGTGTGCATGGACCGCGTGGAGGAGATCCTGGAGCTGGTGGCCGGAGACCAGGTCTCTGCCAAGGACAACAGGTGGGTAGCCCAGAAGTACATCGAGACGCCGCTGCTCATCTACGACACCAAGTTCGACATCCGGCAGTGGTTTCTCGTTACGGACTGGAACCCCCTGACCATCTGGTTCTACAAGGAAAGCTACCTGCGTTTCTCCACGCAGCGCTTTTCCCTGGACAACCTGGACAGGTAGGTGGGCCGGGCCGCTGCAAGAGGGGCACAGGGGGGAAACGCAGGCACCAAAGCTGGTGCTCCTCACCCCACGCTGCGCACTTCCCGCAGAACGTCTGTCAGAGGCGCCAAGAGCCCGCGATGGGCCAGCCACCTACTGCACAGCCCAGCAAAGGCTTGGGCCGCCTGGTGGGAGGTGCTGTGCCCCGGCCAGAGAGTGAGTGGCCCGCTGCTGGGCCTGGGTCTGCACGCTCTGTGGGCTGCCCTGTGCTCCCGGGGCCCGTGAGGCTCAGGACGCTCCGTGGAGGGAGAGGTGCCAGTTCCTCCAGGGCCTCAGGTGGGCACAGCCCCTCTGCCCTGTGCAGCCCCTCCAGCCTCTCAGTAGCTGGGCATGGCCCGTAGCCCCTGCAATGGACTGTGCAGCAATTGGGCCCTCCCTTGGGGAGCCCCGATGACCCGTGGGGTCCCTCAGGTGCGGAGCCACAGCAATTGTTGGCTGTCTGAGCTGCTGAGCAGTGGGGGCAGCCTCTGACGAGGTGGCCTGTAGGACCGAGGAAGTGGCTGAAGTGGCTCCCAGGGAGACTCAGTCAAGCCCTGGGAGCCCCACCCACCGCCACAGCCCCTAAGATGTGAGGGGGTGCCTGCCAGGGCCAGGACCAGAGGTGCTGAGATGGCGCTGGCAGCACTGGGGCTGAAGCCCTCCAGACAGAGAAACTGAGCCTCCAGGAGGTCGCTACTTGCCAGAGGCTCCTGGTCGGTGCACCAGCCTCATAGGCTTCTAGGAGTCCCGGGATGGTGCAAACGGTTGTTATGCTTGGCTGCTAACTGAAAGGCTGATGGTTCAAGTCCACCCAGAGGCACCTTGGAAGAAAGGCCTGGCTGTGTACTTCTGAGAAATCAGCCACTGAAAACGCTGTGGAGCACGGTTCTGCTCTGACGCACACAGGGTCATCATGAGTCAGGGTGGACTCAATAGCAACTGTTTTTTATTTTATTTTATTTTATTTTTCTGTGGGCTCCTACCCTGCTCTGTCCACCTCCCTGGTACAGTCCCTGGTGTCCCCCCAGCCAGACAAAGGGCTGTCCCAGGCTGCTTCCTGGGCAGAGGAGCTGATGGGGGCCTGCCTCCCTCAGCCTGAGCCCCTCCTGGGGCAGGTCCTCCCTGGAGACAGGTCCCTGATGCCCTGTCCCCCACAGTGCCATCCACCTGTGCAACAACTCCATCCAGAAGCATCTCAAGAACGCCAAGGACCGCAGCCCACTGCTGCCATGCCACAACATGTGGACCAGCACCAAGTTCCAGGAGTACCTGCAGCGCCGGGGCCGTGGCACCCTCTGGAGCAGCGTCATCTACCCGTCCATGAAGAGGGCCATCACCAACACCATGAAGGTGGCCCAGGACCACGTGGAGGCCCGCAAGAACAGCTTCGAGCTCTATGGCGCGGACTTCATCCTCAGCAAGGACTTTAGACCCTGGCTCATTGAGATCAACTCCAGCCCTACCATGCACCCCTCCACGCCCGTCACTGCCCAGCTCTGTGCCCAGGTGCAGGAAGACACCATCAAGGTGGTGGTGGACCGCAAGCTCGACCGAAACTGTGACATCGGCAACTTTGAGCTGCTCTGGAGACAGGTGAGTGGGAGACAGGTGAGAGGGAGACAGGTGAGTGGAAGACAGGTGAGTGGGCACCTGCCTCCGGCTCTGGACCCCTGAGGCTCTCTTCTGGGGCTCTGCCTTACAGCTCAGGTGGTATGGACTCCCCTGCCCCCGGTCACTGGGATAGGACAGAGCTGCTGGCTGCCAGCCAGCTGGGCCACAGAGGACATGGACTGTGTCATGTCCCGTGGGCCAGGTGAGCACATTGGAGGGCCTGGGCCGAGCACTGAGCGTGACACCGGCCTCTCTCACCGCGGGCTGCATGCCTCAGCTGAAATAAGCGAAGGAATGGCCTCGGGTGGTCCTGGGGGCCTGTTATCAGCCCCAGTCGCCTGTCATCAGCTGCAGTCACCTGTCATCAGCCCCAGTCACCTGCGTGCCTGGCCTTCTCTGCTCATCCCCGCTGCCTGACTCCATAGCCAAGGGGATGGGGGTGGCCTGGACGCGCCTCAGCCTCCAGCCCTTCTGGACTGTCTATTCCAGACCCACAGGTCCTGTCCATGTGTGAACACCACGTCCCCCTTCAGGGTCAGCCCAGAGCCCCTCCTCTCCCCGGAGCCCTGCTTGGGGCTCAGTGGCTGCCATACGCAGCCTTTGAACCCTGGCCATCCTGGTGCTGCTGTGCAGCGCCTGCCCCTCGTGGCCTGGCTATGCTGCTGGACCGCAAGTCCCTGGGGCGGGCCCTGCTCCTAGAGGACACTTTAGGTCTCCCTGACAGAGGCCCCTGCAGGCGGCCAAGCCATCGTGAGTGTGGCCAGGTGCCTGTTTGTGACCTTTGTACTGGCCCCTCAGAGCTATAGGGAGGGACGTGTGGTCCCTGGGTGCGGGCCGCCCTTTTGGTGGCAGGAGATTTGCTTCCTGCCTGGAGGGCTTCCTTTTCCCATAGGCTGGGGGGGATCAGGAGTCCCTGGGTGGCACAAACAGTTAAGCTCTCAACTACTGACTGAAAGGTTGGCGGTTCTAGTCCACTCAGAGGCACCTCAGAAGAAAGGCCTGGTGATCTGCTTCCAAAAAATCAGCCGCGGAAAACCCTATGGAGCACAGTTCTACTCTGACACTCATGGGGTCGCCCTGAGTCAGGGTGGACGCCACAGCGACTAGTTTAGTTTGGGTTGAGCACCCCTGTCACAGCCAGCGCCCTTGACTGCCGCCCCCTCCCCAGCCAACGGTGGAGCTGCCGCCGTTCAGCGGGTCGGACCTCTGCGTGGAAGGCGTCAGCTTCAGGAAGGCCAGGAAGCAAAGCTCTCCCATCTGCAACTGTCACTTCGCCATGCCGCTCTCAGGTACCCAGCTGCTAAAAGGGAAGTGCCCTTCGGCCATTCCGGACCCGGCGCGAGGACTGCCCCGAGCCACGCCCCCGCAGGCCTTGAGACTGAGAGACGACAAGGTACTTTCATGCACCTTACCTGCGCCCCTACGGCGGCCGTCCGAGCGGAGCTGCGCGCCGCGGGCCGGCGGCCCCGCGCCGGGCGGGAGGATAGCGCTCCCGGCCTTCCACTTCCAGCGCGTAGACGGTCAGGCCTCGAGGGCCGCGGTGGCCAAAGCAGCGTCTGCGAGGCCCCTGGAGCCAAACGCATTAAAGGCGCACCCACTGGCGGCCACGCCCCGCGGCGGGAAGGCGGTGGAGGGCTCTTTATTTCAGCCGCCCAGAGCGCCAGGTAACAGCTGCGGGGGAGCGTGGGGGTGTCCGCGTCGTGTCCCCAGGGGGGCTGAGACCCACCTGTCCTGGGCTCTGGGCGCCGGCCGGGAGCGTCCCCGTCGGAACGCTGGCCAGAGCTGGGGCAGGGTTTGGAGGCGCGCACCCGTCTGGGCCGGCACAGGGCGTCGGTCCCGGTGTGAGCCGGCCGGCGTGGAACTGCCGCTGGGACTCAGGGACCTGGGCCCCCCGCAGCAGTCCCAGCGGCCCCCTAGCAGCCGTGGGCTCTTCCCTCTTGGGGTCTCAGGGTTCCCTCTGATGACCCAGCGGTCACCTCCGTCTTGCTGCCTCCTGGAGGCTAGTGCTATCAGAGTTTGAGTAGCCATCCCAGCAGCGCCCAAGGCCACGGGGGCCGGGGCAGTGACCGCTGGGCTGTGAGTTCTGGTTTTTGAAGCTTGATGGGGCGGCTGCCCCTCACCGCCCCCGGCTCGGCTGGTCTGCTCAGCTCAGACCCAGGTGGGGGCCCTGGGTACCGTCGCTGCTGCAGCGGAATGCCGAGGTCAGGGCGGTGTTTGTACTGGCAGGGGCTCAGAGAGCGTCCGTGGGAGACACGGGCAAACCCACTCCCCACCTTGTCTGCCCCAGGAGACCGGGTATGTGCACTTTTGTCCCTCCCAGGAACACTGTTCCCTTTCGCTGTCACCCTCCCAGACCCAAGGCCTCTGCCAGCTTTGTGTCTTCTTTGTAACATCCACGTATGCTGTCCGTCTGTCTGTCGGTTTTCTGTCCCCACTAGACTGTAAGGTCCTTGGGATAGGGGTTCCTACAGCTGTCTTCACCTTGCATCCCAGCATCTGGGGCCGTGCCTGCGTGGCGTAGCTGCACAGCCCGTGATTGTTGGGGGACGCATGAATAGGTTGTCCTGCCGGGGGGCTGGCCCCAGCCACAGGGGCTTGCAGAGCCCACAGTGCGCTTGGAGGCTGACACCAGCCTGGCTGCCCTTCACCCCACATCCTTCCGGTCAGCAAGGCCTATTGGCCCTACTGCTGGGCACCCACCATCCCGATTCAAGTGTTCCCAGTTGTACTTTTATAAAAAGGTGTCTCCTGGAACACCGGGGCCATCCTACAGGGGCCATCCTAGGGGAGCGCCGGGGTCGTGGGGGCACACCTGTGCAGCGGAGCGGGGGATAGCCCTTTTGCTTTTGTCTAGTCATGTTGTCTAAATGCACCTGTTTTCAGACGTTCGTTGGCCATCTGGTTTCCTCTCCTGGAAAGAACCTGCTCAGATCTTTTGTCCAATTGCCACAGCGTCATCTGTCCTTACTTACTGATTTACAGGAGCGCTGTCTGCCCTGGGCGCTTGTCCTTTTCCGTTAATTTTGTGTTGCAAATATTGTCTCCCACTTTATGCAATAAAGCTAATTGCTAATTTGGGGTGCTTTCACTTTTTAAGAAGCACATCATATTATGCATTATTTGGGGACTCAGGTTCTCACTGCTTCTCACATTGCTAAGATTCGCCTATGTCATTGTAGGTCACACTGTGGCGCATTCTTTTGTGTGAATGTATCACCACTGCTTTCCTTGGCTGTGCAGTTAGATTGTTTCCAGGTTTTGCTCTTGTGACCTGTGCCGCTATGAACGTTCTGATACGTGCCCCTCGTTACACATGCGCGAGAGTTTCTCCTGCATATATACCTAGGGATGGAATTGCTAGATCACAGGAGAAGTGGGTGTTCAATTTTAAGAGATAACAACTGTTTTCGAAAGTGCTTGGAATACTTTCTACTCCCACCAAGGATGTACAGGAGCTCGAAAGGGACCACAGAATCACCCACCCTTGGAGTGGTCACGCCTCCCAATCTTCGCCAGTCGAGTGGGTCGAAGGAAGCATCTTGTTGTGGTCTTGAGCCGCGCTTCACTGATTCCTGGGATTCAGTATCTCAGCGCGTGTGTGTTGGTTGTGCACACGTCCTCCTCTGTGAAATGTCTGCTCACCTTTGCCCATTTTCCTGTAGGGTGTCTGTACTCACAGCTTCTATCGTTAGTAGCTTCTCCCAGTTTGTAACTTGTGTTTCCAGTTTTGTTTTTTTTTACATTTTTTTATTGTACTTTAGATGAAGGTTTACAGAACAAATAGTTTCTCATTGAACAGTCAGTACACATATTGTTTTATGACATTGGTTAACAACCCCATGACATGTCAACACTCCCTTCCTGACCTTGGAGGACCTTTTTTTTTTTTTTTTGGTGAAAATGTACATAGCCAAAGTTACACAATTTCAAATATTTCTACATGTACACTTCAGTGACATCGGTTACATTCTTCCAGTTGTGCCGCTATTCTCACTATCCCTTTCCAAATTATTCCATCACCATTGTCTTCAACTCACTGCCCCCTAGACTTCCCATCAAAACCCCTGAGTTGCTATTGTCAATTTGATTTCACATAGATAATTCTTTCGTTTTATTTATTTATTTATTTAGATGAAGATTTACAGAATAGTTTCTCATTAAACAGTTAGTACACATATTGTCCTATGACAAAGGTTAACAACCCCAGGACATGTCAACACTGTCCCTTCTTAACCTTGGGTTCCCTATCACCAGTTTTCCTGTCCCCTCCTGCCTTCTAGTCCTTGTCCCTGGACTATTGTGCCCCATTAGTCCCGTTTTGTTTTATGGGGCTGTCCAATCCTCGGTTGAATGGTGAACTTTGGGAGTGACTTCACCACTGAGCTAAAATGGTGTCTGGGGACCATGCTCTCGGGGTTTCTCCAGTCTCTGTCAGGCCAGTAAATCTGGTCTCTTTTTTTGTGAGTTAGAATTATGCTCTACATCCTTCTCCAGCTCTGTCCAGAACCCTCTGTTGTGATCCTGGTCAGAGCCGTCAGTGGTGGTAGCCGGGCACCATCTAGCTGTCCTGGACTCAGTCTGGTGGAGGCCGTGGAAGCTGTGGTCCATTAGTCCTTTGGACTAATCTTTTCTTTGTATCCTGTTCTCTTCATTCTCCCTTGCTCCCAAAGGGGTGAGACCAGTGGAGTATCTTAGATGGCCGCTCACAGGCTTTTAAGACCCCAGATGCTATTCACCAAGGTAGAATGTAGAACACTGTCTTTATAAACTGTTATGCCAATCCAGTTTTTTAAAGGTGTCTTTTAGAGAACAGAACTTGTTCATTTTAATAGGACCGATGTTATCAATCTTTTTGTTTTAGTCAGTGTTACGTAGGATTGCTATGAGTCGGAATCGATTTGACGGCAACAGGTTTTGGTTTTTTGGTTTAATTTTGTTTTAAGAAATCTTTCCTTGCCACAATGTCTAAACGAGTATTTACTGTATTTATTACTAAGCGTTTCAAATTTTTGTTTTTGACGTATAAGTCCTCAATCCATCTGGAGTTGAATTTTTTATATATGGTGTGAAGTAAGGATCAAATTTTGTCTTTTTCTGTATGGATAACCATTTTTTCCAGTCATTTATTTAAAAAGCTTTTCCTTTTACCCACTGCACTGATATTCCACTGCTGTAGATATGCATGACTATTTCTGAAGTTTCTGTTCTATTCCACTGGTGGATCTGTAGATCCCTGCACCAGTGCCACACTGTCTTAATCACCCCGCATGGAAGCAGCAGTCTGCTGTAAAATCTCTCTTTAAAGTGTTAAAAAGCAAACATGTCACTTTGAGGACAAAGGTGCACCTGACCCAAGCCATGGTGTTTTCAATCACTTCATATGCATGTGAAAGGTGGACAATGAATAAGGAGGACCAAAGAAGAATTGATGGTGTTGGTGAAGAATAATGAACATAACATGGACTGCCCAAAGAGCAAACAAATCTGTCTTGGAAGAAGTACAGCCAGAGTGCTCCTTAGAAGGGAGGATGGCAAGACTTCTTCTCACATACTTTGTACATGTTATCAGGAGGGACCAATCCCTGGAGAAGGACACCATGCTTGGTAAAGCAGAGGGTGAGCAAAAAAGAGGAAGACCCTCAATGAGATGGATTGACACAGTGGCTGCAACAATGGGCTCAAGCGTAACAATGATTGTGAGGATGGCATAAGACCAGGCAGTGTTTCGTTCTGTTGTACATAGGGTCGCTATGAGTTGGAACCAATGGACGGCACCTAACAACAACCACAACAATGCCTAGGATATCAATCATCAAGTGTTCCATTTCATTTTTGACAACTTCCAATTTTCCTTGATTCATACTTCGTACATTCCATGTTCCGATTACTGATGGATGTTGGCAGCTCTTTTTTCTCATTTTGAGTAGTGCCATATCAGCAAATGAAGGTCCCAAAAGCTTTACTCCATCCATGTCATTAAGGTCGACTCCATTATGAGGAGGCAGTTCTTCCCCTGTTGTATTTTGAGTACCTTCCAACCTAAGGGACTCATCTTCCTGCACTCTATGAGACAACGTTCCACTGCTATTCGTAAGGTTTCCACTGGATAGTTTTTTCACAAGTAGATCGAAAGATCATTATTGCTAATCTTAGTCTGGAAGCTTTGCTGAAATCTGTCCACCACAGGTGACCATAGTGGTATTTGAAATACTGGTGACATAGCTTCTACCATCACAGCAACACGCAAGCCACCACAGTATGACAGACTGACATGAAGAAAGCAAAAAGTCGTTAATAAGACAGAAAAAAAAGACCAAAATGGATTTCAGAAGAGACTCGGAAACTTGCTGTTGAACATAAAGTAGCTAAAGTGAACAGAAGAAACAATGAAGTAAAAGAGCTGTATAGAAGATTTCAGAGGATGGCTTGAGAAGACAAAGTATTATAATGAAATGTGCAAAGCCCTGGAGCTAGAAAACCAAAAGGAAGGAAGATGCTTGGCATTTCTCAAGCTGAAAAAACTGAAGAAAAAATTCAAGTCTCAAGTTGCAATATTGAAGGATTTTATGAGCAAAAAATTGAACAACGCAGGAAACATCAAAAGAAGATGGAAGGAATACAGAGTCACTGTAACAAAAAGAATTCATCAGTGTTTAACCATTAAAGAAGGTAGCAGATGATCAAGAACGGACGGTACTGAAGGAAGAAGTTCAAACTGCGCTGAAAGCATTAGCACAAGACAAGGCTCCAGGAATTGAAAGAATAGCAACTGAGATGTTTCAACAAGTGGATACAGTGTTGGGGTTGCTCACTTGTCTATGCCAAGAAATTTGGAAGACAGCTACCTGGCCAATCGATTGGAAGAAATCCATATTTGTGCCCATTCCAAAGAAAGGTGATCCAACAGAATGTAGAAATTATCGAATAATATCATTAATATCACACACAAGGAAAATTTTGCTGAAGGTCATTCAAAATCGGTTACAACAATACATCGACAGGGAACTGCCAGAAATTCAAGCTGGATTCAGAAGAGGACATGGAACAAGAGACATTATTGCTGATGTCAGATAAATCATGGTTGAAAGCAGAGAGTACCAGAAGGATGTTTACCTGTATTTTATTGACTATGCAGAGGCATTCGACTGTGTGGATCATGACAAATTATGGACAACATTGGGAAGAATGGGAATTCCAGAACACTTAATTGTGCTCATGAGGAACCTGTACATAGACCAAGAGGCAGTTGTTCAAACAGAACTAGAGGATACTGTGTGGTTTAAAGCCAGTAAAGGTGTGTGTCAGGGTTGTATCCTCTCACCATATTTATACAATCTGTATGCTGAGCAAATAACCTGAGAAGCTGGGCTATATGAAGAATGGGGCACCAGGATTGGAGGAAGACTCATTAACAACTTGCTATATGCAGATGACACAACCTTGCTTACTGAAAGTGAAGAGGACTTGAAGCACTTATTGATGAAGATCAAAGACCACAGCCTTCAGTATGGATTACACCTCAACATAAAGAAAACAAAAATCCTTACAACTGGACCAATAAGCAACATCATGATAAACAGAGAAAAGATTGAGGTTGTCAAGGATTTCATTTTACTTGGATCCACAATCAACACCCATGGAAGCGGCAGTCAAGAAATCAGACGATGCATTACACTGGGCAAGTCTACTGCAAAAGATCTCTTTAAAGTGTTAAAAAGCAAAGATGTCACTTTAAGGACTAAGGTGTGCTTGACCCAAGCCATGGTGTTTTCAATTACCACTCATGCATGTGAAAGCTGCACAATGAATAAGGTAGACAGAAGAAGAATTAATGCCTTTGAATTATGGTGTGGGTGAAGAATATTGAATATACCATGGACTGCCAGAAGAATGAACAAATCTGTCTTGGAAGAAGTACAGCCAGAATGCTCATTAGAAGCAATGATAGTGAAACTTCATCTCACATATTTTGGACATATTATCAGGAGGGACCAATCCTTGAAGAAGGACATCACGCTTGGTAAAATAGAAGTTCAGCGAAAAAGAGGAAGATTCTCAACAAGATGGATTGACACAGTGGCTGCAACAATGGGCTCAAACATAGCAACAACTGTGAGGATGGCGCAAGACCCAGCAGTGTTTCATTCTGTTGTACACAGGGTCGCTATGAATCAGAATCAACTTGACAGCACCTAACAACAACAATAGTAGATATGTAGTGGATTCACTTTGTGGTTTTAATTTTCATTTCCCTGATGACTAATGAAGTTGAACATTGTTATGGATTGAATTATATCCCCCAAAATATGCGTTGTAAATCCTAACTTCTATGCCTGTGGTTATAATCCCATTTGGGAATGGGTTATCTTTCTTATGTTAATGAGACAGGATAGTGTAGGGTGTAGCTTGAGTCAATCTCTTTTGAGTTATGAAAGATATTAAACAAGCAAGAGAAGCAGAGATGAGGGAAGAGAGATGCCAAGCTACATGAAGATCACCCAGAAGCAGAAGCTCAGAGACAAGGACTTTCCTCCAGAGCCAACAGAGGAAGCCTTCCCATAGAGCTGGCACCCTGAATTTGGAATTCTAGCCACCTAAACTGTGAGAAAATTTGTTTGTTAAAGCCACCCACTTGAGGTATTTCTGTTATAGCAGTGCTAGGTAAGTAAGATAGAATTGGGTACCAGAAGAATGGGGTGTTGCTCTAACAGATTCCTAAATTGTGGAAGCAGTTTTGGAATTGGGTAATGGGTAGAGACTGGAAGAGTTTTAAGGTGCCTGATAATAAAAGAGCCCTGGTGTCACAGTGGTTGAAGTGACTGACTGCTAACTGAAAGTTCAGCAGTTTGAAACTACCAGTGGCTCCGCAGGAGAAAGATGTGGCAGCTGGCTTCCATAGAGATTGACAGCCTTGGACAGCAGTGGGAATGGTAAAAGGCAATCTGCCTTGAAGAGTCTGTTGGTAGAATTATGGATATCAAAGACAATTCTGGTGAGGGCTCATAAGGAAGTGAGGAGAGCGTTAGAGAAAATCTCTATCGTCTTAGAGAATACATTCGGTGCCAGCAACAGAATGTTGCTAGAAATGTGGACGTTAAATGTGCTTCTGGTGAGCCTTTAAAAGAAAATGATGAACATGTGATTTGACAATAGAAGAAGGGTAATGCTTTTATGCAGTGGCAAAGAACTTGTCTGAATTATGTTCAAAAGTTTGGTGAAAGGTAGAACTTGTAAGTGATGAAGTTGGATATCTGGCTGAGGAGATTTCTAAGCAAGATCTTAAAGGGGTCACATGGTTTCACCATGCTGTTTATAGTAAAATGCAAGAGGAAAGAGACGAACTTAAAAATGAACTGTGCAAAATGAAAACAAAGCTTAAAGATTCGGAAAATTCTGTTGTACAAAATAAGGACACATGTCCTAGAATGTTCACCAAGGACTTGGCTACAGAAACTTTTGTTAAAGAGATTAAACCTGCAACTGATGGATCTAACCAACGACCACAGCAGAAAACTCATCAGCTTAGACTGCAGAGGACAGAGGAAGAACAAAAGGAAAGAACGCTGTCTGCCCCTTGGCATTCTACTGGCAGGAAACAGGCCAGAGGAGCTGCATCTCTTGTCCTCCAAGAAAGAAAAGGATCATCCCTGGAGCAGCTCAGAGATCAGCAGAACTGTTGGAAGGAACATGGGAAGCAGGGCCTTCTTGGTTTCAAAGAGTGGGGTCACAGTCTCCTGGATCTCAAAGGGTGGGGCCACAGCCTCCAAGGTTTCAAAGAGTCGGATCTTTGCTAACTCGGCTCCGGAGTGTGGGGCTGCTGTTAAGGTGTGCCAGGGGGCTAGGGCCACCACCAAAAGCTGAGGGGGCAGGGCTGCCATGCCCAAGGGGTAGAAGAATGGGGCCTGCCGGGGCCGAGTAGGTGGGGTTGCCACGCAGAGGGACTAGGAGAATTGTTATTGTTGTTGTCAGGTGCCATCAAGTCAGTTCCGACTCATAGCGACCCCGTGCACCACAGAACGAAACACTGTCCTGCGCCATGCTCACAATCGTTGTTATCCTTGAGCCCATTGTTGAAGCCACTGTGTCAATCCATCTCATTGAAGGTCTTCCTCTTTTTCGCTGACCCTCTACTTTACCAAGCATGATGTCCTTCTCCAGCTAGGACAATGGGGCCTCCTAAAACTGAGGAAACAGAGTTGCCATCCCAGAGGGCCTGGAAGGCAGAGCTGAAGCCCAGGGCCGAAGGTCCTCCACCCAGAATCCAGAGGGCATGGCCAAGACCCAGGGCATGCCCAGATGGTTTCAGAGAAGAGATGATTATTTTCAAGCCTTGAGAGCTAATGTAAATTGTTCTGCTGCGTTTCGGACTTGCTTGGTGCCTGTTATCCCTTCTTTCTCTCCAATTCCTCTCATTTGTAATGGAAATATCTACCTTGTGCCTATTCCACCATTGTTCTTTGGAAACAGATAACTTGCAGTCTAGATTTCACAGATTCACAGATGAAGAGGAATTTTCCGCAGGGATAGAATACGCCCAAAGTCTCACCCATTTTTTATTTAGATGATTCAGAGGATGCTGTTTAAGACTTGGAGTTGATTTAAGACTTTTGAGATGATGTGATGGGGTGAATGTGTTTTGCATGTGGCAAGGACATGAATTTTGAGGGCCAAAGGGTGGAATGTTATGGATTGAATTATGCCCCTCAAAAATACGTGTTGTAAATCCTAACTTCTATGTCTGTAGTTTTAATCCCATTTGGGGATGGGTTGTCTTTGTTATGTTAATGAGGCAGGATTAGTGTAGCGTGTGTCTTGAGTCAATCTCTTTTGAGATATGAAAGAGATTAAACAAGGAAGCAAGAGAAGCAGAGATAGGGGAAGAGAGATGTCAAGCCACTTGAAGATCACCCAGGAGCAGAAGCTCAGAAGCGACAAGGACCTTCCTCCAGAGCTGACAGACAGAGAGAGACTTCCCTTAGAGCTGGTGCCTTAAATGTGGGCTTCTAGCCTCCTAAACTGTGAGAAAATAAACTTCTGCTTATTAAAGCCATCCACTTGAGGTATTTCTGTTATAGCAGCACTGGATAACTAAGACAAACGTCTTTTCATATTTATGGCCCATTTGTATATCCTCTTTGCACTTTCTCTTTGGACAGATTTTTCTATTCACCTATTCTTTCTCATTATTAGTTTATTGTGGTAAAATACATACAACAAAAAATTGCCATTTTAACCATTTTAAGTGTACAATTCAATGGGTTTAATTACATTCGCCATGTTGTGCAACCATTTCCACTATCTGTTTCCAAAAACTTTCCCATCACCCCAAACAAAAGCTCTGTGCCTGCCAAGCAATAACTCCTCATGCCCCATTACCCCAGTCCCTGGGGACCTCTAATCTTTCTGTCTCTGGAGGTACCTGTTCTGGACATTTCATTTAAGTAGACTCATTACAATATTTGTCCTTTATTGTCTGACTTACTCAGCATAATATCCTTGAAGATTCACCCACATGGTAGCATGTATCAAAACTTCGTTTCTCTTTATGGCAGAATAATATTTCATTGCATGTACACATCACTTTTTTTTTAAATCCATGCATCTGTCGATGGACATTGTGTTGTTTCCACCTTTTGGCTATTTTGACTAGTGTTGCAGTGAATATTGACGTACAAGTATCTGTTTGAGTCCCTGCTTTTAAGACTTTGAAAATTGAAAGTGAAATTGCTAGGTCATATGGCAATTCTATGTTTAACTTTTTGAGGAATTGACAAACTGTTTTCCACAGAGGCTGAACCATTTTATATCCCTACCAGCAATGCTCCAATTTCTCTACATCCTCACCAACCCTTGTTATTTTGTGTGGGTATTTTTTTTTTTTTTTTTTAATAATAGCCATCCTACTGGGTGTGAAGTGATATCTAATTGTGGTTTTGATTTGCATTTCCCTAGTGACTAATAAAAGGAGCCCTGGTGGCACAGTGGGTAAAGTGATCGACTGTTAACCAAAAGGTCAGCAGTTGAAAACCACCAGTAGCTCTGCGGGAGAAAGATGTGGCAGTCTGCTTCCGAAAATATTTACAGCCTTGGAAACCCTATGGCGTCGCTTTGAGTTGAAATCAACTTGATGGCAGTGGGTTGGGTTTTTTAATGATCAATAAAGGAGCTCTGATTACAGTCTAGAAAAAACTCTATGAGGCAGTTCTACTCTATCACATGGGGTCACTATGAGTCAAAAATTGATTCAACGGTACCTAACAATGACTAATAACATTAAGCATCTTTTCAAGTGCTTACTGATTGTATATCTTATTTGGAGAAGTGTCTTTTCAAGCCCTTTGTCCCTTTTTAAATTGGGTTGTTTGTTTTTTTGTTGTTGAGTTGTCAGACCTCTATGTCTATTCTGGATATTAAACTCTTATCAGATATATGGTTCTCAAGTATTTTCTCCCGTTCTATAGGTTGTCTCTTCATTTTCTTGATAAAGTCCTTTGATGCAAAAAAGTTTTAAATTTTGATGAAGGCCATTTTATCTCTTTTTTTTTTTTTGCTCACGCTTTTGGTGTCATATCTAAGAATCCATTGTCAGAAACAAGGTCCTGAAGCTTTCTCCCTATGTTTTCTAAGAGTTTTACAGTTTTAGTTCTTGTATTTCAGTCATTGATCCATTTTGAATTAATTTTGTAGATGATGTGAGGTAGGGGTCCAACTTTATTCCTTTGCATGTGGAAATCCTGTTGTCCCGGCACCGTTTGTTGAAGAGATTCTTCTTTCCAAATTGAATGGACTTGGCACCTTTGTCAAAAATCAATTGTCCATAGATGTCGGGTTTATTGGCTGTAAAAATGACATGGCAGAGGTGTCTGACCTCCTCTAACTTCACAAAGAGGAAGGAGACTCAAGATTAACAACTCAAGGCTGATTACCACCAATTCTGACACCAACCTCCTCTCCCACAGCACTCTCTACTTCTCTGCTGGGTTCGGTAATTCATCGAAATGGCCACAGAACTCACAGACCACACTCACAGTGATGGGATTTATTAGGGAAGTAACAGGTTACAATTCAGGTTCAGGAATGCTCAGGATACAGTTCTTTGATCAGGATAGCCTCTTCTCAGCTGTACCCGAAGGCAGGCCTCTCTTTGGCCCCTAGGCCTCTGCCCTGCTCTTTTAGTTCTGCTGATAAGTACCCAGAGGCACTCCGCTCTGCCAGTAAACCTCGGCCTGAAGGTGTTCAGCTCTAGCTCCGTGGTTCAGGAAACCTAGCTCCACCAAGTGCCCAGAAGTACCCTACTCTGCCAGCAAGCCCCCTGCCCAAAGGCACTCAGCTGTCTTGCTCCGTGGGCCGGGAAGACCACCACACTGTCTCCTGCCTCTGCTGCTACCGTTTCTCTGCCTCTGCTTCTCACCATATGTTTGATGTTACAGCTCTCCCTCTCAGTCTCCTGGTTTCAGGAGCTTCTCAGCAAAGGGATCCCCGGTCCAAAGGATGCACTCCACTCCTCGTTCTTTCTTGGTGGTGGTGAGATCCTCTCTTCCCGCCTTTAGGGTGGCTCATTTTAAGCCTAGCATGATGGCAAAACAGACCAAATCCCCTCATTAGGGCTTCATATACCTTATTTGCATGGCCCCACTCAATCATTTTGTGTGAATCACAAAGACTATGGCTAGAAGGGCCATATTAAGTAATTCACTACACCACATTGGCCTATTCTTATTGACCTGTAGGAATCCTCCATATTTTCTGGACAGGAGTCCTCTGGTGGGTACGAGTATTGAAAATATCTTTCCCTGCTCTATGGTTTGCCTTTCACTCTCTTAGTATCTTTTGATGCATAGAAATTGTTAATTTCAACCAAGTCCAATATACACTTTTTTATTTTATGATTAGCATTTTTTGCATTTGGCTTAATAAATTTTCACCTATCCTGAAGTTATAAAAATAGTCACTACTGTTTTCTTCTAAAAGTTGTATTGTTTCACCTTTCACATTTAGATCTATAGTCCATCTGGAATTGTTTTTCTGTGTGGTGTGAGGCAGCAGTCAAGATTAATTGTTTTTCCATATGGATATCCAAGTGATTCAGCATGATATAGTGAAAAGACTATATTTTCCCCACTGTGCTGTGTCATTATTATAAAATCAGTTTCTGGACTCTGTTCTTGTTGTGTGCCATCGAGTCGATTCCAACTCAAAGCAACCCTATGGGGCAGAGTAGAACTGCCACCATAGGGCTTCCAAGGCTGTAAATCTTTATGGGAGCAGATGGCCACATTCTCTCCTACAGAGCAGCTAGTGGATTCAAACCACCAACGTTTCAGTTAGCAGCTGAGTGCTTAACCACTGCACCACCAGGGCTCCTTGGCTTACAACTGCAAGCATTTATTTATCACTGGTCTGCATGTGAGCTGTAGCTTTGCTGGTTCCACTAGAGTAGCCTGAGCTTGGCTGCAGGCTGGGTTCAGATATGCTCCATGTGTCTCCTTCTGGGACTAGTGGCTCCCTAAAGAATCTTCTTCACCTGGCAGATAGCATAGACATGAGAGGGCAAGCCAAACTACGCAAGCATTAGAAAGCCTCTACACCCGTTATGTCTGCAAACATTCCACTGGCCAAACTCAGGTCGGAGGGTGGGGAAGTATACTCTGCATCAGGGGAAGGAGGAGAGGAGTGGATGTTTCTAAACAATAATCAAATATACAACAGTCTAACCTCTTGGTCACAATTATTCACTGCCCTCCTGTAAGCACAATACACTCACCCCCCTCCCACTCCAAAAGTCTTCAGTCTTGGCTCCAAGTCCAGTATCTCCTGATTCTACATCAGTTCCTGATACCACTCTTGATCTGGATAACTAGGAACCAAAAAGACAAGTTGTCAGGTCTGGTGTTTACTTTCCCTTTTCTTACAAGGTATTAACTTAGCCTGTTACTGCTTCATGGATGCTGGCAGAAGACATAAGATTCCTGGGTCAGAGACAAAAGACTTCATGGCACAGCAGGCAGTATGAGCATCAGCTTATCTGTGTCCCATGGAAGTGATGTGATATGGTCCAGATGGATGCTGCACACAGTAGGTTTGCGTCACACCTAAGGAACATTGAACTTGGGGAATCCACTGACTTTATAGCAAGCATTGACCAAGCCTACTCTTTGTCCTGGAGAGAGGTATTACCTCATCCCTCAAGGTTGCTTCCTGAGAAAGGGCCCAGGTAAAGGGCTGTCAGGACCTTATATTCTTGGCATAACCAACAAAATATGTAGGAGTGCACAAGCAACCCAAGAAGACAGTCTTTCCCAATAATCTACCTCTCGGTTCTACACTATCTTAACCTTTGGTGAATTTTCACGTGAGTCTGCCACTCCTCCAACCACTCTGATTAATCTGAACAGCAGAGGCTGGGACCAAGTCCATTCAGTTTGTCTCATGCAACATTTTTTAAGGCTACTAGCAACAGGACTGCACGCAATAGGATGAAGCCAACCTGCAGCTTTGATCCTACCCATGTCCTCCAGGTCTAGACTCAGCCAGCTCTGGGTAAGTCCCAGGGGGACCTGCAGGTCTTATTTCAGACAGCCAGGGTATAGTCTATTGTGAATTTGTTATCCATTTTGACCCACACAAGGGAGCTTATATGACCTCTGATCTTTGGTGTCATTGCCAATACAGGGGACAGTAGGTGGCGTGAAAAGCAACCCCCAGAACCAATGGAGAAACATTCCATGGTCCACTCTCCCCCACATACAAACACAGAACCCAAAGGGGCACAAGTCACTTAAATTTGGGACTTGCTGTTAAACTTGATTTGGCTAAGCCATATGAGCAGCATCACCAAGAAGTTGCAGACTTGCTCACCATATGTAGCATAGCACAAGCTGGTTTCTAGCATGTGGATGGGGATGGGAAGCCCAGCGGTGGGTCCAATTACCAGTGCTGCTTGATTGCTTCACAAGGCTGTGTCCTGGATCCACAGGACAGAGACAGCATTAACTGTTGCCTTTCTGTCAACTCCCAGGGTCTAAGAAGTTGCCTCCCCAGGTGCTGGGAGTCTTGTTCTCCCTCTATGGTCACAAAATCAGCTCCATGTTTTCTTCAATCATCCCCTATTCACATCCAGACCTTTCATCTGGAAGGAGTAGGTGTGAGATGGACAAGGGCATTTTTACAAAATTTACAGAGACCCACTATTCCCCCCCACTTTGGCCCAAGAAGATGGACTCAATGAGCAGTGTACTCAACCAGTAGCCCCCGTCTTCATGCTCAAAGACCATGCCAATCCAACAAGGTGGCAAAGCCAGAATTAAGTTTGAATCCTATAGACCCCTCGTGGTTGGGCTTCCACCAGAGGGTGCACCAACCAGGCTGACCTGGGACTGCTGTTAGGGGAAGAGAGAAGCACTGTGTCCAGGGATGGTCAGGGAAAAATCCCAAATACACTTCAAAATACACTTTGATAACCCCACATCCCTTTTGTCCTGAACATTTCCCTGGAGGTGGTCAAGAGGTGATGAATCTTTTCAAGAGATGGCCACACCCATTAGGAGGAGGTAAGGGAAGTAGAGTCAGAAGTTTTTTTGAGTTGACTTTGAGGAAGTCATTCCAACACTGGACAATACAAACCACTGTCAGACTGTGGATCAAGGGTCAGCAAACTACAACCCACAGGCCAAATCCAGCCTGAGGCCTGTTTTTGTATCGTCTGTGAGCTAAGAATGGTTTCTACATTTTTAAAGGGTTGTAAAAAAGCAATAAAGAAGAATATGTGACAGAGACTTTAAGTGGCCCACAAAGACTAAAAGATCTGTCATCTGACTCTTAACAGAAAAATTTCACCAACTCTAGCTATAGCTGGTCTGGAAAGCTGAAACGTGACACAGAATAGTTTCAAGGGTCATAGTGGTGTGACCAGAGTCAGCTGATCAGAGCACTGGCACTGTAACCTGCCAGTGTCAGCAGCGGTGAAACCGCACAGATAACCCTGAGAGGCATCATGGTCCAATTTAGTCAGTCTGCCATGAGGGTGTTGTGAGCTGATGTAGTCAGTCTGCCAGGTGCGGGTAGGGGTCTCCTTCACTGCAAGTCAAATGAGCCATCTTTTGGAAGGAGTCATGAGTTTGATATGCAGTGGCTGTTTCTCTCTCATAAACAGAGTCATTTGCTGGGTGCCCAGTCCATGATGGTGGGTGTGTTACCAGGTCTGGTATGATAATGGATCTGGTGGCAATGGTGGCCATCCAGACAGTGCAGACTTGATCCTCAGCTTAATTCCACTTGGTCTTATCAGAGAATGTCTCTTACAGTGAGCGTCTACCTGCATGATGCCAACTGTCCAATTGGCAGTCACAATCTGTTTTCACAGCTCACAGTCCCAAAAAGGAGTATCTTTAATCTGCCAGTCTATAGTCGTCCAAGTGGCAGACTAGATGGCTAGGCCATTGCCAACAGCCCAAGGGTCAGTAGAAACATAACAAGGTTTATCAGGGAAACTGCTGGCCAGAGCCAAGAAGACAGTCTTGAGTATTCCCAAGGTCCCAAAGTGCCACTCAGCATTTGGTTTCACACAAGCAGCACAGAGGCTGAGCAGCAGCAGCCCAACAGACACCATCAGGTTTCAACTTACCAAGCAATTAGTGAACCCATTACAGTGAGGGGCCCATTGAGACTGAGGCTTTGCTTCAGATCAGGAGCAGAGAATAGTTTCCCCTAAAAGGGGTGGTTGCCAATTTATCATGTAACACCAACGTGGCCCTGGAGCCAGGTCACCTGCATTCCTGAATATACCAATTCCATCTGACTAGTAAGGTCTGTCGCTATGAGTTGGAATCGACGAGACAGCAGTGGGTTTTTTTGGTTTCATCATCGAGTCCAAGTTGACCCACCTTACAGTGGGGATATCAAGTCAGAGAGTCACAAAATCTCCATGACAAGGTGTTCCATTTTAACAAGAGCTTAGGAGCAGGTTCATGGCTGCCCTGTAAGCAAGGGGGCTGTGCTCAGGCAGGTGGCGCTGCTCCACAGGGAGGTGTCCTCTGAGCTCTCCATGATCAGTGAGTCTTAACTAAAGCTATGCTTTCCCTTTCTCCTTCTGTGATTCCATATTGCTTCTGCTGGACCAGTCCAGAGGGGACAGGAAGGTGAGTTGGAGGGATGACCTACAGGTCCCAGTATTACCTCTCTCCATATGTCAGCCCTGAATGGGAGAATCTAACACTTATGGGATGGGATAGTGTAGGCGCCTAACACATTAATGTCTATTATACATTCCGATGACACAAGAGAACATCAAAAAGCACCAGGGCTCTACCCATAGGGCCATTTTAACTTCCCTTCTCCACTGTGAGCCTTATCCAAACCCCATTAGTTGAAACCCCAAAGAGCTTACCATGTGTGCGAGTTCGGTGCTACAGCAACAACTGCCCAGAGAGTACATTTTCCCTGGGTGGGAGTGTGAGGGTGCAGGGTGTCAGAGGAGCCCCATGTGGGTGGAGGATGCAGGGGCAGTGGGGAAAAAGCTTAATTGTCAGGCTTTTTGTAGGTTTTGGCCCCTCATTCTTGTGTTGGCGCCTGGACACTGGTGCTGCTTCCTCCTTGGTGAACCTCTAGTGTCCAGTGAGTGCCTGGGCCCAGGGCCCCACCATGCCACCATGTTTTGCCCAGCAGTTATCAGCGCTTTCAACTCTAACCTCATCACAGGAAAGTTAGGCTGTGATGGGGGGCAGCTCTGAATTCACCATCTGTCTCTCCTGCAGCATTCTCTGCTTCTCTGCTGGGTTCAATAATTCATTGCAATGGGCAAACAGAACTCACAGACCATAGTCACGATTATGGGGTTTATTAGGGAAGTAACAGGTTATAATTAAGGATCAGGAAATACTCAGGACACAGTGTTTCGATCAGGACAGCTTCTCAGCCATGCTTGCAGGCAGGCCTCTCTCTGGCCGTTGACTCCTGCCCTGCTTCGGCAAGTGTTACAAAGCTCTTTAGCTCTGCTAATAAGTGCCCGGGGGCACCCCACTCCGCCAGGAAGCTCCTGGCCGAAGGCACTCAGCTTTCTCGCTCTGTGGGCCGTGTAGCCCACCATACTGTCTCCTGCTGGTCTCCTGGTTCTGCTGCCTCTGCTGCTGCCATTGTTCTGCCGCTGCTTCTGCCATCTCTGGTGTTACAACTCTCCCTCTGCCCTGGTTCTGCTGCCTCTGCTGCCTTTCTCTGTCTTCTGTGTTACAGCTCCTGTCTCTCTCTCAACCCGTGTCTCCTGTTAAGCTAGAGGGATGGCAAAACTGACCAATCCCCTAGTTAGGGTGCCATGCACCTTATTAGCAAGTTGTCTAATCCCCTTGGTGGGCCACAAGTACCTTATGTGCATAGTCCCAGCCAGTCATTTGGTGGGAGTTACAAAACCATGGTGAGAAAGGCCATATAAAAGCGATCCGTCGCACTGCAGGCCACCCCCTGGCTTTTCTGGCCATGGTTCTTTCATACTTGGAGGATAGCTTCCCCCTCCCGACATTTTACCAGTCCACAACAGTCACTAACAATTAGTCCCTCAGTAGGGTGAAGAGTCCTCAGGGTGAGGTTACTCAGGGGCCAGCCACTCAGGTCTGCTGCAGGGTCCGTCTGACCTGGTCAGGGTCTCCAAAAGTCATCTAGCTTCACCCCTTCTGGCCTCTCATAAAGTTTACCTGGAAGCAGATTATTCCCTTGCTCTGAGCCTCACGAGGTATCAACATAGCAAAACCTTTAAGGGACCTTAGGTTCGGCCACTGTACTGGAGTTCAGTGGTGCCTCCCCATTAGTCCACTCTTTCCCACTTACAGCTTGTACAACTACAGTTTTTACAATCACAGTTAACCCTGTTAACAATCAACACAGCTGAATCATGTAATCCTATCAGCATCTTCCCCCACCCTCTCTTCCCCAGACGCATCAGAACAAGAGGAATCTCTTCAGTGGGGATTCCCCCTTGTCCCCCTCACTTAATGTAAGCACACTCATGAAAGCATGTAAGCCAGCCACTTCATGCCTTATCTCCCTCTGCTTTAGATAGCCAATTTCTAAATTGCCTGTCCCTATCAAACCAAGAGGAGCCCTGCTGGCCCAGTGGTTAAAGCGCTCAGCTGCCAACCTAAAGGTCAGTGGTTTGAACCCACCAGCTGCTCCGTGGGAGAAAGATGTGGCAGTCTGCTACTGTAAAGACTACAGCCTTGGAAACCCTATGGGGCAGTTCTACTGTGTCCTACAGGGTCTCTATGAGTCAGAATCGACTTGATGCGTCTTAGTTATCAAGTGCTACTACAAAAGATATACCACAAGTGGATGGATTTAACAAACAGACATTTATTTTCTCCCAGTTTAGAAGGCTAGAGGAAACCCTGGTGGTGTAGCGGTTAAGAGTTCCCTTTGTTCGGGGAGACAAAGGCTAGAGTAGCATTGTCCCTCTTTGTCTCCGCTCACGAGCTACTTTTTCTCAATAAAGCTTTGTTCGTGCAGGAAAAAAAAAGTTTGGCTGCTCACCAAAAGGTCAGCAGTTTGAATCCACCAGGCGCTCCTTGGAAACCCTATGGGGCAGTTCTACTCTGACCTATAGGGTCGCTATGAGTTGGAATAACTCGATGGCAATGGGTTTGGTTTTTTTTTTTGGGGGGGGGGTGGGGTTTAGAAGGCTAGAAGTCCAAATTCAGGTGCCAGCTCTAGGGGAAGGTTTTCTCTCTCTTTTGGTTCTGGAGGAAGGTCCTTGTCTCTTCTGAGCTTCTGCTCCTGGGTGATCTTCATGTGGCTTGGCATCTCTCTTCCCCCATCTCTGCTTGCTAGCTTGCTTGTTTAATCTCTTTTATAGCTCAAAAGAGATTGACTCACGGGAGAAAAATGTAGAACAAAATTCAAATTCACAAAAAAAAGACCAGGCTTACTGGTCCGACAGAGACTGGAGGGACCCCCAAAACTATGGCCTCCGGACATCATGCTAACTCAGAACTGAAGCCACACCTGAAGTCCACCTTTCAGCCAAAGATTAGACAGACAGGCGTATAAAACAAACAATAACCATGTGAGGAACGTGCTTCTTAGTTCAGTCTAGTATAGGAGACCAAGTGGGCAGTACGTGCACAGAAGCAAACACGAGAAGGCAAGAAGGGACAGGAAAACTGAACAAATGGACATGGGGAACCCAGGGTGTAAAGGGAAAGGGGGAGAGAGCTGACCCACTGCGGGGATTGCAACCAGTGTGGTAAAATGATTTGTGTATAAATTTTTGAATGAGAAACTAATTTGCACTGTAAACTTTCACCTAAAACACAATAAAAAAAATTTTTTAAAGATATTGTCTCAAGACACACCTTACTCTAATCCTGCCTCATTATAACATAACACAGACACCCATTCCCAAATGGGATTATAACCACAGGCATAGAGGTTAGGATTTACAACACATTATTTTGGGGGGACACAATTCAATCCATAAAATGACAGCAACGGGTTTTAAGTACAAATCTTAAGTAGACACAGCTTGGTGGGTTTTCATAGGTATTATACCCGTGTGGCCACCACCCAGACCAAGATACTCAACATTTCTCACCCAGAAGGTTCTCTCGCGTGCTCCCTAGTCCATACTCCAACCTCAGCAATAACTACTATTTTGTCTTAGATCAACCATAAGTTATTTTGATTGTCTTTGTGGTTCATACAAACGCAATCATACAGTATGTGTTCTGGGTCTGGCTTCTTTCACTTTGAGATGCAGCCGAGCTGTTGAATGAAGCAGTGCTGTGTGTGTGTGTATGTGTGTGTGTTGCTGAGTTGTATTCCATTGTATGAATATGCCTGAGTTTAACTACTCATCAGTTGTTGATGGAAATTGAGGTTGCTTCCAGTTCGAGTTCCATTCTTGTATGAGTCTCTGTGTGGACAGATGCATTTGTTTCTCTTGGGTGTGTACCTAGGAGTAGCCAGATGCATTTGTTTCTCTTGGGTGTGTACCTAGGAGTAGCCAGATGCATTTGTTTCTCTTGGGTGTGTACCTAGGAGTAGCACTGCTTGGTTGTGTTGTTGTCAGGTGCCATCAAGTCGGTTCCGATGAACAACACACTGCCCAGTCCTTCGCCATCCTCATGATCGTTGTTATGCTTGAGTCCATTGTTGCAGCCCCTGTGTCCATCCATCTCATTGACAGTCTTCCTCTTTTCCACTGACCCTCTACTTTACCAAGCATGATGTCCTTCTCCAGGGACTGGCCCTCCTGATAACATGTCCAAAGTATGTGAGACGAAGTCTCGCCATCCTCCCTTCTAGGGAGCATGCTGGCTGTACTTCTTCCAAGACTGATTTGCGCGTTCTTTTGGCAGTCCATGGTATATTCAGCATTCTTCGCCAATACCATAGTTCAAAGGCATCAATGCTTCGATCTTCCTTATTCATTGTCCAGCTTTCGCTTGCATATGAGGCGATTGAAAACACCATGGCTTGGGTCAGGCGCACCTTAGTCCTTAAAGTGACATCTTTGCTTTTTAACATTTTAAAAAGGTCTTTTGCAGCAGATTTGCCCAATGCTATGCATCATTTGAATTCTTGACTGCTGTTTCCATGGGTGTTGATTGTGGATCCAAGTAAACTGAAGTCCTTGACGACTTCAGTCTTTTCTCCGTTTATCATGATGTTGCTTGTTGGTCCAGTTGTGAGGATTTTTGTTTTCTTTATGTTGAGGTGTAATCCATACTGAAGGCTGTGGTCTTTGATCTTCATCAGCAAGCACTTCAAGTCCGTTTCACTTTCAGCAAAGTTGTATTGTCTGCATAATGCAAGTTGTTAATGAGTCTTCCTCCAATCCTGATGCTGCGTTCTTCTTCATATAGTCCAGCTTCTCAGATTATTTGCTCAGCATACAGATTGAATAAGTGTGGTGAAAGGGTACAATCCTGACACACACCTTTCCTGACTTTAAACCATGCAGTATCCCCTTGTTCTGTTCTAGCGGCTGCCTCTTGATCTATGTAGAGGTTCCTCATGAGCACAATTAAGTGTTCTGGAATTCCCATTCTTCCCAGTGTTATCCATAATTTGTTATGATTCACACAGTCGAATGCCTTTGCATAGTCAGTAAAACACAGGTATTCTCTACTTTCAGCTAGGATCCATCTGACATCAGCAGTGATATCCCTGTTTCCACATCCTCTTCTGAATCCATCTTGAATTTCTGGCAGTTCCCTGTCGATGTACTGCTGCAGCCGCTTTTGAATGACCTTCACCAAATTTTTCTTGCGTATGATATTAATGACATTGTTTGATAATTTTGGCATTTGATTGGATCACCTTTCTTTAGAAAAGGCAGAGATATGGATGTCTTCCAGTCTGTGGGCCAGGTAGCTGTCTTACAAATTTCTTGGTATAGATGAGTGGGCGCTTCCAGCGCTGCATTCCTTTGTCGAAACATCTCAATTAGTATTGTCATTTCCTGGAGACTTGTTTTTCACCGGTGCCTTCAGTGCAGCTTGGACTTCTTCCTTCAGTACCGTCGGTTCCTGATCATATGCTACCTCCTGAAATGGTTGAACGTTGACCAATTCTTTTTGGTATAGTGACTCTGTGTATTCCTTCCATCTTCTTTTGATGCTTCCTGCGTCATTTAATATTTTCCCCATAGAATCTATCAATATTGCAACTCGAGGCTTGAATTTTTTCTTCAGTTCTTTCAGCTTGAGAAACGCTGAGCATGTTTGTCATGAATTGAATTATGTCCCCCCAAAAATATGTGTATCAATTTGGCTAGGCTATGCTTCCCACTATTGTGTGGTTGTCCTCCATTTTGTGATTGTAATTTTATGTTAAAGAGTATTAGGGTGGGATTGTGACACCCTTACTAAGGTCACATCCTTGATCCAATGTAAAGGGAGTTTCTTTGGGGTGTGGTCTGCACCACCTTTTATCTTACAAGAGATAAAAGGAAAAGGAAGCAAGCAGAGAATCGGGGACCTCAAACCAGGAAGAAAACAGTGCCGGGAGCAGAGCCCGTCCTTTGGACCTGAGATTCCTGTGCTGAGATGCTCCCAGACCAAGTAAAGACTGATGCATCACAAGGACCTTCCTCCAGAGCCAACAGAGAGAGAAAGCCTTCCTCTGGAGCTGATGCCTTGAATTTGGACTTGTAGCCTACTAGACTGTGAGAGAATAAATTTCTCTTTGTTGAAGCAGCCACTTGTGGGATTTCTGTTATAAAAGCACCAAGATGACTAAGAGAGTGTTCTTCCCTTTTGGTTTTCTAACTTCAGGTTTTTGCACACGTCATTATAATACTTTATTTTGTCCTCCTGAGTTGCCCGTTGAAATTGGTTCAGATATTTTACTTCATCATTTCTTCTGTTCGCTTTAGCTACTCGAAGTTCAAGAGCAATTTTCAGAGTCTCTTCTGACATCCATTTTGGTCTCTCTTTATTTCCTATCTTTTTAATGACCTCTTGTTTTCTTCATGCATGGTGTTCTTGATGTCATTCCACAGCTCCTGTAGTCGTGAGTCATTAGAGTTCAATGCATCAAATCTATTCCTGAGATGGTCTCTAAATTCAGGTGGGAAATACTCAAGGTAGTACTTTGGCTCTTGTGGACTTGTTCCACTTCTCTTCAGCTTCACCTTCAACTTGCATATGAGCAATTGATGATCTGTTCCACAGTCGACCCCTGGCCTCGTTCTGACTGATGATATTGAGCTTTTCCCATTGTCTCTTTCCACAGATGTAGTTGATTTCATTCCTTTGTATTCCATTGGATGACGTTCACACGGTAGTTGCTGTTTATGTTGTTGAAAAAAGGTATTTGCAATGAAGAAGTCGTTGTTCTTGCAAAAATCTATGATGCCATCACTGGCATTTTTTCTATCTCCAAGGCCATATTTTCCAACTACTGATCCTTCTTTGTTTCCAGGTTTCACATTCCAATCACCAGTAATTATCAATGCATCCTGATTGCATGTTTGATCAGTTTCAGACTGCAGAAATTGGTAAAAATCTTCAATTTCTTCATCTTTGGCCTCAGTGGTTGGCAAGTAAATTTTAATAATAGTCGTATTAACTAGTAGGCGTATGGATATTATCGTACCAGTGACAGTATTGTACTTCAGGATAGATCTTGAAATGTTCTTTTTGACGATGAATGCAACGCCATTCATATTCAGTTTATCATTCCCAGCATTGTGGACTGTCTTAGTCATCTAGTGCTGCTATAACAGAAATACCACAAGTGGATGGCTTTCACAAAGAGAAATTTATTCTCTCACAGTCTAGTAGGCTACAAGTCCAAATTCAGGGCATCAGCTCCAGGGGAAGGCTTTCTCTCTTTGTCAGCTCTGGAGGGAGGTCCTTGTGGTGCATCAGTCTTCCCTTGGTCTGGGAGCTTCTCTGCCCAGGGACCTTGGGTTCAAAGGACGCACTCTGTTCCTGGCACTGCTTTCTTGGTAGTTTGAGGTTCCCATGTCTCTTTGTTTGCTTCTCTCTTTTATATCTCAAAAGAGATTGGCTTAAGATACTATCTAATCTTGTAGATTTTATCGATATAACTGCCACTAATCCATCTTATTACATCCTAGTGATAGGATTTACAACACATAAGGAAATCATATCAGTTTACAAAAGGATAGACAATTATACATAGACCACGTGATTGTCTGATTCAAAATGGCCAATGCCAGTCCATTTCAGCTCACTGATGCCTAGGATATCGATGTTTATGTGTTCCACTTCATTTTTGATGATTTTCAATTTTCCTAGATTCATACTTCGTACATTCCACGTTCAGATTATTAATGGATGTTTGCAACTGTTTCTTCTCATTTTGAGTCATGCTACATCAGCAAATGAAGGTCCTGAAAGTTTGCCTCCATCCACGTCATTAAGGTTGACTCTACTTTGAGGAGGCAGCTCTTCCCTATTCGTATTTTGAATGCCTTCCAACCTGAGGGGCTCGTCTTCTGGCACTATATCAGACTTCTGAAAAAAAGTTAGCTAGTGAAAACCTTATGAGTAGCAGCGGAACTTTGTCTGATAAAGCACTTGGTTGTAGGGAATGCTTATACTTTGCTTTAGTGGAAAATGCCAAACAGTTTTCCAAGGCAGTTGTGGTGTTTTTACACTCCCACCAGCAGTGTATGAGAGTTCTGGTTCACCCACGTCCTTGCCGACACCTTGTATTGTAAGAGTTTATATTTTTAGCCATTCCAGTTGTTGCTCTTAGGTGCCATCGAGTTGGCTATTCTGGTCCCCCCGCCAAAAAAAAAAAAAAAAAAAAAACCTTTGCCATCAAGTCAATTCCAACTCATAGTGACCCTATAGGATAGAGTAGAACTGCCTCAGTGTTTCCAAGGAGCAGCTGGTGGCTTCGAACTGCCAACCTTTTGGTTAGCAGCCATAGCTCTCAACAACCACCAGGGCTCTATTCTGGTAGGTATGTAAAAAAAAAAAAAACAGTTACTGTGGAATCATTTCCAACTCATAGTGACCCCATATGTGTTAGAATAGAACTGTGCTCCATAGAGTTTTCAATGGCCTATTTTTTTCAGAGGTAGATCACCAGGCCTTTCTTCCAAGGCACCCCTGGGTAAGTGCAAACCTCCAACCCTTCGATTAGTTATTGTTGTGTGCCATTGAGTCAATTCCAGCTCATAGTGACCCTATATGACAGAGCAGAACTGCCCCATAGTATTTCCTAGGCTGTAATCTTTACCGGGGAAACCCTTGTGCATAATGGTCAGGAGTCCAGCTGCTAACCAAAAGGTCGGCAATTCGAATCCACCAGGTGCTCCTTGGAAACCCTGTGGGGCAGTTCTACTTTGTCCTATAGGGTCACTATGAGTCAGAATCAAGTCAATGGCAATGGGTTTGGTTTAGTTTGGTTGTTGCAGGTATATAGAAAATGCAGTTGATTTTTGTACACTGACACTGTATTCCAAAACTTTGGTAAATGCACTCTTGGTTCTAGTAGTTGGTAGATGCCTTTGAATTCACATCACCTGCAAATAAAGTCAGTTTACTTCTTCCTTTCTGATCTCTATGGCTTTGTTTCTCATTCTTGCCTCATTTCACGGCTGAGACCTCCAGTAGACAAGACATCCACAAACTATGACTTCAGCTGTAGGGTTTTCACAAATAACATTTTATCAAATGGGAGAAGTTCTATTCTTTGTTTGCTAAGAGTTTTTAGTATGAATGTATTGAATTTATGAAATGTTCTTCTGCATTTATTGAGATGATTGTATTTTTTTCCCCTTTATTCTGTTAATGTGGTAAATGACATGGTTTATGAATGTGAAACCAACCTTGTATTCATTATCTTTTAAATGTCTGTAGTACATGAGATGGTGTCTTCCTTTTTATTTCTAATACTGGTTATTTGGGCTTTCTATCCTTTTTTTCTTTTCATATCTTGATCTGTCTTGCCAGAATTTTGTCAGTTTTTTTATATTCATTTATTCATTATTCATTTTGGTCACAGGCTCTGGTTTCTATTATTTTAATACTTAGACATTTGTTGTGACTTGCTTATGTGCTCATAATTGTAAATATTTCTCAACACTTGAAAGCAATGTGCATTCTGCAGTTGTTGGGTATTGTCTTAGTTATCTAGAGCTACTATGACAGAAATACCAGAGGTGGGTCACTTTAACAAACGAATTTATTCTCTCATAGTTTAGGAGGCTAGAAGTCCGAATTCAGGATGCCAGCTCCAGGGGAAGGCTTTCTCTCTCTGTCACCTCTGGAGGAAGGTCCTTGTCATCTGTCTTCCCCTGGTCTAGGAGCTTCTCAGCACAGGGACCCCAGGTCCAAAGGATGCACTCCACTCCTGGCTCTTCTTGCTTGGTAGTAGGAGGTTCCTCTCCTCTCTGCTTACTTCTTTTCTATCTCAAATGAGATTGACTCAAAATACAGCCTAATCCTGTAGACTGAGTCCTGCCTCATGAACACAACTGCCTCTAATCCTGCCTCATTAACATCATAGAGGTTAGGATTACAACACATAGGAAAATCACATCAGATGACAAAACAGTGGACAACCACCCAATCCTGGGAATCACGGCCTAGCCAAGTTGACAGATGTTTTGGGGTGACATAATTCAGTCCATAACAGGTATCATAAATTGCACCAAGTTTATTACGTTGTTCGAATCTTTTACATTCTTACTTTTTTTTTTTAAATCAGCTTGTTCTCTCAGTTATTAAGTGAAGTGTGAAAAGATCTTTGGAGATGTGTCAGTTTCTTATTGTAATTCTGTCAATTTTTCTTCATTTCTTTTCAGACTCCATTATTAACTTTATTTGGTTAGACTTTTTCAGGTGTATCTTTTTCTTTCATTCTGTTATCTCATGTTTTAGGTATTTCTATGTATAAAATTTGATGTTTTTAATCCACACTGACAAAAATTTGTCTTTTAACCAATGCATTTAATGTTTACATTTAATGTAATAGCATATATGTGGATTCTGTAGTAGGTATCAACTTTGCATAACAAATTAATTCCATAGCTTGATGCTTTGTGGCCTCACCTCCCCCATCCCAGGGGTAAGAATTTGTCATGCAAATCTTTATGCAGACAAATTTGGGGGTTCATTTTCCCAGGGAGTCCCTGTATTGCTGAGCACAGGAAACTTTCCTGGCAGTCCCCTGGGGTAGGATGGGTTCGGGCAGGTATATTTTTGGTTAGCCTTCACTGAGATGTAGCCCTTTGGGGTTGCTGCTTTATTGGGGGTGCCTTCTGCCTCGGCATCCCAAGAGCTCCGGCAGCACCACCAGCAAAGTCTTGGAGCAAAGGGCTGGGGCTCGTTCCCTCTAGGGGGCCTCCTTCCCTTGGGCTTCCAGTCATTCCTTACTGTTTTGCCAGCTTCGAAGAAGATGCTTTTCGGATTTCACGCCCATGTCTGGTTGATGCTAGTAGCAGGGTTGGTGCGGGTGCCAGGCACCGGAGCACTGAGCCCGCCAACGCATCACCCCCCTCTCCGCGGGCAGGTGTTCTTCCGCGACGCTGGCTCTCCCTCTCCTCTTTCACCTCCTCCCTGGCCCTTCCCTTCTCAGACCTGGCTGCCAGGCCCCGGCCCCCCACAGGCGCTCCGTTCCCTCCTCTATCTCTGTCCCTGACACACGGGACAACCGCTTTCGAGCACCTCCCGCGAGGACTCTGTTTAGGTCCCGGGGGGCCATGGGAAGCAAAGGCCCAGTCCAGAGCTGCCTGCGGCTTGGCCTTCTGCGTGGGCCCTGCGGGAACTGCTTCCACCTGGCACTGTACATCCCACAGCTAAATAGCGTCCCGCAGGCTGGCTGTCCTGTGGGCCAGTCTGGCACGGCCCCTCGAAGGCCCACTCCCGGCTCCAGGAAGCCCGGGCCGCTCAGCATAGGTGCCGGGTGGCCTGCTCCCCCTCCCCACCCGCCCCCGGGAGTGACTCAGCCAGGCCTAAGTTCGCTGCTGGCGGTGGGTGTCCCGCCCGCGCTCGGGGCCAGGGCGGTGCCAGCTGGGGGAGCGAGGCCGGGAAACCCGGGGAGCCCAGAGCTTCCCGCACGCACAGGCAGAGGGCTGACTCAGGGCCCCACCCCGGGGAGAGGGCTCCTCACGGCGAGGGCGGGGTCCAGGGTCAGAGGACGAGGTGAGGGAGGGGAGGCAGGGGGAGCAGGGCGGGGGTGAGGGTGGAGGCCTGGGCGGCCCACTAGAGGCCGAGACCACCCTTAAGGACAGGGCGCCCCCGCCTGCTGCCGGCCTCCGCCAGCCAGGGGACGCTCGGAAGGAATTGTGCGGAAGTCCGCGGGGGGCGGCAGTGGGGACGGGTCCTCAGCTCCAGGGGCCGCGGCCGGGCAGGCAGGGCTGGGGCAGCTGCACATTCCAGAACGCCCGGCCTGCCGCCTGGAGGAGGCTTAGGGGTGGGTGAGGCCGGAGGGAGAGCTGAGTGAGAACAGCTTCATTTGGGCACCAGTGCAAGGGTCTGGGGGAGGGTGACGCGGGCCGGCCCTGCAGCCCTGCACCCACCTGCGCCCTGAGCCCCGCCCTGTGCAGTCCCTGGCCGCCTTCTGCCTTAGCCCCTCGGTCAGGGGCCCGTGGCCGCTGACGGGCGCGCTGTGTCCTTCTGGGAGGCAGTAACGGTGCTGCGGGCTGGGAGGGCTGGAGGGGCTCCTATGTGCTGCAGCAGCCCCCCACCCACCCCGCCTGGCCAGGACCAACCGCGGCCTCAGTGGGGTGCCAGGGTGGGGGATCTGAGGGAAGGCGGACGGGCCCAGAAGCCTCCCTGTCCATGGCCTTCCGCAGAGACGCGGCGCCGCCTAAGCCTGAGTTTGAGCTGGGGCGGTGGGGCCATACGCGGTGGGCTTGGGCGCTGGCTGACGGCCCGCTCGCGCTAGCTCGGGGCCCGGCCGCCCAGCGGGGTGAGGACGGGCGCGGCCGGCGCGGGCTGAGCCTCTCTCTCTCCCAAGGGCGGCCCCGGGACCTCGCCGCGCCCTGCTTAGTGTGCCGCGGCCCCTTCCAGCCGGCGCAGCCCTGCAAGCGCTGCCGCTCCTTCTGCGCCGCCGTGCTGCAGGGCGCCTCCTTCGTGCCGCTCGGCGGCGGGCAGGGCGGCCTGTGCGGCCTGTGACGCGCCGACGGGGACCGGGACTGCGACGGGGGACCGGGACGAGGACGCGACCAGGACCCGGACGAGGCGCGCGCAGCCCGCGGCCTCCGGAGCGACCAGTGCGGAACCCTACAGAGATGAAGGACTTGTATACAGAGCTATTTTAGAGAACCGAGGCTCCCGGTGGTGCTTCTTGTGCAGACCCGCCCCCGCCCGGCCCGGCCCCGCGCCTAACACCCGGCACTCCACCTCCTGCACCCCATTCCCACACACCTGCACCCCGCACTCGCACCCCATCTCCCACACCCCACAGACCCAACCCGGGTCCCTGCACCCCGCTCCCGCACCCCTAACCTGCCCTGTACCGCTCACCTCATGTCCCGTGCTTTGCATCCAGGACCTGCACCCCCCCACCCACACCTCATACCCCCTGCCGTGGAAAGGCCAATGTAGATCAGAATGAGTCGACCTCCTGGCATCCCTGAGCTCCCTGCTAGGGCGCCCCTCCAGCCCCACTCCAGCTGGCCCCCCTCCCCTCTCTCCCACACACACTGTGGCAGCTACCTCCTCATTCAACAACACCCGGCTGGTCCAGCCCAGTCTCTGCCAGCCTCCTTCCACTGGGCTGGACAGGGGCTGCACCGTGGACCCTCCAATTCCACTGGAGTTTGCCTCTGGGTCTCTGGCATTCAGCCATGTGTGTGGGAGAGCCCCAAGGCCCCTCTGGGCTCAGGCTGGGGCCCCCCACCACTGAGGGCTGCATAGGACAGGGGGCCTGTGAGGAGTCACCAGGGCAGGTCTGTGCACATTGGGGGGTCCTTGCCCCCCTGCCCTCAGAGCCAGGATGCAGGCTGCAGAGGGCGGTGACAGGCTGCAGCGGCAGGGCCAGCTTGGGACAGTAGGAGCAGCAGTGCTGGCTTTCCCAGGCTGCCCCCGAAACACCAGCAGGAGCTGCATCTGCTTGCTCGCTCTGGGGGGACAGCGGGGAGACAGGTGGGTGTGGGGGTGGCAGACTGGGGAGAGAGACAGGGTAGGGCAGGAGGGTGTCCTGGATAACCTCTGCCAGCCAGTCCCTGCTGTGCCCCATCCTTCCAGGCCAAAGCCCATCACCTGTTCACTGCATTCGCTTCTGACTCAAGCCTGTGCCCGCTTTGGACCAGGGGGCTCAGGGGCAGCCTGGCAGCCAGACCGTTATGTCTGCACCTCGGGACTCCCAGGGGCCCCGGCCTGGGGCACTGCCCCTCCGCACATGTCAGCCCTTCCCACACTTGGGGTGCTCTGTTGGGATTCCAGGCAGGGTCCTCAGGGGGCTCCAAATGTCCCTGTCTGTCCCCGCCCCCCCCCCCACGGGACAGCGTGGGAGCCCCAGTCCTGCCTGGCCTGTTGCACAGGAAAGGCTGACGTGGACCGAAAGCCCAGGACCATGGCCCTAGTCCCCGGCTGAGGTCCCCCCTTTGCTGCTGCTCACTGCTCCGCAATGCAGCCAGAGGGCTGGAGGCAAAGGGGCCCAGAGGGTCTCTGCCCGGGCCTTGTCCTGTGGGGTTTATTCACGAGTCTTCAAATCAAGAGGCACACGGACAACACTCTGAGCCTAGACCTGGCCCCAGGGGCCGCCACAGCCACAGGATGCTTGCCGTCTTTGGGGTCCGAACAGTGAGGGAGGGAAGGGGCCATGTGGACGCCTCCTTCCCACCTCAGGAACTGTGACAGGCACTTGGGCCTGGGGTGGAGTCACAGACCCCACTCAGGAATGCTCTCCTCCTTCGGGGACTGGGGGCTCGGGGGTGCAGGCACCCAGGACAGCAACTCTGCCAGCCCCCCAAGTGCCACTGACTGCCATGCCACCACCAGGACACACCAGACGAGTCTGCACGTGGGAAGCATGGCGTCTGTGGTGGCTCCCGGACCCCAAAGGAACCAGCCCCCCCCCCGGGGGGGGGCAGTTACCTGGGGCCTCTGATGCCTCAGAGGCTTGGTTCCAGGCAGTCTCCTTAGGCAGCTGGAAACCCCGCTGCAAGTCTGGCACAAGCCAGACCCCGGCGCTGCTGGCCCAGGACTAGGCGTGGCCAAGGGGAAGTCCATGGCCATGTGCGGCCGCCCACGTGGGGAACGCCCGCGGAAGCCTGCTTGCTGCACGCTGTTCTGTCTTCGGGCTGGGGAGTCAAGCTGCCAGCATCCTGCAGCCTTGTCACACCCAGATGCAGGTGCACACGTGGCCTCCAACGGTCGGCGTTCACTGTCACGCTGGCCAGATGCTAGCAGGGCAGGTGGTTGTCTTCCTCTCCCTGACCTGGACCACGCACCAGAGCCTGGCCATCCCCAGGATCACGGAATGTGGCCTCTCCTGTTCACAGGTGAGCCCCCACCTGGCCTGGCCCCCACAGCACAGGAGTAAGAGTGACAGGCAGGGCGGTGTGACACAGGAGGCTGAGCTGGCCTGTGGCCAGAGGTCCCAGCTGCGTGCTTGGCTGACCCTGCTGCACAGGCCAGAAGACTGCAGCCCCCGTCCACTGACCTTGCAAGGGCCCTCTAACCTTGCAGTCTGCACCGCCCCCATGTGTAGCCGCGCACTGCCTCATGGTGCGGGGCTCGGGGGGGGGGGCTTATGGTGGGGGGGTGCTCATCTGGGGAGGATTCATGGGGGGGACTCATGGAGGGGAAGACTCATCAGGAGGAGCTCATCTGGGGGGGCTTGTGTGGGTGAGAGGGGGCTTACTGGGGGGGAGGGTTCGTCCCAGGATGGGGACTTGTGGGGGGTCCTCCCTACAGGGCTGTGACTCATCTTTACCACAGGGAGGGTTTCACCAGCTCCACATATCCGGGAAGTCCAGGCCCAGACAGGACCCAGCTTGTCCCAGGAAGTGGTCCTGGTCCCCAAGTCAGCTGAGACTCAGTGGGGAGGGCATCATAGAGACGGGGGCAGGGGGACACCTCCAAGGGTGCTCACTGAACCCCTGGGGGAACCCTGGCCTCCAGCTCAGGCTATAGCAGGAAAACGGGAAAGCGCCAATGTGCCGTGGTGACAACGGTGAGGAGGACAGAGGGCAGGTGTGACGGGGACCAGGGGCAGTGCAGGCCTTTCCAGGCAGTAGGCGCTCACCCCAAAGCCCTCCCTTAGAAGAAGAGGAAGCTCTGCCAGGCCTGGGAGATGTCCCGGAGAGGGTGCAGGGGCTCAGCCAGGGACAGAGCAGGGCTGGTGGGGGTGGGCAGGAATGCTGGGCACCGCAGGCAGTCAGGCAGGAGGCCAGGAGGATGGAATGGGGGACAAGGACCAGGGACAGGAGGCTGAGACGAGAGGTGTGGAGGAGAGACGGGAGGTTGGGGATGAGGGGATGGGAGGCGGGCTCAGATGGAAGTGCAGGGAACCATGGGATCTGCTGGGGGGGATGAGTCGCATTGGAGGTTAGGGGGCTCCCTCCGGCTGCTGGTGGGGACCAGGGGGTGCAGAGGAAGCGGGGCGGGGAGGGGAGGGCGTCCAGTGGGAAGGGAGGTGGCCAAGACTAGCCTAGCAGAGGAGACAGGGAGTGGGTTGCTTTGGACATGATCTGGCAGGGGAGCCAGCAGAGGTGGGACCCTGGATGGGGTGGTGACGGGGAGAGGTGGGAAGAGTTTGAGCTCAGCCCCCCGGGGCGAGGCTGTTGTTAGATGCCATACAGTCCACTCCTTATGTACAACAGAAGGCAATGTTGCCAGTCCTGAGCCATCCTCACAATCGTTGCTACGTTTGAGTCCATTGTTGCAGCCACTGTGTTAGTCCATCTCCTTGAGGGTCTTCCTCTGTTTAACTGACTCTTTACCAAGCATGATGTCTGTCTCCAGGGACTGCTCCCTCCTGATAAGGTGCCCAAAGTAAGCCAGACGAAGTCTCACCATCCTCACATCTGAGGAGCATTCTGACCGTTCTTTTTCCAAGACAGATCTGTTCCTTCTTCTGGCAGTCCGTGGTATATTCAGTATTCTTCACCAACACCATAGTTCAAAGGCATCAGTTCTTCTGTCTTCCTTTTTCTTTGTCCAGCTCTCACATGCATATGAAGCAACTGAAAAGACCATGGCTTGGGTCAGGGGCACCTGAGTCATCAAAGTGACATCTTTGCTTTTTAAGATTTTGAAGAGGTCTTTTGGAGCAGATTTGCCCAATGCAATATTTCTTGACTGCTGCTTCCAAGGACTTTGATTGTTGATGCCAGTAAAATGAAATCCGTGAAAACTTCAGTCTTCTCTGGGTTTACCGTGATGTCTGAGGCGATGGGGGCGTTTCCTGAGGTGGGGGGCCAAAGGGGACAGGTGTGGGGAGGAAGCTTACTTTGAAATGTTGGTTTGTGAAGCCCAGTGAGGGCCAATGTGGGGCGGCAGCTGGACGCTCAGTGGTGTCCGGGGCCAGGTAGGCGCTGAGGTGTGGACAGCTGGGGATGAACCCTCCTGGGCCCCTGCAGCCTGAGGCTGCCACCAGGAGAAAGGGAGGAAGTGCTGGGGGTGTGAGGGAGGAAATGGAGGAAGTAGGCCAGGAGCTCTGGGGGCAGATGTGGAGGGGCAGTAGGGTGATCGGGTAAGGCGAGCTCGGCTAGTGCTGGGGACAGTGGGGAGGAGACAGGTATGTGACAGGGGGCAGGATGGGTGCCCCTGCCTGAGCTCAGGGACAGAGGGACTGCTGGAGGGGGTTCTCCGAAGACCCCTCTCATTGGAGCAGATCTGAGGAGGGGGCTGAGCAGAGGGTGGGGAAGAAAGGACGCAGCCCACGGGCAGGTGAGCAAGAGTGGGAGAAGGCCTGGGCCCTGGGGGCCCCAGGGAGCTCAGACCCCAGAAAGGAGAAACCATGGGTGCAGTGGGAACACTGCAGAGACCCCCTGCCCCAAGCCTCCCTACAGCACCAGCCGTAGGGGAGTCTTCAGTAAAGGAAAAAAGTCCTCGCTGACAGGTGGCAACAAGAACATCTGGGCACAGTGACAATGAACAGGTGGGGAGGCAGCGAGGGGACGCGGAGGACTCGGTACCCTGGGGCGCTGCGATCTCAGACGGGCCGGTCTGGCGGTCCCCCCTCTAGGGCCCCGTCTCCTCCCCACCCCCACCGCACCCCCACCTCGACAGGGGCTCAGAGAGGCTGAGAACGCCGGGTGGGGCCGTTTCCCAGGACGACCAGAGAGGTCAGAAGAGGGCAGGTTGGCTGGGAGGGCGAGGGGAGGCTGCCGCCCGGGACTTTCCGTCGGGGTTGGCGGGGCTTCCCACGACCGGGCCAGGTGGGGTGCCTGTGAGGAGAGACCCGCGCCAGATGCTCTGCTTTAGGGCCTGGAAGCCAGGCGGGGTCTCGGCCCCAAGCTGCCCCCACCTTGGCCTGCGCCTCTGCCAGAGGAAGGGCCAGCGGGAGGCAGAGAGCCCTGACGCCAGGGGAGGGCTTGGCCTCAACTTTCCCACCTGGAAAATGGGGACGAGGCCGCCGCCCGTTGGGGAGCGTGTGGAGCTAACCCAGAACCCGATGCATGGTGGGGAGCCCCGAGGACCTGGCGCTGCGCCCAGAGCTAGCTCCAGGCTCAACCAGGAGAGCTGAGGGTGGGCCTCGCAGCAGCGCAGTCAGGGCTGGTGGCCCCAGGCACAGGAATCCAGGCGCTTTCTCCCCGCAACCCTGGAGCCAGCTGGAGTGCGCAGCGCCCCAGGGGGCCTCGTCTTCCCCTGGCGCAGGGGGGAGGGGTAGGGGAACATGGGGTGCAGGGAGTGGGCGGGGAGTGCAGGGAGGAAGGGGCAGAGGTCTGACAGCCGGAGAGGGCCGAGGAGGGTCAGGGCCAAGGAGTGTCTGGCCCAGCATGGTAGTCATTGCTGTCTGTGGGTTTGGGGAGAGTGTGTGGGAGCTTACACCCACCAGGCACCCATGAAGACCGAGGGCCAGGCCCTAGGTGGGCTCCGGGCACAGGGGTGAGCTGGCCAGGCTGGAGTCGCTAGGCAGTGCCCGTCATCAAGACATGGCATAAACAGCATACAAGCCGTGGTTAAGAACACACGAACACCAGAAGATAAGCTAGGTAAATGGAATCTCCTAAAAATTATATGCTCATCAAAGGACTTCACCAAAAGAATAAAAAGAGAACCTACAGACTGGGAAAACAATTTTGACTATGACGTATCCGACAAAGGTCGAATCTCTAAAATCTATACGAAAATACAACACATCTACAAGATGAAGACAAATAATCCAATTAAAAAATGGGCAAAGGATATGAACAGACACTTCACCAAAGATGTTCAGGTGGCTCACAGACACACGAGGAAATGCTCACCATCGCCAGCCATGAGAGAAATGCAAATCAAAACTGCAGTGAGATACCATCTCGCTCTGACATTACTGGCATGCACCAAAAAAACAGAAAATAACAAATGTTGGAGAGGTTGCAGGGAGACTGGAACTCTTATGCACTGCTGGTGGGAATGCAAAATGGTACAACAATTTTGGAGAACGATATGGCGCTTCCTTACAAAGCTAGACATAGAAATACCATACAATCCAGCAATCCCACTCCTAGAAATATATTCTAGAGAAATAAGAGCTATCACATGAATAGACATATGCACACTCATATTCATTGCAGTATAATTCACAATAGCAAAAAGATGGAAACAACCTAGATGCCCATCAACAGATGAATGGATAAACAAACTATGGCACATACACACAATGGAGTACTACGCAAAGATAAAGAACAATGATGAATCTGCAAAACATCTCACAACATGGAGGAATCTGGAGGGCATTATGCTGAGTGAAACACATCAGCTACAAAAGGACAAATACATGAAACCATGTTATAAAAACTCAGGAAAGGGTTTACACACAGAAAAAACAATCTTTGTTGGTTACAAGGGAGGGGAGTGGTAGGGAGGGAAAAACACTAACTAGACAGTAGATCAGTGGTAACTTTGGTGAAAGGTAGGACAGTACACTCTACTGGGGAAGTCAGCACAACTTGGCCAGGGCAAAGTCATAGAAGCTTCACAGACACAACCGAATGCTCTGAGAGACCAAGCTACTGGGCTGAGGGCTGGGGACCATTGTCTCAGGGGACATCTAGCTCAATTGGCGTTACATAATCTATAAAGAAAATGTTCTACATCTGACTGTGGTGAGTAGCTACTGGGGTCTTAAAAGCCTGCGAGCGACCATCTAAGATACATCTATGGGTCCCATCCCTCCTAGAGCAAAGGAGAATAAAGACCAAATAGACACAAGGGAAAGATTAGTCCAAAAGATTAATGGACCACAACTACCACAACCTCCACCAGACTGAGCCCAGAACAACTAGACGGTGGCAGGTTACCACCACCGACTGCTCTGATAGGGATCACAATAGAGGGTCCTGGACAGAGCTGGAGAAATATGTAGAATAAAATTCAAATTCACAAAAAAAAGGAAAAGAAAAAAGACCAGGCTTGCTGGTCTGACAGAGACTGGAGAAACCCTGAAACTATGGCCCCAGACACCCTTTTAACTCAGTACTGAAATCACTCCTGAGGTTCACCCTTCAGCCAAAGATTAGACAATTCTGTAGGGCCAACAATAACACATGTGAAGAGCATGCTTCATAGTTCAATCTTGTATACCAGACTAATGGGCATTTCAGCCCAAAAGCTAAGACAAGAAGGTAGGAAAAGACAGGAGAACTGGACGAATGGAAACAGGGAAACTGGAGTGGAGAAGGGAAGAGTGTTGATACATCACAGGGGGAGTGGGAAGGCAGGACAGGAAGGGGTGTCTGTCAAGTCTGCAGCCCAGCCCCCCTCCATGGAGCCACCCACACCAGAGGCTCCTCTCCCTCCTTGAGCTGGAGTAGGCGTAGTCCAGGTCACAGGGAGGTTGGATGGTGTCCGGGGGGCAGAGAGAATCCCAGGGTCCCAGGCTTCTGAGGCAGGAAGCAATGCCTGGCCATGCTGGTGGGAGGAACCCACGGCCCTGCTCTCCTCTGGCCACTCAGGGCAGGATGGTCACTGTTGCTGGGCCTTGTGGGTCTCCCACACCTCTCTGCTGGGCATGGGCTGGCTGCCCACCCCACCCCACCCCGCTCCTCAGCCAGGCTTCCTCATCACACTCTGGAGAGGGACCTCTTGCAGCCCTCACACCAGACATCCTGGGCCAGGCATTTGGGGTCCTGCCCCTCACCTGGAGCCAATAATGGAGGCGTGGTGTCCACTCTGCTCCTCAGACAGCAGTGGATTCTCTGGTGGCTGGAGATGGAGAACAGGATGCTTCAGCAGTCTCTAGGGAGATGTTATTATGGTGGCCAGAAAACTTGGTGGTGATAACAAGAGTGTGAATTAAAATACTGGAGGGAGGCTAAATGCTAGTGTGGGATCCCAGATAGGATCGTGGAGCAGAAAACAGACATTAGTGGGAAAATGGGTGTCAAAATGGCATGGCAGGGGCATCTGACCTTCTCTAACTTCACAAGGAGGAAGGAGAATCAAGATCAAGAGCCTAAAGCACATTCCTGTGAGATGGAAGCCAGACATACCTCCTCTCTCCAACCTTTATACCAATTCTAACACCAAGCATCCCCCCTCCCATGGCAGTCTTTATTTCTCTGCTGATTTCAAAAATTCATTGCAATGGTCACACAGAACTCACAGATTATGGGGTTCATTAGGGAAGTAACAGGTTACAATTCAGGTTCAGGAACACTTAAGATACAGTTCTCAAATCAGGACAGCCTCTTCTCAGCCCTGCCCGCAGGCAGGCCTCTTCTGGCCCCTCAGCCTCTGTCATGCTTGGGCAGGTGATACAAAGCTCTTTAGCTCTGCTGATGAGAATCCTGAGGCACCTCACTTCACTAGCAAGACTCTTGCCTAAAAGCATTCAAATTTCTGACTCCATGGGCCGGGAAATCCACCATGTTGTCTCTGCCGGTCTCCTGTCAGACTCCTACTGGTCTCCTGCCTCTGCTGCTGCTGCTTCTTGCCATGTTTATTTTTACAGCTCTCTCTCAGTCTCTTGGTTCCACAATCTTCTTAGCACAGAGATCCTGGGTACAAGGGATATGCTTTGCTCCTGGCTCTTCTTTCTTGGTGGTGATGAGATCCTCCCATGTTACCTCTGGGACGGCTCATTTTAAGCCTAGTGGGATGGCAAAACTGACCAATCCCCTTGTTAGGATTCCATACACCTTATTTACATGGCCCACTCCCACAAGGGAGCCATGCACCTTATTTACATTTTTAGCAAGCTATCCAATTACCCTGATGGGCCACAAGCACCTCCTTTGCATAGTCCCACCCAGTCATATGTTGATGTCAGATGGATCTTGGCTGAAAGTAGAGGATACCAGAAAGATGTTTACCTGTGTTTTACTGACTATGCAAAGGCATTCAACTGTGTGGATCGTAAAAAATTATGGATAACATTGAGAAGAATGGGAATTCCAGAACACTTAACTGTGCTCATGAGGAACCTGTACTAGACCAAGAGGCAGTCATTCAAACAGAACAAGGGAACACCGCATGGATTAAAGTCAGGAAAGCTGTTCATCAAGGTTGTGTCCTTTCACCATAATTATTCAATCTGTATGCTGAACCAAAAATCCGAGAAGTTGGACTATATGAAGAAGAACGTGCATCAGGATTGGAGGAAGACTCATTAACAACCTGAAATATGCAGATGACACAACCTTGCTTGCTGAAAATAAAAAGGACTTGAAGTACTTTCTGATGAAGACCATAAACTATAGCCTTCAGTATGGATTACATCTCAGCATAAAGAAAACAAAGATCCTTACAACTGGACGAGTAAACAACATCGTGATAATTGGAGAAAAGATTGAAGCCGCCAAGGATTTCATTTTACTTGGAACCACAATCAATGCCCATGGAAGCATCAGTCAAGAAATCAAATGACGCATTTCATTGGGCAAATCTTCCGCAAAAGACCTCTTTAAGGTGTTAAAAAGCAAAGATGTCACTTTGAGGACAAAGGTGCACCTGACCCAAGCCATGATATTTTCAGTCACCTCATATGCATGGGAAAGCTGGACAATGAATAAGGAAGACTGAAGAAGAATTGACACCTTTGAATTACGGTGTTGGCAAAGAATATTGAATATACTATGGACTGCCAGAAGAGTGAACAACTCTGTCTTGGAAGAAGTACGGTCAGAATGCTCCTTAGAAGCTTCGTCTCACATACTTTGGACATCCTATCAGGAGGGACCAGTCCCTGGAGAATGACATCATGCTTGGTAAAGTATAGGGTCAGTGAAAAAGAGGAAGACCCTCAATGAGATGGATTAACACACTGGCTGTAATGATGGGCTGAAGCATAACAACGATTGTGAGGATGGCGCAGGACGGGGCGGTGTTTTGTTCTCTTGTGCAGAGTCGCTACGAGTGGGAACCGACGCAACAGCGCCTAATAACTGCCCGGTCATTTGGTGGGAGTTACAAAGACTATGACTAGAAGGCCACATTAAGTAATTCACCGCACTACAGGCCACCCCCTGGCTCTTCTAGCCATTGGCTCTTTCATACTTGAAGGATTAACATCCCCCTCCGAATCATTTTACCAGTCAAAGTAGTCATTAACAAAGAGTCCTAAGGGTGAAGTTACTCAGGTACCAGTCGTTCAGGTCCTGCAATTGTCCGTCCATCTGATCTGGACAGGTTCTCCAAAAGTCATCTCATTTTCACCCTTTCTGGCCTCTGGTGAAATTTAACTGAGAGCAGATCACTCTCTTGCTCTGAGCCTCACAAGGTGTCAGCATGGCAAAACTTTTAAGGAACTTTAGGTTTGGCCACTGTACTCCAATCCAGCAGTGTCTCCCCCGTAGTCCACTCTTTCACACTTACAGGATCTACAATTACAGTTTTTACAATCACAATTAACCCTGTTAACAATCAATACTCACAACTGAATCATATAATCCTATCAACATCTTCCCCCACCCTGTCTTTCCCAGACCCATCAGGAAGAGAGGGATCTATTCAGTTGGGGATCCTCCCTTGACCCCTCATTTAATGTAAGCACACTCACAAAAGCGTGTAAGCTAGCCACTTCATGCCTTTATCTCCCCCCATTTTAGATAGCCAGTACTTAAATTGCCCGTCCCTATCAAACCAGTACTCTGAGGAGACAAGCATGTTTCTTGGTGTAAAGAATTTTCTGTTCTGATTGGAACATCGGCATCCATAAGCAAAGTCCAGTCCAGAGCAAGGCATCAAATTGCAGCAGTCTATACTAACTCATGGTGTCAAACATCTTTCTTTTTACTTGATTAGTTTCTGGTCAGCTCATCCCTAGCCCCTGTTAGCTAGGTCAATGAGTACCAGCCGTAGGCCCAGGAGCCCACACACCTCCTGGCCCTTCAGACCAACCAGCCCCTTTTGCGCTATCTCATCCCTAGCCCCCTTGGGCTTAGGAGTCCACACAACTCCCTGCACTTCAGACCAGGCAGCCTTTCTCTCCCTTTCTCATCTGTAGCCTCCCTGGGCTAGGTCAACAGGTGCCAGTGGAACATGTCAAAATCAGCCCATCTCTACATGGCTGCACCTTCCCCACTTCCACTCATGAGTGGACCCAGGTGGTCACCACAGGCGAGTATGCCAGGCTGTCCACTCGCAAGCTCCCTTTAACTTCTATTCCTGGAATGGGCACTGACTTTTCCTGCCTCAGTATACCCAAAGGCAAACAGTTTTCTCAAAATCCAAAAAGCAAAACAGTCATGTTTTTTCTGCAGATCTTTCCTTCAAATGCAAATTTCCTGCTCTTGCAGCAATCTGGGTAGGTCTGCATGTGTTTCAAATTCCAATTTCCTGGATGGGGCTCACTTAGGTTTTCAATCTGTTGTTGTTAGGAACCACCAGTGGTGTTTCCCCTGGTGGTGCAGTGGGTTAAGAGCTATGGCTGCTAACCAAAAGGTCGGCAGTTCAAATCCACTAGCTGCTCCTTGGTAACCGTATGGGGCAGTTCTACCCTGTCCTATAGGGTCACTATGAGTCAGAATCGACTCCACAGGAATGGGATTTTGCCCATAGAATCCTTCAGATTGCAACTTGAGGTTTGAATTTTTTCTTCAGTTCTTTCAACTTGAGAAATGCTGAACATGTTCTTCCCTTTTAATTTTCTAACTCCAGATCTTTGCACATTTCATTATGATACTTTACTTTGTCTTCTCGAGACGTCCTTTGAAATCTTCTGTTGAGCTCTTTAAGTTCATCATTTCTTCCACTCTCTTTAGCTACTCATCTCCCGGCACTATATCAGACAATGTTTCTCTGCTCTTCATTAGGTTTTCACTGGTCAAATTGTTTCAGAAGTAGGCCACCAGGTCCTTCCTCCTAGTCTGTCTTAGACTGGCAGCTCTGCTGAAACCTGTCCACCATGGGTGACCCTGCTGGTATTTGAAATACCAGTGACATAGCTTCCAGCATTACAGCAACACACAAGCCACCACAGTACCACAAACTGACAGACGCATGGTGAGTTTTTCAACCTAAGCCCCGGATACTCTATACACAGGGCTACTGCATCCAAACCAATAGCCTGTGTTTCTTTGGGGAAAATTCTTTGGGGCAGATCCAATCAAGTATTGGCTGAGGGGTAATTACATGCTCTTGATAATCTATAATACCTAATATTTATTTCCATTATATATTTTAGGTCTGTTTCACAACAGTAGGTAGGAGAAACATTCAATATTCCTGGTAGGTCTAGATAAACACATAACCCTAAACACATAATCCTTTTTAAAACATTCCAGTTTCAGCTTCTCTTCTCCATGCATTGACTGTCTTCCCATTCATGTGCACATGGCTTTGGGCCTCTGGCTGGCTGGAACCAATAGACAGACAGTGGCCCCATATCAATCATCTTGTTTAATCAGCCTAACTTTTGCCCCAAGCCACTCCAGATGAGGCTTTTCTGCCCTCAGCTGCAGGAGAACATTTCTTACTTTCCTTTCAGTCATTAGAGGTAACAACAACCAAAATAACCATTTAAGAATCAAAAGTCTCACTTCCCAGCACTTCATTCTTTCTCTTACGAGGTCCCATGCTTACATGAATCTGGTGCCATTGCAACACATCCCGACAGTAAAAATTGCCTAGCAGGATGGCAAAACTGACCAATCCCCTCGTTAGGGTTCCATACACCCTATTTGCATGGTCCTATCCCTACAAAAGGAGCCCTGGTGGTACAGTGGTTAAGAGCTACGGCTGCTAACCGAAAAATCGGCAGTTCAAATCCACCAGCAGCTCCTTGGAAACCCTGTGAGGCAGTTCTACTCTGTCCTATATGGTTGCTCTGTCCTATAGGGTGGTGCAAGCATAACAACAATTGTGAGGATGGTGCAGGACCGGGCGGTGTTTTGTTCTGTTGTACATAAGGCCATTATGAGTCAGAACCAACTCGACGGCACTTAACAGCAACAACATCACCACTAGAGTGCCATGCACCTTATTTTCATTATTAGCAAGCTATCCGATCCCCTTGGTGGGCCACAAACACCTCATTTGCATAGTCCCACCTAGTCATTTGGAGGGAGTTACAAAGGCTGTGGCTAGAAGGGCTATATTAAGTAATTCACTGCACAGCAACGGGTAAAATCAAATACAGTCTGGAGTTTAGATTCTGGCAATACACCAGTGCTGATTTCCTATTGTGCAAATGCATCATGGTTCTGTGAGATGGTAACATTAGGGGAGACAGTTGGAGGGTATACAGGAACTCTGTGTATTATCTTTGCATCTTTTCTGTAAGTCTAAAATTACTCCAAAATAAAAAGGTTGTTTATAAAAGGGAGATGGGGCTGGAAGTGTAACCGACCAGTAGTACCTACTCCACAAATTTAAGAAACAGAAATGGACACATCTTTTATTTTTCCGTTTTCCCACCTGGGCTACTAGCAGGAAGTCCCAGGTCTCTCTCTTAAGCTCCCCCAACCACGAAGGCTTCCGCTCCAGAGAGGGGTTTTTCTGGACCCTCAGCACTTCACACTGCTGTTACTGCTTGTTGCCACCTGGTGTCGCTGTTGAACACGGGTCCAGCACAGCCAAGTGCCCCAGTATAGTACCACGGGGTGGGGGGGGGGGGCGCCCTCACCTGGCTCCCCCGGGAAGCACAGCACTCTGCCTTCCTATCTCCACACTCAGCTATGGAGGCACACAGCACACCCACTAGAGCTGGGTCCAAGGCACTTCCTGCCTATCCCACAGGCGGTGCCAGGAGCAGCCTTGCCGCCTTCCCCGGGAAACCCTCAGGCGCTTGTCTGACCCCTCCTGTCCTCATGCTGGGCACCCCTCTTTGAGCTCTCCAGCCATTGAGCAGGAGGCGACATTAGGGGTAAGAACAAGAATTGAGATTCAGTCTGGGAAGGGAATTTTCACAGGCTGTTCACTGTGCGTAGAATGCCTCTCCCAAATATCCCATGGCTCACACCCTCACTGCCTTCAGTGTTCATTCAAATTCTCCCCTCCATGAGGCCTCACTGGCACCTCATTTGAATTACAGCTCACATTTCCCCCAGACACTCCCCGATCCCTCTACTGTTTCCCCACATCACTTATCAGCATCGAAGATCAAATGTAATTTACTGTTTCAGAGTCTTATGTCTCCCCACAGCAAAATGTAAACCCCTTGAAGGCAGGAATGTGTGTCTATTTTGTTTTATTCATGTGTCCCCAGCACCCAAGCAGGGCCCGGCACATGGCAGCTGCTCTCTCATTATTTGTCTCATGAATGAACAGTGGAGGGTAGTTCTGTGGGGACCTTAAGCCAGTAGGAGGATCTGGAGTCCAGGCTGTGACTGGGCAGTGGGGCCTAGAGTGCCGCATGGAGCCTGGTCCTGCCTGCACTGTTTACTAAGCAATGCTGGTGTGCCAGGCCTTGGGCTGGGCCTTCTTGGGCACTTTCTGGGAGCCAGAGGGAGCTGCCCCCAGACACTAAGGAGGAACCTCAGGACCCACCTGAGAGTGAGGGGCAGAGCAGAGACAGGATGGGGCCTGTGACTCTGGGGCCAGGTCATGGGGTGGGGCAACAGGTGGCTGGGCTGACCCCTCAGCTTCTCACCCTTCTTGTTGTTCTATCCACAGGGCTTTGCCTGCAAGAGCCGCACAAACTGTGAGTCCATCTCAGCTTCTCGGGGCGGGGGGACACTGGGCAGGACACACCCCCCAGGCCCACTCAGGCCTGCCAGGGTCACCTTGTCCGCCCCACACAGACAGGGCAGCCACATCCAGTGGCCTCACTAAGAGGGTGCAGGGGTGCAGACTACACCCCCGACACAACTGGGGGGATGACACCAAAATGACCCCAGGGTCCGTGATGGCGGTGGCAGGTCGGCACCGCTGGGAGAGGGGCCACCAAGGCAGTGGCATCATTAGGGTTGGTGTTACCCGTTACCCAGTGTGGTAACTCGTCACACCCCCGCCATCATCTGCCAGTCAGGGTCCAGGCAGCTAGGCCACCGCACCTCCCACTGGGCGGAGAGAAGGGCAGATGTCTTGGCCAATGAGAGAGGGGAGGAGCTGAGGGGAGCCGGGAAGGGCAGGGCCGGGAGGGGCAGCGCCAGGTGGCGATCACCCTGTGCGGAGGTGGGGCAGGGCCCAGTGCTCTGCCCATCAGGTGGGGGTGGTGGTGACACCATGAGTTACTTGCACTGGGAACACCAACCCTAGTGACACCACTGGCTGCACTGCTCCAGGCAGCTGGGGTACCCCCTGCAGAGTGGGGTGAGCCGAGTAGCTCCGGTCCGCCCTACGCCTCCTCACCAACACGGCCGCAGCCGTCTGGAAACAGCACCCTGGACACCCCTGCTCATGGCCCGGTGCCCACGGCAAGGCCCCCTGGACATGCCCAGACACAGGCTCGCTGGGCGCACAAGTGGCACATTTTCTGTTATATTGGACGGTGCCACATCGCTCCCCAAAGTGGCTGTACCGTTCACATTCCTACCAGCAACGCGGGAAGTCCCCTTTTCCTCCTACCAAACTTTTTTCTTTTTGCGCAATGTGAAATGGTATCTCATTGTTTTTTTCTTTTTTTTAAAACAACTCTACTGTCTTTGTAAATATTGCATATGTTTTTTAAGAGGAATATAAGTGATACAGAATATATAAGGAAGGACGTTAACATAAAACTCACTCCAAAGCCCCCATATAGAAATAAGTATTATTTACATTAGGTAAGCATTGTTCTAGACATTTGTCTTAGGCTGGGTTCTCTAAAGAAGCAAAACCAGTAAAGCGTGTAAGTATATGCAGAGATATTTGTATCAAGGAAATGGCTCACACAGTTGTAGAGGCTGGAACATCCCAAGTCCATGGGTCAGCATAGAGATTTCTCCTGAATCACGTAGCTGTAGAGGCTGGCAAACCCAAGATCAGTAGGTCAGAGAGCAAGGCTCTTGCTCACAGGATGTAAAGATCAACGAATCCCAAGATCTGCAGGCAAGATCACAGGTAAGCTGCTAGCTCGAGTCCCAAGAACCAGAGTTCAGATGAACAGAAGCCAGCTGCAGGTTCCTGAACAAGAAAAGCCTCCAAGCCTTGCCAGAATGTCCACTTATGTTCAATGCAGGCCACACGCCCAACAAAACTCCCTTTCAACTGATTGGCTACTCACAGCAGATCCCATCATGGAGGTGATCATATCATATCAGATCTCATCATGGAAGTGATCACAACATCATATGACTGCCAAATCACTGAGAGTCATGGGCCAGCCTAGTGGACACACAATCTTAACCATCGCAACATTTTTGTAGGCAAATATACAGTTAGCAAGGTAAACAGGTAAAAATCATTTTATAAAAAAAATCACTTTATGTCTTTTAAAATAAGTATTTCATTTCTTTTTACTTGAGTTTAGTAGAAAAAATAAACAAAAAAATATTGCCAGACTTTAATTAATAAATGTTTCTTCACCTCAAGAGACACTGTTTCCTCAAGGATAAGGAAGGAGATTATGAAGAACATTGAGAAGCCAGAGCCCTCATGTTTCTGATCTTTGTATGTCCATCTGGGACAGCATGGGGACAGCCTGCTCTCAGCCATGAGCCCCTGTCCTTCTCCCAGTGTTGGGATCTCTACATGACCACTGCTAGTTCTGTCCTGGATTCTCCCATCTGGGGGTGTCTACCATTGCTTTTATAAGGGAAAATCCACATCTCCAGACCCTTGTGGATTTTGCTCTGACAGTATCTGCTGTAGAGAAGTCTGATGCCAACCTGATTCGTCTGCCTGGATGCCTAGAGATTTCTTTTCCTGCCCCTGAAGTGCCACAATTTACCAGGCCTTATCTTGGAGGCGCTCGTTATTGTCACTTTTCTGGGACCCACAGATTTACATCTTTCATAATTTCGGGGACATTTTTTAAAGTTACATCTTTGAGCAGTCTTGTAAGTTCTCTACCTCAAGGTCTTCAATTATCTTTATATTGGATTGTCTTTGTCTTCCAGTATCTGGTAATTTCTCTCTGGTTAATCTCTTTGATTTTTTCTATTGCTTTCACTGTAATTATCTCAACCATTCTCAGTCAACAATTTAGTTTTCAGCCATATCTACCCCATTCCCTGCATTTCTAGTGTATCAGTTCTGTAATGGGATTGTTTGGGTCCTCACTTTGTTTCTTGGGTCAGCAGTCCTCCTTTTCAGATTATTCTGCTGTTTGGCCATTTTTTGTTGATTCCTGGTTTTATTGAATCTGTGTCCTTATTGAGATGTGCTATAGCTGGAAGCTTTGCATTGGCAAGAAATCAAATCTGGGTCTCCCATGTGGAAGGCAAGACTCCTACCACTGAGCCACCACTGCCCCAATGCACCTCATGTGCAGCCAGCACCCATCTGTCAGTGGAAGCTTGGGTGATGCTGAACAGGTTTCAGTGGAGCTTCCAGACTAACATGGACTAGGAAGAAAGGCCTGGCAATCTACTTCTGAGAATCAGCTAACAAAAACCCTCTCCAACCCACAACTCATCCTGGGCATGGCGCAGGGCCAGGCAGTGTTTCGCTTCATTGTGCGTGGGGTCAGCATGAATCTGTGGTCGGGTCCATGGCAGCTAGCCAGAACCATGACGTAGCTGGAAGGACCTGTGGGGCGTTTCCCTCCACCTTTGGGTCACATCTCCTTCTGTCCCATGCCATCTGTCTTTCTATATTCCTTCCTTCCATTCTCACTGTTATTTTTTCCATGGTGTGTTTGCAACATTTCTTTACATCCTGGTCACACTAGCAGCTCCACACAGACCCTAGGTTTCTTCCTTCTCCTTCCCGCTCTGTTTGAACCAAAATTCGTGGGGTTTCCCCCTGGACTTCCAGCATCTGCCCCCCTGTCTGGCAGCCCCAGGTGTGGCAGAGAGAGGGGAAGCTTGCCAGGTGCGATGTACTTCCTGGGGGCGTATTCTAGGCCCTGGGCAGTGGGAATGGGAGGGGCCCTCAGTCTTTGGACACCCCCAGTGAAGCCCTGGAGCCTCCACAGCAGCCTCTCTCCACTGTACCTTTCTCCCCACGCCCCAGCCAGAACGGTGGAAAGACGAGGACATGCCCCAGGCTTGCCTTTCTCCAGACTGGGGAGCTTCATGAAGAATCTTTAGGGTTTTGTCATCTGGCCTGTATGGCTCTGGGTGGGTGGGGAGGGGGCACGGTGCCCCGGACCCGACTCTCCCCTTTCGTTCCTCCTGGCCGCCTCTCAGGGCTGATGGCTCTGGTTGTTTGCCTGCTGTGGGGGATCCTTTTTCGGATGTTAAGATATCTTTCTTGAGTCTGTTTGGTATTGAGTAGGGGGCGATGTTTGCGGGGGGGCAGCAGCTTTATTCCACCACCGTCGATGGGAAGCTCGTTCTAGTTTGCATTTCTCAGATTACTAGTGGGAGTCCCTGGGTGGTGCAAATGGTTCAGCTCTCAACTGCTAACCAAAAGGTTGGCGGTTCGAGTCCACCCAGGGGCACCTCAGAAGAAAGGCCTGGCAATCTGCTTCCAAAGAACCAGGCATTGAAAACCCTATAGAGCACAGTTCCACTCTGACACACGTGGGGGTGCCGTGAGTCAGAGTCAACAGCAGCCAGTAGTGGTGGTGGCTTCTCAGTGAGACTGAGCAAAGCTTCATGCACGTCTTGGCCTCTAAGGTTTCTCCTTTGCGTCTCACCTGCTCGTACCCTGGGCTAGTGGTCCAGTCTGGAGGCTCGTGCTTTCTGTTGTTACTGTCACTGCTCTCTCTGAACGGGGTCCCACACTGTGGGCAGTTACTCCTAAACTGTTCCAGGCACCGCAAGGCGTCTGTCCTTCTCTACCTCCCCACCCTTGCCTTTCAGCCTTGTTTAGAACATCTAATGCCCTTCAGAGGAGCCCTGGTGGCTCAGTGGTTAAGAGCTCAGCTGCTAACCAAAAGGTCGGCAGTTCAAATCCACCAGCCACTCCTTGGAAACGCTGCGGGGCAGTTCTACTCTGTCCTATAGAGTCTCCATGACTCAGAATCGACTCCACAGCAATGGGTTTGGTTTTATTTTTATTTTTTTAATGCCCATCAGAAGTTTTTAATGTTGATGTAATCATATTTATCAGTCTCTTCTCTCGTGGATTTGTGGTGTCTTTTAAGAAATTCTTCCCAATCCTTGGATCCTAAAGATTTACATTTCCTTCTAATTGTTTGGAGTTTTGTTTGCCACATTCAGATGAAGTAGGAATCCAGTTTTAATTTTGGGGGGGCCACACCACTGGTTAATTAGCTCCTGCTCCTCCCTGCCCCCATGGCCTGTGTGGCCACTTTCGCCAGAAGCCAGATTTCCAAGCTGCCGCGTTGGTTCCTCCCCATCTGCCTATTCCTGACCAACACCACACCGTCTCGTCATCAACTGCACTGTCAGTGACTTCTGACAGAGCAAGGTCCCCTCTTTGTTCCTTCTTCTTTCTTCGAGTTTGTCTTGGGAAGGTGGTGGTGGCCGCGTGGCCACTTGACTTCCCTGAATCCTTAGATGTAAACAGAGCAGTTAGACAGTAAAACAGAAACTGCACAAATGGACAACAAGCTGGGGTGAGCTTTGCAAACCACCAGAGGTAAGCACCGAAGCCCCAAGGCCTGTGTCTCACCAGCTCTGTCGGAACAGGGGGAAGCAGAAGGGCGAGGGAGTGTTTGATGGGCCCGAGATCAGGGAACCCCAAATCGACAACCACGAGTACACACTGGATGGTGTGGCTGCCACTTGGGCAAAGCAGCAGAAGGTGGGAGGTTTGCAGGTCTGTGCAGGGGCCACAGGGGAGGTGTGTGGGGCCTGAGGAGCCCAGTCCCGCCACCTGTATAAGACAGGGCCCCACACAGCAATAAGTTAGGAGCAGATTCCAAGTTGAGCAGAATAAGGACAAAGCACAAACAGAGACAAAGGAAAAGAGAAGTAAAAGTAGAAGAGAGGAAAAACCCCCCCAAAATGAAAAAGCAATCCATCTGAATTTTAAACACTACCCAAAGAGAAGAGGGAGCTTCGTGAAGTTAGAAAAGCAACCAAAACCAAGCCACTTTCTAAACGTTCAGAAAATCTAAATTCACATGAATATAAGTCTTGACACATACAAAACCATGATTTCAAAAAAGAAAAAGGAACCGAGGAACACTCACACAGACGAGGAGAGTGCACCAAGATCACGTGTGAAAAAAGAGAGAAAGAAATGACATAGGGCACTGGAGAACAATATGAATGGCAAACGCTCAGAAATGAGATGACAGAACTCAGAAATAAAGGGAAAAAATTACTTTAGAAATGAAGACCAAGAGAACGCAAAGGCAATAAAGCCAATATTAAGTGTCTTCAGAGAAATAGAAGGTGAAAAGAAGGACATTTTTTAGAAAACAAAAAGAAATTTAAAAAGAGATAGGGAGAGTGACAAATACAGAAGATCGGGAAAGAATATCCAAAGTACGGATAAAAGGAGACCCTGAGAAAGCACAACAAAACAACAGAACAAATACTAAGAACTATGGATCAAGAGCAAGACCCTCAACGAGATGGACTGACACAGAGGCTGCAACAACAGGCTTCAGCATCGTGACGACGGTGAGGATGGCACGGCCCGGGCAGTGTTTCATTCTGTGGTGCATAGGGTCGCTATGAGTCAGAACTGACTCACGGCACCTGAAAACAACAACAGTTTGAGAAAATGGTCCAAAAAGGGCCAACCATGTACCCGAGTATAGTAGCCTCCGACATCCAACACCAAAATGTAGTCTAGTAAAATGAATGGATTCTAAAGAAAAAGAAAAAAAAATCTCTGGGTATCTAGGTAAAAAGAGCACGCAATTTATAAGGGAAAGAAACACATATTATCATCAGACTTTTCAACAGCAACACTTTATACCAGAAGAACACGGACAGCAAAACTGACCCTCAAGACACAGAGGGAGGACGGCCGTGTGAAGGTGCATCCACAAGCTAAGGAGCACCTGGGCCACCAGAAGCTGAGAGATGGGGAAACAATCTCCCCCGAGAGACTTCATAGAGAACAGGGCCCTGCCCACACCTTGATTTGGACTCCCAGACTCCAGAACTGTGAGAGAATAAACGTCTGTTCTTATAAGCTACCCATTTGTGATGTTGGAGACTTATACATGTTATACGAAATACAATACACGAGTAATGACAAACTATCTTAATCCGATTATCCTTTGTGCTCTTGAGAATCATGGTGGCTGGCATGGTGGAAAGGGGATGCAGATGTCGTGTAGAAAAGGTTGAGTAAAGCCCAGACTTTGAATTGGAAATGTGAGTATGAACTCATGAGGCGTGTCACCAGCTCTGTCTACAGAAAAATCCCAGAACCAATGGCCAGCACATGCCAGTGAACCTCCCTAGTGCCCAGGCTGTGGTCTGGAGACACCTTCTCCGACTAAAAGAAACTAGGCAGGGCTTCTTGGAGAAATGACTGATTCCCAGCCTGGGGCAGAAAATGTACCCGAAAATCCTGGAACATCTCGTCAGGCCGGAGAGAGAGGAAGCTACCTGAGACACATCAGAAGTACTCAGGAGCCAAGGTGAAGAGGCTCCCAGAAGCCAAAGAGAATATAATTTATTTGAGCTTCAAAGTAGAATAAGAATTGCCATGAATTACAACCTAGGTTTAAAGCCGTAATTCATAATGATACTGTTTAAAAAATAAAAGAATTGTTGACCTTCTGTGGGTGACAGGGGACCAACACATTATCCTGAAAATTGGGCAAATAAAAAGAATGCACCAAGCTTTAATCCTGTCTTTCCTCTATCAACTCCACCTCTGAGGAACAAGCCACCAGATAAGGAGAAGAATCTCCTCACAAAACCATTCCATCTAACAGACAAAAGCAAGATGATAGAATTATCACCATTTTGCATCCCCAGTGAACTGAGCAAGAGTCTCTGGGTGGTGCAAATGGTTAAGTTCTTGGCTTTTAACCAAAAGGTTGGCAGTTCAAGTCCACACAGAGGCACCTTGGAAGACAGGCCTGGCAATCTGCTTCTGAAAGGTCACGGCCTTGGGAACCCCATGGAGCAGTTCTACTCTGCAGACACGGGGCTGCCATGAGTCGGAATCAACCTGACGGCAACGGGTTTGTTTTATTTGTTTGGTTAAATGGGCTGAGCACCAGTGACTGCTAACGTCAAAACGGAGAGATGACCAGACAGGACCTGCCTCCTCGTGAAAGCATCCAACCCCACCCGCAGTCCTGCAAGGGGCTCGACCCAAGGGTGATCAGGCCTCTTGGTCCTGCTGTCAGTTTATCAGAAATACAGGAGACAGAGATTTGTGCTGAAGGGCACCGTGAGGAAAGCAGCACCCAGACCAGGGGAGCCTCGACAGGTCAAGGAGCCCGGCTTCTTCAACACAACAGCTGTAAGAAAGAGAACTTGTAAGTTAAAAGAGACTTCACTGATATATCAAGTTTAAAAAAAGGGGCAAGACTCATTAGAGAAATGGAAATCAAAACCACAGTGAGACAGCATCTCGCATGGACATTACAGGCAAGAATGAAAAAAAACAGAACGTAAATGTTGGAGAGGTTACAGGGAGATTGGAACTCTTATGCACTGCTGGTGGGAATGAAAAATGGTACAACCATTTTGGAAAACGATATGGGGCTTCCTTAAAAAGCTAGAAATAGAAATACCATATGATTCAGCAATCCCACTCATAGGAATATACCCTAGAGAAATGAGAGCCGTCATACTAATAGACATATGCACATCCATGTTCATTGCAGCATTGTTCACAATAGCAAAAAGATGGAAACAACCCAGGCACTCATTAACAGATGAATGGATAAAGTACGGTACATACACACAATGGAGTACTACGCAACAGTAAAGAACAATGATGAATCTTCGAAGCATCTCACAACATGGATGAATCTGGAGGACATTATGCTGAGTGAAATAAGTCAATCACAAAAGGACAAATATCTTATGAAACCACTACTATAAAAACTCATGGAAAGGTTTATACACAAAAAGAAACAATCTTTGATGGTTACGTGGGAGGGGAGGGGTGGGCAGGGAAAGACCCTAAATGGACAACAGATAAGTGGTCACTTTGGTGTACAAGGAAAGGTCATGGAAGGTCCATAGACACATCCAAACCCCCGGAGGGACTGGGCTGAGGGCTGTGGGGACCATGGTCTCGGGGAATATCTAGCTCAATTGGCTTAACGCAGTTTATAAAGACAATGTTCTACATTCTACTTTGAGTAGCATCTGGGGCCTTAAAAGCTTGTGAGCAGCCATTTAAGATTCTCCACTGGTCTCACTCCTTCA
>NW_004444005.1:13248392-13280346 GCF_000243295.1 Trichechus manatus latirostris | reverse complement strand
CTCAGTACTGAAGTCACTCCTGAGGTTCACCCTTCAGCCAAAGATTAGACAGGCCTATAAAACAAAACGAGACTAAAGGGGCACACCAGCCCAGGGGCAAGGATGAGAAGGCAGGAGGGAACAGGAAAGCTGGTAATAGGGAAGCCAAGGTCAAGAAGGGGAAAGTGTTGACATGTAGTGGGCTTGGCAACCAATGTCACAAAACATTATGTGTATTACTTATTTAATGAGAAACTAGTTTGCTCTGAAAACCTTCATCTAAAGTACGGTAAAAAAAAAAATTTCATAACTTTATAAATAATAATAAAAAAATGAAGCATCTCTGTTTGTCCTATTTTAAAAAAAAGAGCAAGACTCAACTATAGTGTTTGTAGGGGTACATTTGAGTGATAAAACCATAAAGAGTAAGCACTGTAAAAGTCAGAGTAGCAGTCACTTTGGAGTGAGGGAAGGAGCTGTGACTGGGACAGGGCACGAGGAAGAGCGATCTGGTGGTGGATCAAGTGTATTTGCTTTGTAATAATTCACTAAGCTATATATTTCTTTTTTCTTTTTCTGATTTTCTGTATCTACATTTTATTTTTGACAATAGAAAGGTTTAAAAGGGATATTAGCATTTTGTACTCGTTTACTCTTCAATACAAATTTCCTATTACATTTGACAAATTTCCTGAAAAATTCAGTAGGCATTTTGATTGGAGTTGCATTCAATTTATTGACCCATTTGGGACAGAAAAGACATCTTAAACAGAGCTGAGTCTTCCAACGACAAACATGGTATGCCTCTCCATTTATTTGGATCTTCTTCAAATCACTGATACACACTCTGGAAACAGAAGTTGAACGATACTGTGACTAGTTTCCTTATTTTATTACATTTTCTTGAATAGGTGTTGAGATTGATGACATTTTTCTGCATCTATGAAGAGAATCATATAATTTTTCTCCTTTAATCTTTTAATGAGGTGAATTTCACTGAGAGAGTTTCTAATGTTGCACCACACTTGCAGTCCTGAAGTAAACCCTATTCAGTCATGTTTTTAATATACTGTCAAACCTATTGGCTAAAATTTTATTTAGGATTTTCCAACTATCTTCATATGTGAGACTGGTCTATACTTTGACTTTCTTGTGTATGCCTTGGAAAGTTTAGCCATCATTTCAAATATTGCCTCTTCTTCCTTCTCTCTCTCCTTTCCTTCTGGAACTCTCCTTGACAAATTTTTGGCATTTTACTTCATTCTCCACATTTCTTAATCTCTCTTCTGTATTTTTCATCTTCTTGTCTCTCTGCTGCATTCTGAATAATTCATTATGATCTATCTTCCAGTTGACTAATTCTCTCTTCAGCAATGTCCAGTCTGCTCTTAAAATCATTGTCTTATCTAGTGCTGCTATAACAGAAATACCACAAGTGGATGGCTTTAACAAACAGAAAATTATTCTCTCACAGTCTAGGAGGCTAGAAGTCTGAATTCAGGGTGCCAGCTCCAGGGGAAGGCTTTCCTCTATTGGCTGTGGGAGAAGGTCCTTGTTATCAATCTTCCCTGGTCTAGGAGCTTCTCAGCGCAGGGATCCAGGGTCCAAAGGACGCACTCTGCTCCCAGTGCTTCTTTCTTGGAGGTAATGAAGTCCCTCTCCTTTCTGCTCGCTTCTCTTTTATGTCTCAAAAGACATTGACTCAAGATACAACCTAATCCTGTAGATTGAGTCCTGCCTCATTAAAATAACTGCCTCTGGTCCTGCCTCATTAACATCATAGAGGTTAGGACTTACATCACATAGGAAAATCACATCAGATCACAAAATGGAGAGGAACCACACAATACTGGCAATCGTGGCCTACCAAACTTGACACACATTTTTGGGGGACACAATTCAATCCATAGCAATCACGTATTGCATTTTTAATTTGTTACTGTAGACTTTGTTTGTTTTTCCTTTTCTATTGTACTTTAGGTGAAGGTTTACAAAACAAATAGTTTCTAAATAAACAGTCAGTACACATATTGTTTTATGACATTGGTTAACAACCCCACAACATGTCAACCCTCTCCCTTCTTGACCTTTTTTTTTGGTGAAAAGATACACCATTTCAAAAATTTCTACATTGTAGACTTTGTTTTGTGGAAGAAAAAAATTAATAACAGTCATCTTATTTTGATTTTAAGGTTTTTTTCCTTACTCACGAAACCAAAATTTAACTGTTAAAAGCCTGACCCAAACTGCAAAAGCACTGACTTTATTTCCTGCCAGAAGTTGCTTTGCAACATTGTAAATTTGTCTTTTTCCTGCTAGAAAAGAGTAACCAATAACAAAACCATGACCTCATAATTTAATGAAGAAGACTCCGGGCTTCCTCAATTTAAACTTCCAGAGATCTCAAGGCTGTAGGTGGGTGAAGGGACAGAATTTTAGCAGCTACTTTTTCATGTTGACTTAGTAACTGTTAAGTACTCAGTCACTGTGGAAACTTGTATTCGCTCAGGAAAAAATGCATAAAAACTTCTGTGAAGCCCCCAATCCTTGGGAGCCCTTCTTTTTCATTTTTCCTTCATGCATGGGAGACTCACACTCGACAATTTGCAAATCGTTTACTAAATTATGAAACAATGAAATGTTATTGTTTTGATCTAACTCAAAGGTTTATTTTTAACAATTGTACCTAGCCTGCTTGTGTTCAGAGGCAAAATGATCTCCCTGCATGCATATAGGGTGACTGCTCGAATAAACCCCATGTTTCAGTTTCTTTAAGGTCTAATTGTTTTTTTTAACAGTTTCTAGAGTTTCCATTTGCTTCTTTCGAATAAGCTTGTTCTCTCTTTATAGGTTTTTTTTTCCACTTCTCATGTTTTCAAGCTTGTCCTTTCATTTCTTTACGTGTAGTTAGCATGAGTGGTTTGTAGCATTTCTGATACTTCTTTTATGACTTTGTGGGGCTGTTTCTATGGCCTGCTGTTTTTCGTCTTGTTTTGGCCTCTTCCTGCTCTTGTGCTTCAGTTCCTGGTATGTTTGTTTATCTTTAACTGTGTCTGCTCAAAGCCCGGAGCTATATGTGGAATTCCCGGAGGCCTGGGATGAAGGGGCTTCCCGCCCCCCACAAATTTGCATTTGTTTCTGAAAGGCATCTAGGAGTAATACCTGCCTGGAACTCTTTCAGACTAAATTAGTTGACTGAGGTCTCTGACCTTCCAGGTGATGCAAAGCTGGGCTGCAAATCAGCTGGAGGGCCTGCCAAGGTTTCGGGCTGCCCTGGAAGCTGTCTGTCCCTGCCCTGCTAACACCAGGACAACAGCTCTCGGTGCCCTGGGGGCTGGGGTGAGGTGGATCTCTTCTGATTCACCCGTCTCCAGTGTTGGCGGCTCAGTGATTTCCCCAGCCTGCGCCCCTCCCAATCCCCCAGGTTCCGCTGGGCCGGAAAACACCGTCAGGGCAAAGGTGCTTCCTGATTCGGTGCTTTCCACTGCTTCTCTCTGGGGTTTTCCCTGACCATTCCTTGTTTTTATCCAGCTCTTAGAAGTTTTTAGGACTTTTTTGTACACTTTTTCTCCCCAGCACTGTTAGTTGTTTTCAGAAGGTGAGCTGGTCCAAAGAGCCTGGTCTACCGCATGATGAAGAATGTAACGCCCAGCTCATTTTTAAGCACACAAGTCTTTTCTCACCCTCCTCCCCTCTGTCAATACTACTTTAAATTCAAAACCATGGTTTACCAATTCCTTCGCTTACTGTTCTTTTTTTGTAACCCACTTCTTCTTTCTGAGTTCACATTTCTCCTTTTAAAAGTACGTGTTAGGCTTTCTCTTACGCGCCTTGGTGGTGCAAACGCTGAGGGGCTCAGCTACTAGCTGAAAGGTTGGCAGCTCGGACACACCCAGAGGTGCCTTGGAAGAAAGGCCTGGCAATCTGCTTCTGAAAGGTCATACCTTGAAAACCCTACGTAGCAGTTCTACTCTGGACACACGGGGTCGCCAGGAGTCGACGTCCACTCGAGGGCAACTGGTTCGGCCTTTTGGTTTAGGCTTTCTTTGGTAAAGCTCTGTGGATAGTTTTAAACTGTGTTGTGGGGGAAGCACATCACAAAGTCTAGTAAAGCAAAAAAGAAGTTTTATTCGGCATATAGTCAAAAGGGCAGAAGCGGGAAAACGGACAAGCATGCTGCCACAGCCATGTATGCCCGAGTCCAAAGAATATTACAGAATCATCAGTATATATTAACATTACAAATGGGCAAAACCATTGAAAGCTTAGCCTTTTCAGATTGGCTAAGCTGGAAACTGTGATCCTACATTTTGAATTGTCTTTCTTAACAATCATTGGTAGGTTTCAGTAACGAGAGTCAGGAGGGTCTTCATTGGTCCAGCAAAGTTCTATTCACTAAATGCTAATAGAAAAAGATAAGAGTAGAAAGTCTTCTGTGTTCTGTTTGTTTGGCTTTATGTGAAAGTTTCCCTAAAAGATATTTTTCAAGAGTATCTCAGCTATTGTCTTTATACCTCAGGGCCCAGTTGATGTGTCCTTGTGATTCCTTGAGACCCCAGTTCCAGCTGGGTCACATTCTCTATGCTCAAGGAGAGGGAATAATAACTCCAATATTATTTCCTAAATCAACTGTTTGAATAAGGGAAAATATTATTATTATTATATTATTCTTTCTCCCTAAGTCATTATGATGAATCTTAGGGTCACAATTATTTCCGCACAGTTACAATGAAGTTTTCCCCATTTTGTACCACAAATAATTTGGCAGGTTTTACTGCACTCACTCTTTCCTCTATATGCTCGCCTCTCTGTTTTGTTATTCCGGGACAAAAACCTGTTCTTCTGATTATACATCTGATTTTACAATTGGAAACTTGCCTTTTGCACTCACTGCGGTGGTGTTAGCAGTCACTGAGTCAGCCCCCGACTCACAGCGACCCCATGCACGACAGAACGAAATGCTGTCCGGTCCTGCGTCACCCCGTGATCCGTGATCGGTGACAGGAATTCTAAGGCAGTTTTTTCTCTTAAGAATGCTCTACATAGAGCTCTATGGATGACTGCGGGGGAGGGAAACGCCGGGGGTGAGGAGGGTGCTCCCTGCGCCCCCAGACAACCGCAGATTGGCTCTGTCACTGGAGATGGGTTTGCATTTTCTATCAATGGAAACTTTTTTTTTCTTCTTTTTGTAACAACAAAGTTAGAGGACTTAACTCTATCTGGCTTCAAGCTACAATAATCAAGAGAGTATGGTGGTGGCATCAAGGTGGACAGACAAACCAATGGACAGAGTAGAGTGGTCAGAATGCACTCGTGCGGATACACTCGTTGATTAACAGAGACGTAAAGGCAAGTCACTGGAGAAGTAATAGAGTTTTCAATAAAAAGTGCTAGAATGACTGGCTCTCCATATGCCAAAAAAAAGAACTTTGATCCGTATCTAACCTCAGCGGTTAAGTGTTTGGCTGCTAACCAGAAGTTCCAAGTTCGTAATGCATTCTTAAAATTGGCTCACGCAACTTCTCTCCTGTAATTTTGTTTATAGCATCTTATCTCCACACCCATCGCATTCCCACCACCCTGCCCGATGTATCTCACTTGGTTTCTGTTTACTCTTGCAAAGCAGGCACTCAAATTCTGTGTGCATATTTTTTAAAATCATGTCATTGGTATGGTACAATCAATTGTGGTTTTTCCTCGGGACTTGAGTTTTAGGGTTCATCGACGTGTGTTACTTCTAACTGCTCTGCAGTACTGGATGATGTGCTCACCCCTCTACTTTTAGGGATGGACCCTGGATGGCCTCCAGCTCCCCACCTCGAACACATGACTCTGCAGCACACTTTCCTGTACATGATGTCCTCCCGTCCTATGGGAGATTTATTTGGGAAAGATACACACGAGCAGAATTACTCTAATACATGTGTATTTGTGAAGCAAAATGGCTAAGTGCTTGGCTGGTAACCAAAAGGCTGACAGCTCAAACCCACTCAGCAGCTGGGCAGGAGGAAAGACCCAGAGACCTCCCATAAAAATTACAGCTTAGAAAACCCGATGGGGCAGTTCTCTCTGCCACATGGGGTCACTATGAGTTGAGACTTGACTAGACCGCACCGAAACACAACAGCGATGTATGTAAACATTTGGCTCAATAGTGCTATGCTGCTTTGTAATCAATTTCTTACTTTTTTCTTTTTTTTATTGATTTTTTTTTTTTTGGTACTTTAGATGAAGGTTTACAGAGCAAACTAGTTTCTCATTAAACTATTAGTACACGTATTCTTTTATGACAATGGTTGACAACCCCACAACATGTTAACACGCTCCCTTCTGGACCTTGGGTTCCCCTTTATCAGCTTTCCTGTCCCCTCCTGCCTTCTCGTCCTTGCCCCTGGGCTGGTGTGCCCATTTAGTCTGGTTTTGTTTTATGGGCCTGTCTAATCTTTAGCTGAAGGGTGAACCTCATTAGTGACTTCATCACCGGGCTATAAGAGTGCCCAGGGGCCATACTCTTGGGGTTTCTCCAGTCTCTGTCAGACCAGTAAGTCTGGTCTTTTTTTGTGAGTTAGAATTTTGTTTTTCATTTTTCTCCAGCTCTGTCCGGGACCCTCTATTGTTATTCCTGTCAGAGCAGTCGGTGGTGGTAGCCGGGCACCTTCTGGTTGTGCTGGACTCAGTCAGGTGGACCCTGTGGTAGTTGTGGTCCACTAGTCCTTGGGACTGATCTTCCCTTGTGTCTCTGGTTTACTCGGTGGAATCTTAAAGTATGTAAGCTTTTGTCTCTGGCTTCTTTCACTCAGCTTAGTTATTCTGAGATTCACACATGTTGTCATCCGTGTCAAAAGTCAGCTGTATCGTGTGGCTATACCACGATGTGTTTATCCACTCACATCTCAGTGGACCTTTGGGTTGTTTCCATTTTTTCACTATTAAAAATAACCCTATTATAAGCCTTTGTGTACAAGTCTTTTTCACTTCTCTCAGTGAATATCAAGGGATGGATTGGCTGTTTCATGTGGCAGGTGTGTATTTAGCTTTTAAAGAAATTGCCAATTTTTTTTTTCTAAAGTGATTACACATTTCACATTCCCACCAGCAGCGTGTGGGTTACAGTTCTACACCCTTGTTGATACTTAATATGATCTTTTTAGGTATATGAATACTGAGTATACCATGGTCTGCCAAAATAACAAACAAATCTGTCTTGGAAGAAGTACAGCCAGAACGCTCCTTAGAAGCAAGAATGGCGAGACTTCATCTCACATACTTGGGACATGTTATCAGGAGGGATCAGTCCCTGGAGAAGGACATCATGCTTGGTAAAGTGGAAGGTTAGCGAAAAAGAGGAAGACCCTCAACAAGATGGATTGACACAGTGGCCGCAGCAATGGGCTCAAGTATAACAATGATCATGAGGATGGCACTAGAGCAGGCAGTGTTTTGTTCTGTTGTACACGGGGTCACTATGACTTGGAACTGACTTGACGGCACCTAACAACAACAACGACAACAACAGGTACACAGAGTCCTGGTGGCGCAGTGGTTAAGACGTCAGCTGCTCACCAAAAGGTCAACAGTTGGAATCTACCAGCTGCTCCTTGGAAACCCTATGGGGCAGTTCTACTCTGTCCTGTAGGATCACTATGAGTTGGAATCAACTCAATGGCAATGGGTTCTTTTAACAGGTATGCAGGAGTGTCTTAGTCATCTAGTGCTGCTATAACAGAAATACCACAAGTGGATGGCTAACAAACAGAAGTTTATTCTCTCACAGTCTGGTAGTCTAGAAGTCCAAATTCAGGGTGCCAGCTCCAGGGCAAGGTTTTCTATCTCTGTAGGCTCTGGAAGAAGGTCCTTGTCATCAATCTTCCTCTGATCTAGGAGCTTCTCAGCACAGGGATCTCAGGTCCAAAGGATGCACTCTGCTCCTGGCACTACTTTCTTGTGGTATGAGGTCCCCTTCAGCTTTGGGCAGTGGATCTGGCCCCATCCTACTGGGACTCGTGAACAGCAGCTCCACACTCCAGAACGGAGTTGGTAAAGATCTGCCTCTTTGAAACCTAGGAGGCTGTGGCTTCCCCCTTGAAGCACCAGAGGCCATGGTCTCTCCCTTTGAAACCCCAGAGGTCGTGGCCCTACTCTTTGAGACTGAGGCAGCTCTGCTTCCTGTGCTCCTTGTCTCTTCAGCTTCAGCTTCCTGGTTCGTTGGCCCCTCAGCCCCTCGGGCCTTGCCTCCCACATCTGCCCTGCTTGGGCAAGTGCTCCAAAGCTCTTTAGCTCCACCGGTAAGTGCCTGGAGGCACCGCACTCCACCAGGAAGCCTTCAGTGCAAAGGCATTCAGCTCTCTTGCTGCGTAGGTCGGCTCCAGCACTGTCTCACGCTGGTCTCCTGGTTCTGCTGCTGCCGTTTCTCTGATGCTGCTTCTGCTGTCTGCACCGCCTCTAGTGTAATAGCTCTCCTCACTTCCTTCTGAGTCCTCACCAGAATTATCTGACTTTCACAATTCTACCAACAGTCTCTTCAAGAAAATCTAGCCTTTTACTAGGGGTATCTCACTGTGGTTTTAGTTTGCATTTCCCTACTGACTAAGGCTGTTGAGCATTTCTTCATGTGCTTATTTGCCATTTATATCTTCTATGGTGAAGTGTCTGTTCAAATCTTTTGCCCATTTTTTTTTTTAAACCAGGTTGTTGGTTTTCTTATTATGAAGTTTAGAGAGTTTTTTATAGATTCTGAATATTAGTTATCAGATGGATGATTTGCAAATATTTTTTCCTGGTCTGTGACTTATCTCTTCATTCTCTTCATGGTATCTTTCAAAGGACAGAAGTTTTTAATTTTGATGAACTCCCAACTTATCAATATTTTCTTTTATGGATGATAATTTCAGTGTTATGTCTAAGAAATCTAGGCCTAATCAAAGGTCACAAAAATTTTCTACTAGAGGTTTTAGGTTTTACATTCAGCTCTACGAGACTCACTGGAGTTAAATTGTGTGTATAGTGCAAGGTACGGATTACAGTTCTGTTTTGTTGCATATGCATATTCAATTGTTCCCGAACTAGTTGTTGAAAATACTGTCTTTTTTTTCACTGAATTGCCTTTGCACGTCTGTTGAAAATCACCTGTTGATACAGTGTGGGTCTATTTCAGGACTTTATTCCCTTCCATCCATTTGTCTGTCTTGATGCCAATACCATGCTGTTCAGATTATTGTAGAATACCAAAAAAAAAAACCAAACCTGTTGCCGCCGAGTCAATTCCAACTCATAGCGACCCTACAGGACAGAGGAGAACTGCCCCGTCGGGTTTCCAAGGAGTGGCTGGTGGATTCAAACTGCCAACCTTTCGTTCTTAACCACTTTGCCGCCAGGGCTCCTACTGTGTAATGTTGTTGTTAGGTGCTGTCGAGTCGGTTCTGACTCACAGCGACCCCGTGTACAACAGAACGAAACACTGCCCGGTCCTGCGCCATACTCTCAATCGTTGTTATGCTTGAGCCCCTTGTTGCAGCCACAGTGTCAGTCCATCTCCTTGAGGATCTTCCTCTTTTTCACTGACCTTCTACTTTACCAAGCATGATGTCCTTCTCCAGGGACTGGTCCCTCCTGATAACATGTCCAAAGTACGTGAGACAAAGTCTCGCCTCCTTGCTTCTAAGGAGCATTCTGGCTGCACTTCTTCCAAGACAGATTTGTTCATTCTCTGGCAGTCCATGGTATATTCAATATTCTACTCTGCTGAATATTTGAGAGGGACTCACTGGAGATCTCCAGAGTTCTTTCTCCTCTCTCGTGCTCTGTCCTTGCCTTATGTCAGGTCAAGCTGCCGTGCAGGTGTTAGGTCTGGCTGCAGCCACCTGCACCCTGAGCAAGGCTCTTGGGGACAGTTCTACCTGTGTGAATGCAGCCACTTACTGTGGACAGGCCCATGGGTGCAGTCACCTCAGGGCCTGCATCCAAGGTCATATCTAGGATGCCCCAACAAGAGCCTTTTCTGTTGCTCAGCTTTGAACAGGAGCGATGGGGCTTGCCGGTGAGTCAGGGGTGGGTTCCGCTTCCCCCTGCTGACCCAGAATTGTGGGCAGCCTGCTTCCTGACCTGGCCTCGTTTCTGGTGACCAACAGGCATTTCTGAGCACGGCTCAGAGGTGGGTCTGCCTCTCACCATGGGCTGGTTCCCCAACTGCACTGGGGCGAGGCAGTGAGCACAGGACCCCTTCCCAGCCAGTGCAGCCCCCAGGGCCCCCCCCCCCCACAGCCCTCTGGGTACCACGGTGGCACTCACCCTCCTACTCCCCTCCCCAGGGAACATTTTCAACAGCTTCTGCAGGGCTCCCCCCATGTCCATGTCCCGGTCTGTCCTGGAGTCCCTGGAGCTCTCCACAGGCATGAAGTGTGACCCTCGGGAAGGCTGTGCCCTGCACCTCCGCGTGCACGCCTCCCTCATGTTGCTTGGTAAGGGCGGCCCCTGGGCTGCCAGGAGGGAGCCGGGCCTGGTCTGAGGCTGGGCTGAGTATAATAACACCCAGGATGCCCAGCAGTGGTGTGGGGCTCCGTTTCGTCCTCACCATGACCTACGAGGGGCCGGGGGAAGGGTGGTGCTAACCACAGAGACTGCACCACCATCATGGGGGTCCCTGGGCTGCCCCCTGCCCTAACCGAGGCCCTGCCCACCTCCCTTCACCCCAGAGGGCCTGCGGGGCCTGGAGATCTGCACCATGAACCTGGACACCCAGGCGGCTCAGTGTCAGGCAGTGCGGGTGCCCAGGGCCTCCCGCCCACTTCACGTGGGGCAGCAGGTGAGGCCAGGCTGGGGTGGGAACTCCTAGAGGGCCCTCCCCACCCGGCCAGTTCAGTTACCAAGCCCTCACCTGCAGCAGCCGCTGTGCCCTGCCCTAATCCTGGCTGCTCCCATCCCCATCCTACCCTACCCCCGACCCCCATCCTGGCCACCTGAGCCACTGCCCACATGAGGACTCTGCCACCCTCCTCCCTGGGCCCCAGACCCATGTAAGGAGCCCTAACCAAGGTTCCAGCCACTTGAGGCCTGGCTGAGGGCGGATGGGCAGCTGGCCGGGTCTGCCCAGCTGACACCTGTAGCTGCCCCAGCTCCAGGTGGTCTTCGACTGCTTCGAGGTGAGCGTGGCCCAGCACCTCTATGTCACCTTGAGGACCATCCCCAACTTCTGTGGGGTGCAGCTGGACCAGCAGTACCATGTGGAAGGTGGGAGCCCCATGAGGCCAGCCCGGGCTCAGCTGCCATCTGGCCTCTAGGGACCGGCTTGGGGCGGGGCTTGTCCAGGGCTGGGTGTGGCAGGGGGAGGAGATGGGGTGGCCCCAGAAGGGCCAGGGAGGGGACCAGGGAGGGACCAGGGAGGACCAAGGAGGGACCAGGGAAGGGGCCAGGCAGTGACCAGGGAAGGGGCGAGGGAGGGACCAGGGACGACCAGGGAGGGACCAGGGAGGGCCAGGGAGGACCAGGGAGGGACCAGGGAGGGACAGGGAGGTCGAGGGAGGGACCAGGGAGGGACAGGGAGGACGAGGGAGGACCAGGGAGGGCCAGGGAGGACGAGGGAGGACCAGGGAGGGACAGGGAGGACGAGGGAGGACCAGGGAGGGACAGGGAGGACGAGGGAGGACCAGGGAGGGACAGGGAGGACGAGGGAGGACCAGGGCGGTCCACATGCTGGCCAGCTCCAAGCCGCCCATTTGGCTTGATTCGGATCATCACCTCCCTGGGGGTGGAGGGGGCCGGCCCATCAGCCTCTGGCGTTCGCAGACTGCAAAGACGAAGACGTGGCGAAGAACATGCCTGACTGCTCGGGTGAGTCTCTGTCCTCGGGGGCCCACAAGCCCCCTGCCCCTGGAAGACCCTCCTGCCTCTGGGGCACCCACATGTCCAGGCTTCTGCAGCCCTCGCCCCTGGGTCTGCAGGTGGGTGACTCCCAATGCCTGGGCCACACAGGGGTCACCACCTCGGGGCTCTCTCTGGCCCCAGCTTGGCCCCACTTGCCGCCCCTGCAGCCGAGAAGCTCACCTACCAGGTGAACCGCAGCCGCAAGGCCATCCTAGTGCAGGTGCCGGAAGCCCTGGGGAGCCCCGACTACTACGTGCGGCTCTGCCTCAGGTGGCTCGTCTGTGAGGATGCCGGCCCCACCGTTACGGTGAGCTTCCCCGGCGTCGCCTCCGCCTCCGCCACGCCCCACCACCCGCCCGGCCCCGAGCCCCTGAGCCCCTTCCCTCACTGTAGGTGTCTCCGAATGGGCTCTCCCGGACTGTATCTTTGCCCTACAGCCAAGAGCTGCCGTGTCTGTGCCTCGAGGTCAGCGAGGGTGCCCAGCAGGGTGGGGGCCGGCGGGGCGGGCGGGCTCCGCACTGACCGTGGCTCCTCCGTAGGGCTGGTCTTCAACCCCAGACGCAGTGCGGATTCAGACCTGCCCCTTTGAAGATGGCATGTGCCCTGTGGTCCCAAGGACTTCCCTCTGACCCGCTCTCTGTCCCTGGTGGCCTGGGGAAGAATGCCTCGAGGGGCTGGGCAAGGGCAGAGAAGGAGGTGGGAGAAAAATGGGAGGGAGGGAGGGGAGCAGGGACCCACAGGAGAACGGCCCCCATCCCATTCCGGGAACCTGGCCCAGTGGTCACCAAGCCCCATGAGTGTGGTGGGGACAGCTGCCTGAGCCATTGGCAATGACCAGTGCTGGTGGTCCCCGCAGACACTGAGGCGCTGTGGGACGCCATCCACTACCATCCGGGCAGCCAGGCGCTGACCTGGGTGCCCATCTGCCCTGTGAGCGGGCGCGTGAGCCTATGCTGGCTCCAGGAGCCCGGGACCCCGTGCAGCGAGCTGGAGCACTCAGGCCGGCCGGCACACAGCAGGGTGAGTGTCTCCTGGATGGCGGGGCCTGGTGGGATGGCCGCGCCCTGACCTGAGTGCCCCGCAGGTACAGTACCCGCTGGTGGACACACAGCCCCAGCTCTGCCTGAAGGTGAGTGGGCCTGGCAGCCAGCCCTGCCATCGCCTGTGCAAGCGGGAAGGGGGGGGTATAGGAAGAGCAGTGCAGGGGAAGGGGGCAAAGGGTCTGCAGCTGCCCCCCCACACCTTGCCCAGCTCTGGGGTCCAGCCGACCACCACCCCGGCCCCAACTCCCAGCTACCGCTAAAACTCCCTCCTGGACTGACAGTGGGCAGAGCTGAGGGCCCTGGGGAGGGAAGGCTGGCCCCAGCACCCCTGCCTCCACCTTGCAGTGTGCCCATGGCTACCCTGGCCCCCCAGGGACACGGTTCCAAGCTGGGCCTGGCCCTGAGGGGCTGACTACCACAGGCACACCCAGGGAGCCCCTCTCTCTGCAGTTCTCCACCCACGGGGGCTTCTGGGTGCGGTGTCCCTTTGCACAGCGGCGCTTCCCAGGTCAGCTCACATGGGGGGGTGCCACTGCCATAGCTCACTTGGGGGCGGGGGCAGGGCTGCTCCCATAGCTCACCTGGGGGCGGGAGGGCTGCTCCCATAGCTCACCTGGGGGGGGCTGCTCCCATAGCTCACCTGGGGGGGCTGCTCCCATAGCTCACCTTGGGGTGGGGGGGCTGCTCCCATAGCTCACCTCGGGGTTGGGGGGCTGCTCCCATAGCTCACCTGGGGGTGGGGGAGGGCTGCTCCCATAGCTCACCTTGGGGGGGGCTGCTCCCATAGCTCACCTTGGGGGGGGCTGCTCCCAGAGCTCACCTTGGGGGGGGCTGCTCCCATAGCTCACCTGGGGGCGGGGGCGGGGCTACTTCCGTAGCTCACACGGAGGGAGATGCTGCTCAGCCATGCAGTGTAGACCAGCAAATAGCATCCCTTACGGTGTAGTCAGCCACTGGTCGGGACTGTTCTTGAGCCAGGGCTGTGCCTGCCCTGATGGGTGCTCATACTGGTGGGCGGGGACATGGGAGGGACTGAGTCAGTGGGGGGGGCGCAGCTGGGAGTTCTCCCAACGGGGTGGGGGTCAGGGTGCTGGCCTAGTGGGCTGGGCAGTGTGCTGTTGGGGTGGAGCGTGATCTAGACCGGTGGTTGGGGGCGGATGGGCTGGGCCAGTGGGGGAGTCGGGATGGGGTGCTGGCTTGCTGGGGGGCAGGGTGGGGTGCTCCCCCGGTGGGGGCCTCATCCGTCCACCCGCCCGGCAGCCTGGAGGATGACGGTCCAGCCAGCACCGTCGCAGGGCTTCCTCCGGGCGACTTTCTTCTCCCCCAGCCCCGCCCGCTTCCAGGTGCGCCTGTGTCCCCAGTGGAAGCCCCTACGCCCCACCTGCCACCGGGCGCTGGAGACCACGTCCCTCCCTGCAGCCTTAGTGAGCCGGGTGGGGTGTGCACCACTCTGGGGAGGCTGGGGCCCCATAACTGTGCCTGTGGTCCTCTCTGCCTCCTTCCCCCTCCCCTCCCGTCCTGCCTTCATGGGCGCTGGGAGGGCTGCCACGGGGGCACAGCGCATACATGTAACACGTATGTGTGCACCTGGGATGCGGATGCAGTGTGGCCTGCTCTGCCTGACCCCCCCCTCCCCAACCAGGGTGACCCCTCAGCGGAGCCTGCTGCCGCCTTTGTGGACATTCCCCGGGAGGAGGCCTGTGCCCCCGGCATCTGTATCCAGGTGGGTGGTGCTGCCTGGCCCTGCCCCTCTCTGCTAGCAGACCTGGGTTTCCCCAGTGCCATCAGCAGACAGGGGAGACCCCCCCTCCCCAAAGCTGTGCCTGCGGCCAGCAGCACCTCCAGGCGGCCCCGGGGGACATGGGGCTGGGACTGAGCGCAGGGAGCGCGAGATGGTGGGTTGATGGACCACCTGGCGCCTGCAGGGCTGGAGGACCGACATGCACTTCTCAGTCCCCCAGCAGCTGTGCCACGTCCAGTGCGGTGAGTGCCAGGGTGGGGGGCTGTGGGGTGCAGGGCCGGGCCCAGGCCCAGCTGTGGGAGGGGAGTGGAGGAGGAGGGGGCCTGGGGGTCTGCTCAGCTGCCTGCCTGCCCGCCCCCACCCCCGGCCCTTGCACCACCATCCCTGCCCGCCCCCACCCCCGGCCTTCTGAGGGCTCAGTCCTCCCCGGCCCGGTCCTCCCCGTGTCCATCTCCCTGACCCAGGGGCAGTGGTTCCAGAAGGATGTGCAGGCCTGCATCCCCCACCAGCCCTCCCACAGCAGGGCTTCCTGGCTGAGCCTGGGTCCCTCTCCGCGGCAAGGGTCACCTCCAGCAGATGGCAGGCCATGGGGGTGGCTCTTCCCTGGAGGCCTGGTATTTGGGCAGTGACCCTGGGGACTTCTGAAGCCAAAGTGCCAATGCCGAAGCCATGCCTCTCTCCCCAGCCGTCACCCACGAGACCGCAGCCTGAGTCCCTATCTCATCAGGAACAAGTAGGTGCTGGGCCCGCACTTCCGTTGGGGCCCCACAGCCTCTGATAGCTAAGGCGGTCCCTCTCGACACCCCACCCCACCCTGCCCCTCAGAGCACGAGGAGGGGACTCACCTGACCCAGGGTGTCGGGCACAGGTGCCTTCCAGCAATCCACAGAGCCTCAGGGGCCGGGCCAGGGGCTTCCGGGTCAGCCCTTCTTGAGTGGCTGGGAGCAGGACCAATGGCTGGGTGGGCTGCCCCCTCCCCCAGGTGGCTGGCCCTGACCCGCCCTGTCTCTCCCTGGTCAAAGGCTCCCTGTGCCCCCGTGGCCTCTCGGACAACTCATGGACACAGCCACCATCACTGGCCCTGAGGACTCGGGCCTGACCTCTTGCCTGCCAGCTGCCCAGAGCACTCCCAGGGCCCTGGAGTGTCGGGTGACCTCCCTTTCCACAGCTGAAGGGCCAGGCTCATGGGGGCTGGCCAAGGACAACCTCCAGCTCCCACCCCAAGCACCTCACGCTGGGCCAGGGTCCACACCAAATGGCGCTGCAGATGCGGGGCCCCCAGTCCTCCCCACCCTGCCCACCCATCAAGGGTCAGCCACTTCCCATGCCTCAGGGTCACATGCCCAGGGACCACCTGCAGGATGTGACACACTCATACATTTCACAGTCATGGAGGGCCACCATGTGCTACCTGAGCTCCAGGACTACAGTGGACCCTCGTCTCTGCAGTGTCACACAGCGTCCCTGGCCAGAGGTCACCAGCTGAGAGCTGCCAACTCACATGAACCCAAAGAGCTGCCCCCTGCACGCCTTTGAGAGTCTAAGTGTTGTCTCCACCTGACCACTGTGCAACCAGAGACACACCTCCAGGGACACACCCCCAGGGACACTCCCCCAGGGACATGTAACCCCAGCCCTTCCTGTTTTGGCCCCTGAACCAGGAGTGAAGTGAGCTGCACTGCCATCCATGCCTGCATTCCTGCTTCCAGGCCTCTGCCCTGGCTGTCCCCCCTTCAGCTGGGACTGTTGCCCACGGTGAGCCCGCGCACCAGGGGACTATGGGTGGGGCCATCATGTACGCCTTGCCCAGTAAATACCTGTGCACCCACGCTCGGGGAACACCTGTGCACCCAGCTTGCCTCTACCCCTGAGGACAGAGATGGGTCAGCTGGAAAGATGGTCCCTGGGGGTTGAATGAGGGGGAGGAACACTGCGCAGTGTATCTGGTAAAGTGGGGCGGAGACCTCCACGACCCAGAGAGCATCGTGAGGGCCCCTCCCAAATGGAGTCCGGGGAGGGCTGGGCAGGGGCGCCCTCCGCCCAAACCCAGCCACTATTGGAGGGAGGGTGAGGTGGGATGAGGATATGGAAGAAGCCAGCCCCGCCCCTCGCCCCCCCGAGGCCCCGCCCAGCTGGACCCCAAACGTCCCAAAGGCTCGGGACACCGACACCCCCAACTGCCCCCCGTGTGTGTTGGGGGTTCACCCTGCCTCCAGCGACCCCGGGTCTCGGGATTCCTCAGAAGCCTCGACCCTCACATGGAGCAGGAGACCCATTGGGGTGGGGCCAGAATGTCGTCCTAGGTGAGGACCCTCGGGTGGCCGGCGCCCAGGCGCTCCCCAGGCCGCCGAGCCCGAGCGCCAGTCATCCCGGCCCGGTAGTGATCCCAGAGCCCGGCCGCAGCGGGCACGGTCCTGTCCACCCCGCGTGCGCAGCGAATGGCGCCCGGGAAGACTTCGGGACAGCGCGTGTCGGTGCCACTCAGGGACGGGATATCCCGCTCAAGCGTCCCCTTAAAGAGACAGTGAAGGGAGGGCATCCCGGGGAGCTGAGCCCTGCCAAACCAGGCTGGGAGTCGAAGGGCCAATTTGGGGCGCTTGGGCCAGACGCAGAGGCGGGACCCCGGGCTCTCGGCGCCCCCACCACCACCCGGGGCAGGGTCGCGAGAGTGGCGGCTGCGCTCTGTCCTCACCACCTTCCTCATCCCAGGGGACGGCGGTGGGGGGCTCCTCTGGAGACCCTTGCCTGCCCCTGGTGCCCCCTCCCCAGTGAGGCGCCGGGGGATGGGGGACTAGAGTCCGGGCCCCTGATGGGCCGCTCCCCCGCCCCTGGTCTTTCATCCAGAGGGGCCTGGGGCGCCGCCTGGCGGTGCGCCAAGACCACCCCCCCCCCAACCTCCGCCCCGCGGCCCTGACCCGGCCCAGGCTGCTCAGGTCGGGGCAGGAAGGGGGAGTCGCGGGGCTGAGCTCCCAGCTGACCAGATGCAGGCCCCCCTCAGGGCCTCGCCTCAGCCTTGACCGGCTCATAGATGCGGGAAACTGAGGCCCACGCCGAGACAATGACTGCGCTCGTCTCCAGAACTAAGGACTTCCGATTTAGGGGGTAGGGAGTGCTCAGGTCCAGCCAAGACCCGAGGGGCGACGGCTGGAGGACAGGCGCTGCTGCCACCAGGTGGCGGTCGTGCTCAGTGTCCCGCCCTGAGCCGGCCCCGCAGTCCTCGAATCCAGGTCGGGGTCCTGGAGCTACAGCAGTGCCCTACGGCCCAACAGACCCACTGTCTTGGTCAGTGATAGACTGACTCCCCTTCCCCGCAAGCCCCACTAAAAAACCCATCCCTACCCCAGGCCAGGCCTGCCCAGGAGCTAAGAGCTATTGAACTCTATTAGGCCCCAGGACGGGGGTGTGGGAGGCAGGTGGGTTCACAGTTTAACTGGGGTGAGCCTTTGGTGGTCTGTGTGACTCACTCATTCACTCATTCATTCATTCATCAAACACATGCTGAGCTCCTCTTGGGTGCTGCGCACTGCCCCTCATGGGAACAAACCCCACTGACATATACCCCCGTCCCTGCAGCTAGGGGGACCCACAGTCTGGGTGCACCTGGGACTGAGGGGTTTCTTGGGACCGGAATTCTCAGTGCTAACACTGGGACAGTCCCAGAGCCACCCTGCCTGGAGCTGACCTTCACGTAGCAGAGACAGACCGGCATTACGTGGACTGTTGAGTGCCAGTGTGGGGGTGTGAAAGAATTAGACAGGAGAGCAAATGCTGTGTCGGCAGGGGAGGGTCCAGGAAGGCCTCAAAGTGTCCTGGGAGCGAGATGGGCAGAGGCGAGGGCCTCGAGCTGCCTACTGTGACAGGGTCCCTCAATGCCCTGTCCAGAGGTGACCGTCACAGGGGCCAAGAGAAGGCAGGTGAGACATGGAGGTGTGGGCAGGTGGGTGGAAGTGTGGAAGGTGGGCGGAGGTGTGGAGGTAGGCCCTCAATGTAGGGGTGCACAGGTGGTGCAGGGGTGTACGGGTGGTGCAGGGGTGTACGGGTGGTGTAGGGGTGTACGGGTGGTGTAGGGGTGTACACGTGGAGTAGGGGTGTACGGGTGGTGCAAGGGTGTACGGGTGGTGCAGGGTGTACGGGTGGTGCGGGGTGTACGGGTGGTGCGGGGTGTATGGGTGGTGCGGGGTGTACGGGTGGTGCAGGGGTGTACGGGTGGTGCAGGGGTGTACAGGTGGTGTAGAGGTGTACAGGTGGTACAGGGGGTACAAGTGGCATAGGGGTGAGTGGCCTCAGCGACTGGAGTAAGTTAGCCAGGACGTCAGAGGGGCTATCCAGGCAGAAAAAGCAGATGAGGGAAAGGGAACGGAGGAGGTCGTGGGAGCCGAGTGGCCAGGGTGGGCCTCATGGAGCAGGTGACAACTGGGCAAAGATGTGACGGGGGTGGTGGACACTGTTGGGGGAAATAGTTAATAACAAATTTCTTCCCAACCCAGCAAATACTCTCCATGAAGGTAGAAAGAACTACACGACTCATTAGTGCCTCCACATTAAACCAGACTGCCACGGGCAGAGCTTGCAGACAGAAGCTCACCATGTCTGCAGCCAGCCAGACACAACCAATCACACGCGGTCTCAAGAGAGACAGCAATCTGTCGTCAGGAAGGGGCCACAGCGTCAACTGCCCACAGGTCATCCTGAACTCACCTGGTGGGCGGCAGCCCTCTGTGTTAGCCTTGATCCAAAGAGGAAATAAAATCTTCCGGGCAAAGGAAGGTGCCCGTGGAAAGGCCCTGAGACGGGAGCCTGCTGGGGTAGGGGGGTGGGGAGGGGAGCAGCCAGGAGACCAGAGCAGCCGGGGGGCAGTAGGCGAGGGTCAGAGAGGCGGCAGGTCCTCCTGGCCACTGCGCCTAAGGGAGAGCAGCAAGGATGGTGCCCCCAGCAGGTGAGAAGTAGAAGCAGCAGACTTTCCTGGAGGAGTGGGCGAGGGTCTGAGAGGGGGAAACTGCCCCGTTATTGCTCTGTGGGAAGTGAGTTCCAGTAGGGGGGCGCCAGGATTTGGGGAGAGCAGAGTGGGATGGAGGCGTGGGTGTGGGTGCATCACACTAGATGCAGAAGGTAGAAAGTTGTGGGGTGAGGGGAGGTGGGCTTGGGGAGGTGGGAGGGGTGGAAGTGCGGTGGGCAAAGCAGGTCAGAGTGCCTTGTGCCAGAGCCTTGGAGTGGACAAAACGGACTGCTGGGGGGTATTTGGGGCATGCTGCAGGAGGAGGGGATGTGGATCCAGCAGCCACCACCAGGTGTCTGGCCAGAGCCCACAGGTGAGCTGCCTGCGACTTTGGGGAGGGCGAGCCCCGCCCCATCTCAAGCCGTTTGGGGACAGGTGCTGGGGACAATCCAAGGGAGAGCTCAGAGGAGGGGCGGTGGAACCCCCCTTGCCCACCTGCCCCTCCAAGGAACGCCAACTCGGTGCCTTCGGACGGCGTCCTCCTCTGCCATGGGCAGGTCACTGCCCCCACCTTCGGCTGGGCTTCCGCCCCATGTCGCCAGCGCTGGGGCCGCGCGGAGTCCCCCAGGTGGCCCAACCTGGAAGGAACGAGGTGCGGGGCAGGGAGGGGCGGGGCGGGCCGCACAGACCTCTCCCCTCTCCCCTCCCCCATTTCGCCGTGGGGGTTCCTGCAGGTCTCTGCGGGCAGGCTGGGGAGGGTCGTGTCCCCCAGAGGGTGGCAGCCCCCGCACAGGTGGAGGAGGGGAGAGGAAGCAGCTGCGGGGACAGGGCCTGCGACCTCTGACCCGCCCCGGGGCCCGTCGCCCCCCCGGGCCCGTCGCTAGGGGAGGCTTTCCCGGGGGACGAGGCTCGGGTTGGCTTACAGGCCCTGGAGGGCGAGGGGAGGGCGTCGCATCTGTAGAGGAGGAGGGGGGCCCTGTGAGGGATCCCCAGAGCCCTGCTGGGGCGGGGCAAGGGCGGGGTCGAGGGGCATAGAGCCCCCTCGGCTGGCAGAGGCTGGGGCGGGGCTCAGGAGCTGCGTCTGTCTCCCGCCTGGCCCTCTACCGCCAGGTTCCGCCCTTATTAGGGGGAAAGGTCTCTGGGGACACACCCCTGGTCCAGAGCCCCCAGTCTCCCAGGACAAGTGTCTGTCTCGAGCCGCAGGCCCACCCCCACCCTGGCCCTCACCGAGATTCCCCCTCCCCACCTCAGGAGGAAGCCCACGGGACACCTCCCCCCACCCCCCCTGCGTCCCAGGTAGCTGCCAGCTCACAGGTGCTTGGGAGTCACCGCACGACTGCTTGGGGCCACCCTCTTCTCCATCCTGGGGGGCCTGAGCCGCGGGGAGAAGCGGGTGGCGCAGACCCAGGGTGACCACTCACCACCCGGGGGACCCGGGCAAGCAGGTCCCGACTCCAGACTACAGCGACCCTCTGAGAACAAAGACTGGAGCGCAAGCTGCGCAGGCGGGGGCTCCCACCCAGCCCCACTGGGACCCCACGTCCTGGAGGGTCAGGGTTCGGGTTAGCTCATTTGGAGGTGACAGGGTCTGAGGCTGGCCCAGTGCCTCCCTCCTCTGACCCCACCTGGGCCTGCCAAGAGCTCTCCAATGCACATATCATTCATTTCCTGAGTGCCTACTGTGTGCAGCATGGGGGGGCTACAATCGACAGGACCCAGGCTTCCTCTCCCCAAAAGACAACCCCAAAACCGGTCAAAACAGCCAGTCAGGACTCTGGGGACCAAACGGAGAAGCATTTTCTCAAGAAAAACGACTGATCCTCGGGTGATAAAGGGGGCTGCCCCCCCACCCCCACCCCGCCAGGCCCAGCTCCGGGGTGGTGGCCCCACCCACCAGGACCTGTAGCTGGATTCGGAGCGGGCTGTCCCGCCGGAAGGCTGGCGCATGCGCAAGGCTGCGCTAGCGGGAAAGAGCGGGAGAGGATCCATTACCTGCTGCTCATCACCACCGAGGGAGCAGAAGGAGAAAGCGGGGTACAAGCTTCACCTGCCCGAGATAGATAATAGATGATGATAATAGGTAGATGATAGGTAGACAGACAGACAGACGGGTAGATAGGTAGGTAGGTAGGTAGATAGATGATAGGTAGGTAGGTAGGTAGATGATGGGTAGAGAGATAGGTAAGTAGATAGATGATAGATAGGTAGATAGATAGATGACCAATGAGATGAGATAGCAAGATAGATGACAGAGGTGAGAGAGATGGATGACAGGTAGGTATTAACAGATAGATGACAGAGAATTAGATGATAGAGATGAGAGATAGATAGATACACATACATACATATAAACCAAAAACCAAACCCACTGCCATCAGGTTGATTCTGACTCATGTTGTTAGGTACCATCAAGTTGGTTCTGACTCATAAAGACTCTTCTACAGAATGAAACACTGCCTGGTCCTGTTGTTATGCTTGAGCCCATCGTTGCAGCCACTGTGCCAATCCATCTCATTGAGGGTCTTCCTCTTTTTCACTGACCCTCTACTTTACCAAGCATGACGTTCTTCTCCGGGACTGATCCCTCCTGAGAACATGTATGAAGTACGTAACACAAAGTCTAGCCATCCTCGCGTCTAAGGAGCATCCTGGCTGTACTTCTTCCAAGACAGATGTGTTCCTTCTTCTGGCAGTCCACGGCAAATTCAATATTCTTCGCCAACACCATAATTCAAAGGCATCAATTCTTCTTCAGTCTTCCTTATTCACTGTCCAGCTTTTGCATGCATATGAAGTGATTGAAAAAACCATGGCTTGGGTCAAGTGCACCTTAGTTCTTAAAGTGACATCTTTGCTTTTCAACACCTTAGAGAGGTCTTTTGCAGCAGATTTCCCAATGGAATGCATCTTTTGATTTATTGACTGTGGCTTCCATGGGTGTCAGCTGTGGATCCAGTAAAATGAAATCCTTGACAACTTCAATATCTTCTTTGTTTATCATGCTGTTGCTTATTGGCCCAGTTGTGAGGATTTTTGTTTTATGTTGAGGTGTAATCCATACTGAAGGCTGTGGTCTTTGACCTTCTTCAGTAAGTGCTTCATCTTCTTGGCTTTCAACAAGCAAGTCTGGGTCATCTGTCGTCTGCATATTGCAGGTTGATAATGAGTCTTCTTCCAATCCTGATGATGCGTTCTTCTTCATATAGTCCAGCTTCTTGTTTGATGGAAAACATATCTTTGGAGTGCCAAGTGCCTGAGGCTGGAGATAAAAATTTTCACTTAGGCCCCTGTTTGTTCAAGCTAAACCTTTCAGTTTGCCTGCGAAATTTAGACAGTAGGTTGGTCCCCAAGGTCTTTTCTGAAATATTGTTTCTACATCCCTATCATGGAAAGAATGTTTCTTAAGGCCATTTTACACAAATGCAGCTATGTCAAAACCTCCCTTCTTGGGTACACTCCTTCCACATCCTGACTTGTCCGCAGAGAAGATACGTCCCTAAACTACCCAGGTTGGTATGCCAGATAAAGAGCCTACAAACAGAATTTTAGTTTTTTACAATTTACTTTGGTCAAAGATTTACTGGAAATTTCTCTCTTGTAGCTCATATATATACGTATAGGTGGTGTTGGCCAAGAATATTGAATATACCAGGGACTGCCAAAAGAACAAATAAATCTGTCTTGGAAGAAGTACAGCCAGAATGCTCCTCAGAAGTAAGGATGGTGAGACTTCGTCTCACATACTTTGGACATGTGATCAGGAGGGACCAGTCTCTGGAGAAGGACATCATGCTTGGTAAAGTAGAGGGTCAGCGAAAAAGAGGAAGACCCTCAATGAGATGGATTGACACAGTGGCTGCAACAATGGGCTCAAGTGTAACAATGATTGTGAGGATGGTGCAGGGCTGGGCAGTGTTTCATTCTGTTGTACGTGGGGTCGCTATGAGTCGGAACTGACTCGACAGCACCTAACAAACACAACACACACACACATATATATTAATTATCATACAGTAAAATTGAATTTTTTGTCTTTTGGCGTACAGTTCTATGAATTTTAACACATGCATGTAACCATCACTACAACAGGATGAAGAACGGTTCCATCACCCCCCAAAACTCCCTTGTGCTATCTCTTTATAAGCACACTTCACCCCACTCAGAACCTCTGACAACCACTCAACTGTTGTCCTTCACTAGCTTTGTCTTTCCAGAATGTCAAATAAATGGAATCATATAGTATCTTGTCTTTTAAGACTGGCTTCTCTTGCTCAGCGTAACATCTTTGAGATTCATCCAGGTTGTTGGGTGTATCAATAGTTCATTCCTTTTTACAACTGAGCAGAACCCCGTGGTAGGGATGTACCACAGTTTGTTTATTCATTCTTCTGTTGAAGGACGTTTTCATTGTACCCAGCTCTTACCTATTACAAATAAAGCTCTTGAATATTCATGTACAGCTTTTTGTGTGAACATGAGTGTTCGTTTCTCTAGGATAAATGCCCAGTAGTGGGACTGTTGAGTTCCATGGTAAATATGGGGCCCTGGTGGCACAGTGGTTAAGCGTTTGGCTGTTAACCAAAAGCTTGGCAGTTCAAATCCACCAGCTGCTCCTTGGAAACCTTATGGGGCAGTTCTACTCTGTCCTATAGAGTCACTATGAGTCGGAATCGACTCGACGGCAGCGGGTTTGGTTTTGGATTTTTTTTTATGGTAAATACATGGTTAATGCTAAGGAACTAACAAACAGTTCTCCAGAGTAGTTGTAACCTTCTGCTTTCTCAGCATCAATGTTCCAATTGCTTTGAATCCTTGTCAGCACTTGGTATTATCCATATTTTTTATTTTAGCCATTCTGATAAATGTGTAGTGGCACCCCACCGTGGTTTTAATTTGCATTTCCCTAATGGCTAATGATGTTGAACCTCTCTCCACACACTACTTGTTAATTCAATATCCTCTTTGGTGAAGGGTCTGCTCAGGACCTTGGCCCGTTTTTAAATTGTGTTGTTTTCTTATTGAGTTTTGAGAGCTCTTTTACAGCATGTATGTGTTTTACACATATTTTCTTCCAGACTGTAGCCTCTTTTGTCCTTCTCTTGGCAGTGTCCTTGGCAGAGCAAAAGTTTTTAATTTTGATGAAGTCCAATGTATCCATTTTTTTTCTTTTACGGATATTGTTTCTGGTGTCATTTCTACAAACTGATTAATCCCAGGTCTTGAAGATTCTCTCCTATTTTTTCTAAAAATTTTATATTTCATGTTTTACATCTATCTGGGATCCACTCTGAGCTCATCTTTGTATGCGGTGTGAGGTTTAAGTCAAGGTTCACCTCCGTGAGTGTGGATGACCAGCTGTCCAAGCACCACTTCCTGAAAACACTGTTCGTTCCCCACTGAACTATGTCTGTACCTTTGTCAAAGATCAAATGGCCACATTTCTATGGAAAAAGTACACATTTCTATGTACTTTTTGGATTACCTATCCTGTGCCATTGATCTGTGCACCTATCTCTTCACCGACACCACAATGTCTTGATTACTGTAGCTGCGGGTTGTTGCTGGCTGCTGCTGAGTCAGCCTCCGGCTTACTGTGACCCCATATATAACTGGACAAAATGCCACTCAGTCCTGTGCCATCCACATGCCCACTTGCAGATCCGACCGTTGTGACCCACGGGGTTTTAATTGACTGATTTTCTGAAGTAGATCACCAGGCCTTTCTTCCTAGTCCACCTTAGTCTGGAAGCTCCACTGAACTCTGTTCAGCATCAGAGCAACACACCAGCCTCCACAGACAGACAGATGGTGGTTGCACATGAGGTGCATTGGCCGGGAAGTGAACCCAGGTCGCCTGCGTGGAAGGTGGGAATTCTATCAATGAACTACAAATGTTACACTTAGCTGCGTAGTGAGTATTAACATTATTGTGTGGTGTAATTCCTCCAACTTTGTCTTCTTTTTCAAAAATGGTTTAGCTATTCTAGTTCAATTGCCCTTCCGTATAAATTTTAGAATCAGCTTGTCTACATTCACAAAAATATCCTGCTGGGATATTTACTGGTATTGTGTTAAATCTATAGACCACTTTGGGGAGAATTAACATCTTTTACTAGGCTGAGTCTTCAAATCCATGAACACAGTATGTCTTTCCATTTATTTAAATGTTCTTGGATTTTTTTCAACAGCAATTTGAGGTTTTCAGCACACAAATCCTGCACATGTTTCATTAGGTTTATACCTGAGTATTTTTTGTGGCTCTAGTAAATGGTAATCTTAAAATTCTTTGTTTGTTTGCAATTGTTTATTACTTGTGTAGGAATACAATTGATTTTTCCGTGTTGACCTTGTCTTCTGCAATCTTTCTAAAGTCACGTATTCTAGATTCAATGGGATTTTCTACATAGATAATCATCTCTTCCGCAAATATGGGCAGTTTTATTTCTTCCTTTCCAATCTGTACGACCTTTATCTCCTTTTTTCCCTTATTGCACTAAGACTTCCAGTACTATGCTGAATAAGAATGTCTTTTGCCGTTAAGTATGATGTTAGCTGAGCTCTTAACCACTGTGCCAGCAGGGCTCCTCTGCTGCAAAAGGCCTCTTTAAAGCACTAAAAGGCGAAGATGTCACTTTGAGGACTAAGGTGTACCTGACCCAAACCATGGCGTTTTCAGTCGCCTCATATGCATGTGAAAGCTGGATGATGAATAAGGAAGACCAAAGAAGAACTGATGCCTTTGAATTGTGGTGTTGGTAAAGAATATTGAATATACCATGGACTGCCAGAAGAACGAACAAATCCATCTTGGAAGAAGTACAACCAGAATGCTCTTTAGAAGCAAGGATGGCGAGACTAGGTCTCACATACTTTAGACGTGTTGTCAGGAGGGATCAGTCCCTGGAGAAGGACATCATGCTTGGTAAAGTAGAGGGTCGGTGAAAAAGAGGAAGACCCTCAACGAGATGGATTGACACGGTGGCTGCAACAACAGGCTCAAGCACAACGACTGTGAGGATGGCACAGGACCGGGCAGTGTTTCGTTCTGTTGTACATGGAGTCGCTATGAGTTGGAACTGACCCGACGGCACCTAACAACAACAAGGTCCCTGAGGCTCTGTTCGTATTTTTTTCTATCATCTATTGCTCAGATTAGATAATTTCTACTGATGTATCTTCAGGCTCATTAACTCCTTCCTCTGTCATCTGTGTCTGTTGTTGAATTCATCCATTAAGCTTTTTTTCTTTCGGTTATTGTATTTTTCAGTTCTAAAACTTCCGTTCGGTTCTTCTGTATATCTTTTATTTCTTTGCTGAGTCATTCTATTTAATATCTGAGTCAAGACTATTTGCAACTGCTAGTTCAAGTATTTTTATAATAGATGCTTTAAAGTCCTTATCACATAATCCAAATATCTGTGTCATCTAGTCGTTGGTGTCTGTTGATTATCTTGCCATTTTGAGATTTTCAAGTTCTTCACATGCCAAGTGATTTTAGTTTCTATCCTGGACATTTTACGTATTCGGTTATGAGAATCTGGGTCCCTTTCTTTCCCCTGTGGAGAATGTTGATATTCTTGTTTTAGCTTCCTGTGGGCTATGGTTCCAATGCAGTTCAACTTTGAAAGCTTTACTGTACTATTCAGGTCACTGGGTGGTGCAGTGGTTAAGCACTCAGCTACTAACCGAAAGTTTGGTGGTTAGACCCCACCAGCCACTCCATGGGAGACAGAGATGGTACTAAGATTTATAGCCTTGGAAACCCTATGGGGCATCTACTCTGTCCTATGGGGTCACTATGCATTGGAATGTACAGGGTTTTTTTTTTTTTAGGTCACCTAGCCTGTGCACCACCTAGTGGCCACTCTGAGACCTAGGTGGCGATCTACCTGTTAAATCAGTTCTCTGAAGTTCTTGATATGCTAATTAGGATCAGACCCACGCACATGCAGATTAGGGGTGAGCCCAGGAGTTCAAAACTTCAAAGCTTATGGGGTCATTTTTCTAAGCTTTTTCCTCTTCGCTATCTTGCTAGTACTTTCCAGTTGCCTGGAGTTCCCTTGTCCTCCAGCCAGAAACCGCCCACTTACGCATTTGTGACCCAGCTGGGGCCAAGTGGCAGAAGGACATGAGGAAGAGTCTACAGGTAAACAAGTTCGGCAAGGTTGCCGGATCCAAGATCAATATACAGAAATCAACTGTGTTTCTATATGTTCGCAACAAACCATCCAAAAATGAAATCAAGAAAAAAATTCCATTCGCAGTAGTACTGAAAAGAATAAAATAAAACCAAAAAGCCATTTCCATTGAGTTGATTCCAACTCATAGCGATCCTAGGAGTAAATCTAACAAAAGAAGTGTAAGATTTGTACACTTAAAACTACAAAGCATTCCTGAACAACATTAAAGGAGATCTAAGTAAATGGAGAGACATTCAGTGTGCATGGATTGGAAGACTCAATGTTGTTAAGATAGCAATACCCCCAAATTGATCTATAGATTCAATATAATCTCTCAAAATCTGCGTAGGCTCTTTTGCAGACATGAGCAATCCAATCCTAAAATTTGTATGGAAGTGCAAAAGATTCAGAATAGCCAAAACAATTTCGAAAAAGAACAACTTTGGAGGATTTACAGTTTCTGATTTCAAAGCTTACTATACGGCTGCAGTATCAAGACAATGCATACTGGTTTAAGGATAGACATGGAGATCTATGGAACAAAATTGAAAGTCCAGAAATAAACCCATACGTTTATCAATGGAAACTGATTTTTGCTGTTGTTGGTGGTGTGTGTGTGAGTGTGTGAGTTACGGAGACCCCTTGTGTTACACAGTAGAAATTTCCCATAGGGTTTTCTTGGCTGTAATGTTCATGGAAGCAGATCACCAGGTCTGTCTCTTCTGCAGTACCACTGGGTGCTGAAACTGCCAACGTTTTGGTTATCTGCTGAGCGCAAACCATTTGTGCCACCCAGGGACCATAATGACTATTGATTTTTGACAATGGTGTAAGGTGATTCAATGGGGGAAGACTGGAAGGCAATTTACCATCCACTTACATTTGATACAGGCCACATGCCCAAGGAAACTCCCTTTCAACTGACTGGCTACTCACAGCAGATCCCATCATGGAGGTGATCACGTTGTATCAAATCTCATCATAGAAGTGATCACAATATCATACGACCACCAGACCACTGAGAATCATGGCCCACTCAGGTTGACACAGCACCTTAACCATCACACCTGGTGAACGGATACACACATGTGGCCCATCCAATATTCTTCACCAACATCATAATTCAAACGCATCAACTCTTCTTCGGTCTTCCTTATTCATTGTCCAGCTTTCACATGCCTATGAGGTAATTGAAAATACCATGGCTTGGGTCAGGTGCACCTTAGTCCTCAAAGTGACATCTTTGCTCTTTAAAGAGGTCTTTTGCAGCAGATTTGCCCAACACAATGCATCATTTGATGTCTTGACTGCTGCTTCCATGGAATATTACTCAGCCTAAACAGGAACTGACACTGTAGTGTGGATGGGCCTCCAAAGGCTGACTCTAAGGGAGAGAGCCAGACACCAAATACTACCAGTTATATGATTCCATTTACATGAAATGTCCAAAAAAGGCAAATCTATGGAAACAGAAAGCAGAACAATGTTTGCCTAGGGCTGGGGGTGGGAATAGGAAGTGACTGCACATGGGTTGAAAGGATCTTTGAGGTGAAGGAAATGGTCTAAACTTGGCCTGTGCAGATGGTTGCACAACTTGGAACGTTTACCGAAATCATTGAATTGTACATGTGAAGCAGGAAGTTGGACGGTATGGAATGACACCTCAATATCGATGCTTTAAAAACAGATTTCCATGTAATGGTCCCAGAAAGGCTCGCTGTGGCTCAGGGCAATTGTTCAAGAGGGATTTTATCTGTATTAACAATAAAGCTAACTGAAAAAGACTGGACCCTGGCCTCCCTTGTCCCCCTGCTGTCACCACCCCACCTCAAGTCCTTATCCCCATGCAGGCCCTCTCAGGGGTCCCCATCCAGTGCAGCCCTGCTGCCAGCACCCCCAGCCCTCAGAGCAAAGGCCCCCTGCCCCAGGCTGCCAGCCCCGCCTCCTCTCCAGGTCCTACATGGCCCTGCCCCTCTCACCCACGGCCTCGCCCACACTGACCCTCACCTGCTGATCTCCTTCAGGCCTGCCCACATCCCTAAGGAGCTCTGGTGGCACAGTGGTTAAGCACTCGGCTGCTGACCGAAAGGTCGGCGGTTCGAACCCTCCTGGAGAAAGATGTGGCAGTCTGCTTCCATAAAAGTTACAGCCTTGGAAACCCTATGAGGCAGTTCTGCTCTGTCCCATAATGGACCCAACAGCGGCGAGCCCACACCACTAGATTTGCAACATGATCCCCCAGGTCCCCCACTGAGCTCCATCGCTCACCACGTACACAAGCGCTCTCGCACATACACACACAAGCACATGCACGGTTGCTCACGTGTGCACACTCACACCACATGGGAGCTGCTCCGTAGGCTCAGAGCGGAAAGACAACCCCTGAGTGTGACCCTGTCTGTCAGGACCTCCCAGTCCCTGGCTGGCCTGGGGGGGGGCCACGCTGGCATGAAGGGCCGAGGGGGTGCTCTTCCACAGAGGAGCCAAGTCTTGGCTGCTCAGCTCCCTGTCTGCCCCCCGTGCGTATCAGAGGCCCAGAGCGTGGGGGAGGCTGGAGGGCGGGGGAGGGGCTGGCACAGCACGTGGTGGGAGCCAGGGACCCCGAGGTGAGGGGTTGGTTGGAGGAGGATGGAAGGGGGCATTTGACCGTGGTCGTCCTGTGGCAGCTTCGCAGAGAAGGTCCCGAGAAGGGCATTTGGGAAGCAGAAGCTTGGGGGTGTGCAGGGAAGAGGGGAGAGGGGCCGGGACTGTGGGAGATACAGGGGAGCTTGTACCCATGGAGTGCGGGGGGGGCTCGGTGGACAGCCACGGCCGAGGAGGGTGTGGGCAGCAGAGGTGGCTGCCCTGGGCTCGGGCAGGGGTTCCAAGGATCCCAGCCTGGCCCCTACCCAACCTGCCCGGGGCCCTGCCCTCCATGACGCCCCCACCCCCACCTGCCCTGGGCACTGCCCCCCCCATGACACCCCCACCCCAGGCCAGGCTGGGCCCTTGCCTTCCCACTACCTCTGTGGACCCACTGTCCCTGCTGGGCAGGCCGTGTTCAGCCCCATTTGTCCAAGAAGCATCGGGTGGGGGGCCCGAGGCCCAGTTGGAGAAGCCAGGCAGGCGCACAGCCACGCGCACAGGCCGGGAGCCGGGCAGCTGGCCAGAGTGTGGACCTCGCCCCGGAAAGAGCACACCAGCGGGCACACTGCTGTGGCCTGGGCAAAGACCCTCCCCCGGCACGCCGGCCTTCTCCCCTTTCCCGGGCCAGCTGGCCCCAAGCTCCACGTGCCCACTTCCTGCGGGTGCCCAGTCCCCAGTCTGGCTCCTAGCACCCATGGTTAACCTGGCCATCAGGGTGTGGTGGCCTCTGGCAGCCATGGGGCAGAGTCAGGTGCTAGGGGACAGGGTGGCCCAGGTCCAGAGTACTCGGATGGGAACAGAATGTCCCTGAGACTGGGCCAAGGTGTGGGGCAGGGAGTCCTCAGTCCCTGAGCCACCCACCACGGTCCAGCCAGTCAGCCAGACCTTAGGCCTGCCCCCCACTATGAGCAAGCAGGAGGGAGGCCCTTCAGGGAACAGGCATTCACGTGCCCGTGGGGGCTCCCTGCATGGTGGACAGGTCCTCCTGGAGCCAACAGACCTGCTGTCTCCAACCCACCTGCCCCTCCTGGCAACGATGGCCCACAGATCTGGCCCCTAGGTGGGCCTCTGTCCGGCCTCCCCACTTCCCTGGCTGGCTCCAGACACGCTCTGCAAGGGCCCAGGAAACACGGGCCAGGACACGGGACCTAGATGCCTTGAAGGGCCAGCAGGTCTGTGTGGCTGCCTGAGCCTAACAGAGGCCATCTGGGCCCCAGCCAGGCAGCCCTGGGTTGGGAGGCCAGCAGGTGGGCCACAAGTGCCCCTGCTCCCAGCCCCTCCCCATCTGTCCTCCTTTATCACGCACACACCCAACCTGGCCAGGGCGCTGAGTCACAGGAGACTCCCCCATGTGCTGTGTGCCCTTTGAGGGACCGTGAGTCACTCGGTGGCAGCAACCACGTCAGATGGACTCTGCCCAGACTGGGTCCTGAACAGGTGCACACACCCACACGCACGCACACGCACGCACACACAGGCACACACGCACACACACACACTGGAACACACAGATTTACACACCCACACATGCACACACATGCCCATAGATGCAATCACACAGACACAGGCACACATGCCTGTATGCACACAC
>NW_004444005.1:13231068-13247175 GCF_000243295.1 Trichechus manatus latirostris | reverse complement strand
CACAGATGCAATCACACAGATTCACACAGGCACACATGCCTGTATGCACACACTCACACATACACAGATGCAATCACACAGATTCACACAGGCACACATGCATGAACACACACATCCATCTGTGGCCCGACGATCTGCCCAGCCGTTTTAGCGGGGAGACAGAGGTGGTCAATGAGAGGCCTGGGCTGGGAAGGAGATGGGACTCTGGGATGCTCCAGGGCCGGCTACAGGTCACCTCAGCTCTTGGAACCTCCTGTGGGCCCCACAACTGCTCTGGCCTGTGAGGACGCAGGGCCTGCCAGGGTGCTGGGGCCTCGGCAGTCACGAGCCACGTCGCCCAGCTGGAGACAGTGAGGGCTGATGCCTGGGCGGCACCCACCTCCCTCCCCTCAGCAGGAAGCCAGGGGTGTGTGTGCACGGCCTCTGCACCCTCCCACGTCTGCCCTGGGGTGCCTGTGCAGGCTCTGGTCCCTCTGCCGGGGGCCCCCTCACGCATCCCCTGCCTCCGCTCAGTAGCCCGCTCTTCAGAATGGCAGCAGCGACACTAGACCTATCCTTAGTCTGTAGATCACATCTGGAAATTGTCGTGCCAACTTACGGGTTGGTTACTGGCCCTCAGCCGGGGGCAGGCCCCCAGGTCGGGACTGTCTGGGTGTTTTCTGAGTGAAGGGACCCTTTGAACTGGCAGGGAGGGCAAGGTGGGCAGGGAAAGGGCCAGGAACCTTGTGGTGGGGACCCCCTCCAGGGTGCTCCATAGGGTGGGGTGGGGACCCCCTCCGGGGTGCTCCATAGGGTGGGATGGGAACCCCTCCGGGGTGCTCCATAGGGTGGGGTGGGGACCCTCTCTGGGGTGCTCCATAGGGTGGGATGGGACCCCCTCCGGGGTGCTCCATAGGGTGGGGTGGGGACCCTCTCTGGGGTGCTCCATAGGGTGGGATGGGACCCCCTCCGGGGTGCTCCATAGGGTGGGGTGGGGACCCTCTCTGGGGTGCTCTGTGGGGTGCCCCTTCATGTCTGCTGCCTAGAATGGGGTACCTCGGTGGGACCTGAGGGTCATGGGGGGCCTGACCCCCTCCATGTATCTCCAGGTCCCTTGCCCTCTCTGCACCCCTCACTGGAGGGGGGAGTGGGGCCCAGAAGGGCCGGGTTCAAGACAGACCCTTCCTGGGCTGGCCCAGCAGGTGGAGCCTCCCTGGCCCTGCCGGTCACTGGTGTCCCGGGACCCAGGGCCTCTACAAACTGGAGCAGACCCCACAGGCCTTCCCATGCTTGGGCCCCAGCCGTATCCCCACAGGCCTCTGGGCGGGGTCTGCTCAACCCCTCTGGCACCAGCACCTCACCTCTCCTCCCTGCTGGGGTGACCAGTAGGGTAGGAGTCTCTGACCCCAAGCAACATAGCAGAGAGGTCGAGCCTGTCCCAGCACTGGATCTGGCCTCAGGTGGGGCAGGGAAGCTTGGAGGGCCCTGGGGGGCCACCTGCCTCCCAGCGCAACCCTCCCCCTCCTCCAGGCTGGTGGGGTCACCTGTGCACCTCAGACCTGAGCCCCAGGCTCAGAGATGGAACCTGCATACCCTGACCCAGCAGAGTGCCTGCTAGGCCTGGGGGACCCACAGTGGCACTGCACCCTGGCACCTCGGCTCCCCAGCTGGTCCCACCCGCTGTTGGTGGAGGAGGTGGGTGGCTGGAGTGGCAGAGGTGCCGGTCGGAGCTCGGGGACTCATGCTGTGCCCGCTGCCCCGCTGGGTGGGAGGAGGCCCTGGTAGGGTGCTGTCTGGGCCCACTCACTACATACAGCCCTGAGTGTGTTCTGACCCTGAACCTCAGTTTCCCCACAGGCTCATTCAGGGTTGATACAGGTGAGCCACCCTCAGGGAAAGGTCCCCCACCCTACCCCACTGGCCGGCTTCTGGGAGGGGCTCTCCTGCAAGGCCTTCGGGAGGAGAACACGCTGAGGGCGGGAGCTGCCTGCCGAGGGCTCTGCCCCCCTCTTCCTCGGCCAGGCCTGACTGCCGGGAACCCCGGAGGGGGCCAGGACTGGAGAGCCATTGTGTAATCACACTCGGGGTTCTGCCAAGGCTGCCTGCAGAGCTGCCGGCCTGGAAGTCACGTGCTGGTGGATGGCTGACCACTCCCCTCCGAATCCTCCGCCACCGGGGGTCAGGGGTCAGGGGTCAGGGGAAGGCAGCTCGCTGGGTTTCCTCTGTCCCTCCGCCCTTGCTCCCTGCCACCTGCCAGGGACAGCAGGCTTGGCTGCACCGATGCGCTGCCCCCACGAGGCCCTCGGCACCCCTCTGCGGCGCTCTGCCTGACCTGCTCCCCTGCCCACGGCCCTAGGCCGCCTCAGCTGGCGTGTCCAGCCCTGACTGGCTTTCTCCCCGACTCCTGCTCCTCCTGGGGTCCTGTGTGGCACTGGCGTGCAGACAGATGTGGGCGTCCCCCCTACCAGGTACCGTGGCCGTGTGGGTCAGTGACACACAACTCGAGGCCCCGGCCAGTGGGCGGCCTGGCCTGTCCCCCTACTCACCTGGGTTGAACGGCTGAGCTGCCTGCCGCTCAGCCCCTGCTGTGTCCACACCACACTGCCCACCCAGGGGGCTGACGGGATATCCCCCCACCACGGCCAGGCAGGGACAGCCACATGCTGTCCAGGGCCAGCGCGCTCATAGAGTAAGCACAAGGCCCTGGGCAGCTGGGGTCTGGGTGGCGCGGAGGCGAGAGGCGGGTCAGACCCACAGCCAGGAATCGCTTCCCTTTCTCTCAGGTTTGGCACCAAAACGGGCTAAGGTTTCGTTTCTGGGGCTGCAGCAGAGGAAAGAAACTTAGGGGGGGCTTGGTTCCACAGAAGGTCAATTTGGGGGGAAAAAGCAATTTTCCAGCCTCTCTCTTCCAGGAGGTCCGACTGGCCTCAGGCCAGGGAGGTGGCCTCGGGACACAGCTCCCCACTGCTGTAGGCACCAGGGAAGATACAGGGTCAGCCCCGTCCAGCCAGCCCCTGACCTTGGGGCCGCCCTTGGGGAGCCCCGTAAACAACGCAGCAGCCGCGGCTGAACAGCTCACCCCGCAGGCCCGTAAACGTCAATGGCGCAGAGGGCAGAGCAGGGATGAGACCCAGCAGAGATCTGCAGGGAGGTCAGGAGAGCACGCTCACACGGTGGTTTGGTCGTTCACACTGTACTCAGGGTTCAGCCCAGGATCAGAACCTGACCTCAGGATTCTCACGGCCAGAACGCCCAGCCTGGTCCACCAAGACCTCAGAACCTGGAGTAGGCTCTGCGCCCCTTCCTCCCCAGAAAGAAGCCAGAACCATAGGGCCCCGGGGGAGGGGAGAGGCCCCCAGCTCCTCTCCTCCAAGCACCCCCAGCTTGAGCGCCTATCGGTGTCTGGCAGGCAGGGTTGGGGAGGGGAGGGCGCGTATTCCCAACTTTCCAAGCACCATTTGGGCCTCGCAGCCAGGGATCTGGAATTCTGCCCGTCTCCGGGACCTGGGATTGAGCCCACGGGGATTCCTCTCAAACCTCTGAAATCTCACTGTAGCCCAGGTGGCCCCGGGGCCAGGAAAGCCCGCACGCCCACATCCTTGGCCCTCCTGGGAGTCTGCCGAGGGAACCCCAAGGGGGGACCCAGAGCTGCTCCGCACAATAGCCCCCTCCTCCTCCTGTGTAGTTCGGGGTGACGCCCAGAGTCCTCCCCCACCGCCACCTTTAGCACACACTTCTCTGGGCTGGGAGGCCGGTGAAACACCAATGGGACCCACGCCCACAGCTGGGGTCCTGGGAACCGCCCCTTCACATGGGCCTCGGCCGCCCTGGCCTGCCCTCAGGAGCTCGCTGACATGTGGGCTCACCAGTGGGGTGCTGGAGTAAGGCTCTGCTCATAGTGCTGGCAGTGGGATGCGCCCAGCATCCAGCCCAGGGCAGACAACAGTGCCCTGTGGCCCCTGAGATGGAAAAGAGGAAGGGGTGCTACTGGGGTGCCCCAGACCCCATGCAAGTCACAGGCTGAACAGGGCTGAAGGGCGTGGTTGGCCACGCTGCTCCCCTGGGTCGGCTTTCTCTGCCCTTGGTGTTCCCCTTCCCCCTCGTGACCCAGGTGGGGTAAGAGCCACCCTGCCTGTCCTCCAGCCTGGCTCTGCCACCCCAAGAATTGTTCTCTCCTGAACACCCTCTCTCCTGCCAAAGCCCGCCAGAGCACTGCCCATCCTCCGGCTCCTCCTCCACCTAGATGCCCTTGCCACCTGCCCCTCCCCTCCCCCAGACCTGTCCCCCACTGCCAGCCATGGCCCTGCCCACCCCACCCTCCCAGTCAACCTGGAGCAGAGACCAAGTACACCTGAGCATGGGAACACATCTCCCACATTGAATGGGTACCCCTCGAGGGGGGCTACCCTTAGCCCCGCCCAATTAATGGTGGCAGCACAGACCCTGGGGACCAGGCCTTCCCTCTCTTCTGGGTACAGCTAGGAACCAAGAACAGGTCAGCTACACAGGGTACCTGTGGCGTTGGGGGGCCAGGGGACAATCTGGGCCCCTTCTTCATGCCCCCCACTGGGCAATGCTGCTCCCCTTTCCGATGAAGACCCAAGCCCCCCCTCCCCCACCAGAATCTCCCTCTCTCGCCCAGGCCCCCAGCCCCAAAAAGCACAAACTGCCTGTTATATACAAAAAAATTTAATTGAAATGCCTGTATAAAAAATATGATCTCCGTACATCTCACTTTTGAACTGAATGAAACCCCACCCACGATGCCTACACACACCGGGGTCACAGAACACAGCTGCTGAATAAATTAAAGGCTTGTGACTCTGTCCCCCCACCCCCCAGCTCCCAGAGCCAACAAGCAGACTGTACAAGGTCAATAATTTAAAACCCGCCACCCAGAGCCCCAGATGGTGGCATCACCCCCCCCTTAAATTAGCCACTGTACAAGTTCATCTTTCGACACACACACATGGCACAGACTACAGACACCAGGCATGGGGTCAAGACCTGGGGTCTGGACCCTGTGCCATCCCCCTCCCTGATGCCCCAGGGACCCGAAAAAGCAGGACTGCTCAGAAAGAACCACCTCAACAAATAAATTAAACCAATAAATAGGCGCGGGGCACCGCCAAGAGGTCACACCATAAATAAGACTGTCCTGCCGTGTGACCGCCGTGCAGGCAGGCGGCAATCAAAGACGTTGCATTGTTTGTGCAGGAACGTGCCCAGACAAACACCATGAGACTCAGGGGACAAAAAAGACAGGGCACAGGGTTCTGTGCCACACACAAAGTGCTCCTGGTCCAGACAGGGTGGGATGAGAGGGCACGGGAGGCATCGGCCGGCCACCTCCTACAACAGCAGAAGGACGTGGCTTGTCTTAGTCTCAGGTTTGAGCATCACCCAGAGACCCTGGGCACCGCCCTCCCCGGGGCAGCAAAGCCTCGATTGAGGGAGCCTCTTTGGACAGGCAGAGCCAGAGAAACCAAGTCCCGTGGAAGCAGCGTTCGAAAAGGCACTCAAAGCAAAAGAAACTGAGGCCCGGTGCCAGAGGCAGAGGCCACCAGAGGTCAGTCACTGCTTCCGGCAAAGAGGCGGCTGGGCCAAGGACATGTTTCTGGAGCAGCCAGCAGGGCCAAGCAGTCCCTCTGACTCCCCCCAAGGCCGGCTGGCACGCTGCCCCTCACAAGCTCTCGCTGCTGGAGGTGGTGCTGGCCCCGTCGTCAGGGTCCAGCACACATAGCTGCAGATCACAGCTCTCCAGGGCACTGTCGGCCCCCAGCATCCAGGGATGGGTGCTGATCTGGTCCAGGGTGGGACGCTCCGAAGGCCGCAAGGACAGACACCACTCGATCAGCTGCTGGCACTCTAGGGGAGAAGAAGGATCAGCACAGGCAGTCAGGCCCGCCCCCCCAGGAGCCCAGCCCCCAGAAGGTCCCTGCCCACACACCTGGGGAGACCCTCCTCCGGAAGAAGAGACGACCACGCAGGATCTCCTCGTCCTGCTCGAATGGGATGTCGCCGCACACCATATCATACAGCAGAACACCCAAGGACCACACGGTGGCCGAGCGCCCATGGTAGCGATGGTAGCGAATCCACTCGGGAGGGCTGTACACCCTGGTGCCTAAGGAGAGTACAGACAGATCAGGCTATCAGCCCCCCTCTACAAAGGGAGCCAACTAAGCTCTCTCCCAGCCCTGAGCCACACAGGGACGCGGCGGACAGAGCCAACTCAAACTCCCGCTTGTCATCAGCCTGGAAAAACCCCAGTGGGCGAGCAGGCGCTGCCCGTCGGGGGGAGGCACGGGGCGGGGCTCCGCCTCCCCCAGCTGGCCCCCGCCCCCCCTGCTGGCCCAGTGAGGGAGAAGCCGGGTCACATGAGCGCAGACTCGGGTTTCACAACAAACAGATGTAAAACGAGAATACAGAAGACTGAACAAGGCGGTGCGGCGGCAGCGAGGAGGGGGCCGTCTTGCCGTGGGCCTCTCACCCCCACCCAGCGGCTGCGGGAAGGAGAGGCGGGAGGCGGGCGGGGAGGCCGGGCTTCCCCGAGCTCCGCAATGCGGGGATCTCTGCCGCGGCGCCCCCGCGCTCAGCACGCACGCAGCGCCGCCTCCAAGCAGGGGACGCCCGGCCGCGCCTGCTCCACACCCGCGGGGGCTCCCAGCGCCTCCAGCGCAGACGCGCGGAATCACCTGCGCCCACACACACGCTCACGGCCACCAGCTGCGTCACGCAGGCCGCCGCCCCCAACCCGAGAACGAACGGCCTTGGTACATCCCACGCGCCCCAACAAAGGCGGGGAGGCAATCTGGAGCTCTTCCCGCGCCCCCACCCGTCACGAACCGGCTTATAATCACTCATTCGCACAGCCCCCCACCTCCCCCACCAGCGAGCATGGCGAAGGCGCGCGGCCTCCCCAGCAGTCGCCGGGCGTCCCCTCTGCACCCCCCCGCCGCGGACGTTAACCCGCCGGCCCGGGAACGTTGGCGCCCGCCCGCGCTCACCGTCGAAATCGGTGTAGACAGTGTCCTTAAGCAGCGCCCCCGAGCCGAAGTCGATGAGCTTCAGTTCGCCCGAGCGCAGGTCCACAAGCAGGTTCTCGTCCTTGATGTCGCGGTGCACAACCCCACAGCCGTGGCAGTGGCACACGGCGGCTAGCACTTGCGCGAAGAAGCGCCGCGCCAGCGGCTCGTCGAGCGCGCCGCGCTCCGTGATGAAGTCGAAGAGGTCCTGCGCCGGCTCGGGCCGTTCGAGCACCAGCAGGAAGCCGTCGGGCCGCTCGAACCAGTCCAGCAGGCGGATGACGCCGCGCGCGCCGCCCGCCGCGCCCACCTTGCGCAGCAGCACCACCTCAAGAGGCACGACCGCGCCGCCCTACGGGAACTGGCGTCAGCGCACAAAGCCGCGCATCCGGATGTAAACAATGCCACCCCCGCGCCCCTAACCCCGCACTCACCAAGGTGCCCCACTCAGTCACTCGCTCCTTCACCACGTGCTTCACGGCGACCTGAGGAAGGGGACGCAAGCAGGTCAGGCAGGTCGGCGCGGGTGGCGCGCGCGGAGCCGGCGCGTAACCTGCCCGGCGGCCCGACTCACCGGGAGCCCGTCGGCGAGGCGGCTGCCCGCGTAGACTGTGCCGAAGCCGCCGCTGCCCAGCATGGCGCCCACCTGATACACTTTCTCGAAGCTCTCCTTGTCCGCCTTGGCTGTAAAACACGCGGGGCGGGGTTGGCGACGACACGGGGCGCGCCCGCCTGTCCGCCTGCCGGTGCCCGCCCTGTTCCGGTCCCGGCGGCGTACCTGGCTGCAAAATCTTCACCGGGAGATGGTCCACGCCGCCAGGCCCGCAGAGGTGCGCCAGGGAGCCGAACTTGGAGAGCAGCATCGCGGGGGGGGGGGGCGCGGGCCCTCGGCCTCCGAGCTCTGCCGCCTGCTGCCCCGGCCCGCTCCCCGCCCCGGCCGCGACCGCGGGAGAGCGGCCTCCCGGGGACCGCGCGGCGCCTACGAGCCGTGCGGCGCACAGCTGGCGGCGCGGCTCCAGTGGGCGGCGGAGTGTCTGGGCGCCTGCCCGCGGAGCTCTGGCCTGCGATCCGGGACCGTCGGGCTCTCGGTGGCGGCGGGCGGAGGCCGCACGGATCCTCGCAGCGTGGCAGAGACACGCGCAGGCCGCGCCGCACCGACCGCTTACACGCCGGCGCCCCCTCGCCTGGGGGTTTTGGGCCGCGGTGGCGCGTATCCCTCCGCGGGGGCGGAGCGGACGAGACCCCACCCCCTTCTGCCGGGCCGCGCGCCGGCAGCGCCCCCGGGAACGCCACGGCCACCGAGGAGACCAAGAGGCTAGACCAGGCGCGCGCGTGCCCCGGGGCCAGCGAGCGCCGGCGACGGGAGGCAGGCGGGTGGTGAGAGCCGGGACTCGTTTTCTGTAGTAAGAGTCGCGGAGGCGCACAGCGTCGTCGCAACCAGTTTCAGCCCGGCCCGCGCCCTCACACATTGCGCACGCGCAGGTCCTCCTGCCAGCGGGAACCAATCGGAGGCGGGCTTTCAAAGGACTCCGCGGCCACGGCCAATGGCGGGGCACGGCGCGAGTGGGCGGGGATTCCGGGGACGCCCTCGCTCCGCCTCTTGCGTCCGTGCCGGGGAGGTCGCTGGTCCGGGCCGGCCCACACAGCGACACGCGTCTTTCTCCCGCCGTTCCCGGAGACGAGCGCGAGCGCCCAACAGGGCGAGTGGGCCCGGGGAGAGCGCAAGGTCCGGGAAGCAGCCCCCGCCCACCGCGCCGCGGGGTTACACGCCCGTGTGTGGCGTGTGCGTCACGCCCTCCCGGCTTCCCGGCACGCACGTGGGAGCCCGCCCCTCGGGAACCCCGCATAGAGCGGCGGCGCCCGGAATGCGGCGCCCGGCGTTCCGAGGGCAGGGGCGGCGCGCCCTTCTCATCGTTGGTGCCCACCTCTGTGACCCTGGGCCTCCACTTTTCCCCATGCGTGAATGCCCGCCCCTGTTCTCCACCTACCTCGTGTTATGCTGGCTGCTCTCCAAACCCAACTGCTGTCTACCTCCACCAGGTACCCACCTTGACAGCTGCCACGGCCGAGGTCAGGACCTGGGCCAGACCAAGTTTCCATTGTCCTGGTCTGGACTTGATGCCCTGGTGCTCACCCTCCTGTGCCTCTTGTCCTGAACTCACAAGCATCTGTCATCCAACCCCACCTGGTGCCGACCTCGGCCCAAGGTCACCGCCTGAAAGCAGCTCAGGACTCCCAGTGTGAGCCGCTGGCTGCAGCCCTGTTGGCTGACCCTGGGCGGCCTCACCTTCCAACACCAGTTCCCAGAGTGGGCTGGGGGTTGGAGGCGGGCCAGGCCGAGGTGCTGGTCCTTTTGGCCGCACCAGCACTTCCCAGCAGCATTGCCAGAGGATCCGGGCGCTGGCCAGTCGCACGAGGGCCAGGCGACACCGTGCATGCACACACCCGCCTCAGGGCTCTGCTGGCCGCCTCAGCACCTGCGTCTCCCCCAAGTCTAGCTCACTTCTTGCCCCTGCCACCAGCCACCGTCACTGTCCCAGGATAGGGTGGACGCCCACTGGTACTGCGGACTTGCACACCCTCCCCTGCTGGGAACCCTCCCTCGGCTTCCACTGCCCTTGCCCAGCCCAGAGCCCACCTGCAGGTCACAGGCATCTCGATCCAAAGACCTCGTGTCTTCCCAGAAAAGAGCAACGTGGGATCGCACCCTTCAGAGGGGCCAGCCAGCGGTGGGCAGTTCTCCACAGCTGCCCCTCCCCTCACTATAAGGAGGGCTGGGACCCCCCACCCCCACCCCAGCCAGCAAGTGTTTCGTCCTCAGCAGGCCCAGGGTCCTGGCTCCACACAGGGATCCGTGAGTGGAGAGGCCGTCCTGTGATCTGGGAGCGGCCCACAGAGCAGGAAGCCATTTATTTGTGGCTTGTCTTTCTAGGACTTTATTGTGTATTGTAGATTTTCTGCATTTTACATGTCCATGTCCGTGTGTGTGTGTGTGTGCGTGTGTGTGTATCTGCACTACTTGTGTGCACCATCGGGGCCAAATGGATCCTGACCCCTCACCTTAGGGTTGACCATCATCCATCAGGGCCCCCACCAGCACCCTCTGGCCCAGGCGCTCCGGGGGGGCCACCTGTCACCCCTGATAACCCTGCTGGGGCAGAACTTGGGCAGAGTGCAGAACAAGAATGGCTGCTGCTGCCCCCCTCACCCTGTCCCCACTCTGCAGGCGGCTGGCCACCCCATCTTGGCTTGGCCGGCTCTGTGAGACGGCCTACCTGCCTGCCTTCTTGTACAGGTGGGCCAGACTCTACCCTCTCCCTGGACAGCTAACCCCAGGCCACCCCACTCCCACAGGTCCAGTCACTGCCAGTCCCCCTCCCCAGCCAAGCCCTCAGCAGGATACCAGTCCCTGCCTGTTTTTTCCTGGTTCCTGGAAGGCCCATCCGGCCTGGCCTTAAAAATAGCTCTGAGCCCCAGTGGGCAGGCCTGGCGCCTGTCGGCAACTCTGGCCGGCCCACCACAGGCAGCACAGCCAGGGCCACCCCTGCAGAGGGCATCCTCTGCGGCCATGGGTCACACACAGAGAGATGCTGGCCGGGAGAGAGCTCAGCTCCTCAGGGGCCAAGACACCTGGACCCTTATCCTGCCCCCGCACTGAAAGCAGAGGGCCTGCCCAGGGCCTTGCTCTCCCCATTACCCTCCCAGGGTGCCCTGGGGCTCAGGTAGGTGTGAGTGTGGGTGCCTCCGTCTACTGGGCCAGCCTGCTTCGGGGCATCTCCCACCAAGGCCAGGGGCCTCTGTGGTCCTGTCTCCAAGCGAGTATTTCCCGAGGATAGGCAGGGGGCATAGGCTGGATCCTACCCGAGGAGGCTGCCCTGCCAGCCACTTCCGCCTGGCCTGGACACAGAGGCTGCCCTGCCTGTGATGGGTTCCATGGATGTGGGAGCCTCAGCCCCACCAGGTCACCCTGTCCTGCTGGTGGGGAGGGCCGGCACTGTTGCCATGGTGACTGGAGCCAGGCTGGCCTCCGCAGAGGAGGCTGGGACCCAGACCCCTCACGCTCTGTCTCCCACACTCACACGGGTGCGTACACACACAGTCGCAGACACATCCAGACACATTTCCCACCCACAGATGATCACATGCTCAGAAACAGTTGTATATTCACACACCTGCACACACATCAGCCCACATACCCACTCACACAAGTGTGCATGCAAGCACCGGCTCACACACTCACACCCTTTATGGACCATCATACACAAACACTCGTACGTCTGTGCATATCCATGCCTCCTCACATTTGCATACACACCATCCCACATACTAACAGGCACACACAGATACGTGTGCATGCACGCACCTGCACACACACTCGTACCCACTCACAGAGCATTCCCACACTGACCGACACACACAGTCACACGCGCATTCACGCCCACACCCACTCACACGAGTGCCGACACGTGCACACATGCATCTGCTCACGCACACACACCACAAGCACACACACAAGTACACACACGCCCACACCCACTCAAACACCAACACATATGCCCACACAGCATCCCACACACTCACATTGAGCCGGGGCAGGGAAGTCACAGACAGGGAGTGCGAGGTGAGGGGGCACACCTCGAGGGCTCTTTCCCTCAGGCTCCCTCAGGCTTCCAGCCCCTGTTGGTTTCTTGGGGCCCTGCCTGCCCTGCCTGCCCTGCCCCTGGCACCCCCGGCCCATCCTGAGCCCTTTTCTCTCTTCTCTCAGGTTCTTGTCCACCCACGTCCCCACGCAGTGGCCAAAGCCTCTGAGGCCCCCAATGCCCTGGCCATCCGGCTGCCCCCCACCTGCCCCAAGCTCATCTTCGCCCCCAGCCCACCTGTCTTCTTCCCACGGCCCTTTCTCTGCTCCCTACCTCCTCCCAGCTCCCTGTCTGCGCCTCCAATTGTCAGTCATCACTGTCCTGCTAGGACCATCCGTGGCTCCTCTGGGCCATCGAGGTCAGTGCCATCCCCTCAGTCACAGCTAGCACCCCAAGACCCTCCAGCCTCAGCTTCCTGCTGGGCCCGACACCTCCCCAGCCTGTGCTGCCCGGTTCTATGGCGCCCTAGACAACCAGCCTTGCATCCGGCATCCACCACCACCCACTGTCCGCAGTTCAACACCCAGAGCCCCCAGCCACCCTGCCCTCACCCCGCTGGGCCCCAGGAGTGCCCCCAGTGTCATCCCCAACCCCAGCAGACCTGGCTAGGAGGAGAGCTCCAGCAGTGGGGCAGGCCCTGTCTGGGGCGTGGTCCCCGCGCAGGCCTTTTCCCCTCTCGCCTCTCACCTGCCCTGCCGCCTCTCACCTGCCCTGCCGGGGGAAGGAGCCAGCAAAGCCAGCCAGGATTTTGCAACCTTTCCCAAAGGTGTGGGGCCAGTAGGGGTGGGGTGAGGAGCCAGTGGGGGCAGGCAGGGGCCTCCGTGAACTCTGGCCCAGCAGCTTGGCTGAAGCTCCTGGCCTCTGTCCCCGAGGCTGCTGGAAGCCTCCTCTCTGCCCAGGAGACTATTTGTGTCCCAAGCCCTTAGCCAAGTCCTGGCCTGCAGCCAGCCCGCCTGGTGGCCGCTGCTCCCTCCTAACATCACCCCCCAACCCCCTGCAGCTTGGAAACCGCCCCCCCCCCGGGGTGGGCCATGGGAACGCGGGCATGGCCAGCTGGCATTGGCCGTCGGGACCCTTGGCCAGAAGAGATGCCAAACAGCAAAGGAAGATGTAGTAGGAGCATCGAGGCCCAAACCAGAGGGTGGAGAGGGGGTCCCAAAAGGAGCTGAGCCCAGCGCAGCCAGACGGGACCCTGGAGCCCGGCCCAGGCCATCTCCACTGGCAGTGGTGGGAATGGAGGGTGATCCCAACCCAGACCACCTGTTACCACCCAGATCTGCCAACCCCAAGACCTGTGACTACGGTCCCCTCCCCAGTTCACGGGGCGGGGGGGGGGGCGGCTACGCCCGAGGGGGCCCCTTCTCCTCACGGAGGACCACTGGGCTGTGGCGCGGGGCCAGGTTGCGGGCACAGGGGAGCCCAGTGTTTGGAATAGACACCACTTTGCTGGGCTCTGCCTGCCGTTCCTTCCCTGGGGCCACCTCTGCCCTCTCCTCTGGCCCACCTTTGGGACCATCCTCAGACCCCAGCCCGGGTGCCCCCAGCCCAGACCCCAACCACCCAGGTCAGGTCCTAGCACTGTGTTGACGGACCCTGGAACTCCTGGCCTCGGCCTCCCCGTCTGCAGAGGGGACACGGGAAGACACCCTGGAAGTACTCCTCACAGAGCAGGTGGACACACAGCAGGTGCCTAATAAATGCAGTCGTGGCGCTCTGGCTGTCGTCAGGGGCCCAGAACCCCGGGATTTCATTGGTGAGGGGGCCCAGTGTGACTGGGAAGGCAGGCCCACCCTCTGCAGGGGCCCCCAGTCCTGACCAGCACCTACTAGCAGGTGTCTGGGGGCAGCCCGGGCTGGTGGATGGGCTGGGCCATGATGGGAATTCCCCAGGAGTCAGAAGCAAGGCCCTGTTTACTTGCGGTTAGCACAAGGTCCCATCTGGTAAGCTCCTGGGCACCCAACCACCCAGCATGGGAGAGACACGCAGGCCTCCAGGAGGAGGCCGGGCCCAAGGCTGAGCCCAAGCAGGGGGATGGAGATCACAGGGTGGGGGACCAGAGCTGTTTGCTGACATCTGATTTCAAGGGGTGCTGGTGTTCTGTGTCCCTGTGGCCTCAGGGACCCTGAGCAGCAGAGATATATCATCTCAGGAGGGTCCCAGACCACCCCTCGGATGGGGTTCTCAGGGCCTGGTGTCAGTGAACAATCCTCCCGCTGCGTCAGAACAGGTTCATGGCCCTGGTGGCTCGCAGTTAATGAGCACTTGCTGCATAGCTGCCCATGCTGGGCACTTCCACTTAATCCCCACTGCAGCCCCGGGAGCCCCTTGATAGTGCAAACGGTTAAGCACTCAACTGCCAACCAAAATGTTGGTTGTTTGAGTCTACCAGAAGGCTCCTTGGAAGAAAGGCCTGGCAATCTGCTTCTGAAAGGTCACAGCCTTGAAAACCCTATGGAGCAGTTCTACTCGGCACACATGGGGTTGCCATGAGTTTTGGTTGGCAGCCCAGGGGGAGGGAGCAGTAGCCTCTGTGGGCGTGGGGACTCAGGGGAGGACCAGCCGTGGGTGGCAGGCTGACCTGCATCACACATAACCTCTGGCCCCCTCTGGACACTACCCAGGAAACTGCCAGGCACAACCTCCACCCAAGAACAGGTCAGGCTCAATCTGGTACCTTCCCAGACAGCCTGGGGCAGCACATGTACAGCTCTGAGCTGGCGAGCCCTGGGCTCCCCAGTCCCTCTGGGTCCCCTTTTCTAACGGCCCAGAAATAAACCCTGGGTGGAGGGAGGAGCATCCCCAATTCTGGACATGGTGGGGGTGGTCAAGGACCAGCATGGTCCACAGTTCTGCTCTAGGAGCAGGGCGAGAACTTGAGCCTGCAGGCTCATCTGCAGCAGCAGTCAGCACCCAGAGGTGCCCGCAGCGCCCCGTCTCCTTTCCATGACTGCGGGCAGGGGAGCACCCGGCAGCCACGGCCTCGACAGAGCCGGGCCAGGGCCGCACCAGCCTGCAGACGAGCCCTCAGAGCTGGCTCTCGCCTCCAGCTGCGCCAGTGTCGCCTCTGCTGCAAACTCCCAGGGGCGCCCACCCGGGGGAGGGCTGTGTCCTGGGGGGAGCGAGGTGATGGCAGTGTGGACACCCTGAGCCGAGACCCAGGCTGGAGCCCCTTCTGGCCCAGCCCCTGCTTGTCCTGCACCCCCATGCCCCCGAGGTTTCCCCAGGCCCCTCCTGCCCCATGTTGTCTTTTTGGGGGAGGACGAATGGGAAACCGAGCGTGGCTAAAGAAGTCAGGGGGACAGGACCGCTGGAGCCCCAGCCTGGGCCTGGGGGCATCCAAAGGGACCCAGGGAAGGGGCCCTGTTACGCCCCAAGCTCCATCCGGGGTCTCCTACCCCCCATGACCCCAGAGTGGTCAGGTCAGAAGGGGACAGGCGCTCTTCGACCTCAGGGCCACTTCCCTGGGTGGGGGCAGGGAGCAGCCCGGAGCTGTGGGGGGCCTCTGCCAAGGGAAGCCCCCACCCTCCCCAGGCCCAGCCCCAGACCAGCACCCGGCTCATCCCTAAACTCCATGCTCCCCCCACCCCACCCCCACTGCCCCCCAAGTGGCCTGTCATGGAGGGCTTCCTGGAGGAGGTGGTGCCGCCGTGGGTGCTCCATGGTTCTGGCCCAGAGGATGTTCCCTCTACCCCGCCTTCCGCCCCAGCACTCGGTCACCCAGGAAGCAACGCACCGGCGCCCACACCCCTGTTCACAGGTGGGCTCTCAGGGGTGTGCAGGCAGCCGGCAGGCCTTGCCGCCGGCGGGGTGACAGGAGGACACACACACACACCAACCATGCAGGCGCTCGTACCACCACCAGCCCCCACTGCGCCTGCCGCTCCAGGGCTCCCGGGGGGCCCCTTCCTCTGCTCCTGGCAGGGAAGTCCCAGGCCCATCCTGCCTCCCAGACCCTATGGGGGAAGGAGGCCAGGGGCCTGCCTGGAGGTGCCTGAGGACTCTCTAGCTGGTCTTGGTTCCCGCCAACTGGCCTGCTGCTGAGATGGGGAGCCCAAAGCCCAAAGAGTCACCCCATCTGCCCTGCACAGGCAGACGCTGAGTCACAGGAGAGCCGGGACAGGGTCTCGTGGACCCACGGCACCAGCACCCCAGACAGGGCCACGTCCCTCTGCCCAGCCACCTCCTGGCCTCCCTAGGGTCCCTGCAGGCACATAGGGGACATCGGAGCCCAGCACCCTGTGAAGACTCAGAGGAGAGAGTCTGGGCTGGGTGCTGAGATGGAGGTTGCTGGTACCGGGCAGCCAAGGCCCCGAGGGTGGGTGACCATGGTGGGGGGCGGGTAGAGGATGCTTCAACTCGAGGGGATCATGTCGGGGGGGCTGTAGGTGGGTGGAGATGCTGCAGGTGGGTGACCAAGGTAGTAGGTGGATGAGCAGGGGAGCAGGTGGGTGGAGAGGGGG
>NW_004444005.1:13224230-13230419 GCF_000243295.1 Trichechus manatus latirostris | reverse complement strand
GGAGGGGACAGGTGGGTGACAAGGGGAGCAGGTGCGTGGGGAGCAGGTGGGTGGGAAGGGGAGCAGGTGGGGTGCTGCAGGTAGGTGGGGTTCTGTGGACGGAATGCAGGTCAACAGCGTGGGCTGGCTGGGCGTATTCCACAGTTCACAGGACATTGATGGTGGAGGGCGGAGCCTGTGAGTCAGGACAGAGAAATTTAAAGAATTCTGAACTTTTACTCTCTGGCTGGGCTTCCCTCCCCACCCCCCCCAACCCCTGCCCCGGAAATTCCCCATCGGAAGCCACCAGCTCCCTGCCAGGGATGCTGGGGTCCTAGCTCCCTCCCAGGGAGGGTGGGTCCTGGCTCCCTCCCAGGACTGGTGGGTCTTGGCTCCCTCCCAGAGATGGTGGGTCCTTGCTCTCTCCCAGGGATGATGGGTCCTGGCTCCCTGACGGGGATGGTGGGGTCCTGGCTCCCTTCCAGAGATGGTGGGTCCTGCCGGGACCAGCCTGCCCGGTGGCTGTGGGCCCAGCATGCTGGCGAGTCCAGAGGTCACTCTCTCATCAGCCCTGCTCACACCCTGGGGGCAGCTCCCTCACCGAAGCACAGAGGGGGCCACGCTGGCCTGGGCGCCCTTTTCCCCCTTTGTGGGCCTGGCCGAGTGGGGCTCTGGGGGGCTCAGAACAGGCTAGGCGATGGGCAGTTGATGGCCTTGATGGGTGTAGCAGCAGTGCTGCACCCCCGCCCCCCACCCTGCGTACCCCACCTCCGCACTGGTACCCAGTTTTCTCTCCAATTCTTCGAGCTTACAAGGCTGGGGGCAAAAGCCCCCATGCTCTGCAGGCTGGGGCCCTGGAGAGGGCTTCTGCTTGGAGCTCATCTTCCCATCTATGAAATAGGCTTGCAGTCACTGCACATTGGGTGCTGTCGATGGGTGGGGGAATGCAGGTCAACAGCGCAGGCTGGCTGGGCATATTCCACAGTTCACAGGACGTGGATGGTGGAGGGTGGAGCATGCACCCAGCCGTGCACCCTGCTGGGATGTAGTGGGCGGGGTGGCTTGCTGCCCCTTCCCCCAGGTGGGGCCCCCCCCCGTCCTCTGGTCTTTCTGGCCCAGGCCAGATCTCACTCCCACTGCCACCTCCAGCCCTGCCCCCTACCCTGCCACAGCTCCACCCTGCCAAATAGTCTCCCTCCCCTGGAGCACTCATTCCTGCCCCGACGGGGGCCTCCCCGCTTGGGGAAAGTCGAGGGGCCCGGCCATGGGGGCTGAGGCATAGCCTCTTGGGGACAGAGAGGTGGTGGAGAGCTGGGCTCGTGCCAGCCCAGGGTGAGGCTGGGTGGGCGCCATCTAGCTGTCCCTAAGCCATCGGCCTCAGCCCCCAGGTGCCCAGCTCCAGCCCTTCTGAGAGATTCAGCCACCAGGTCACAGCCTCCAGGGCCACCAGTGGGCCAGGTTTGGGCCTGGGCAGCGCTGGCCCCATGAGGAAGGAAGGGAGAACCACAGGGTAGACCAGGATCTCGGGGAGCCAGGGCCACAGTGCCTCCTGCTCTGGGTGGCCAGGCCACCAGGTCTGCCACCACTCTCTCCCCGTCCCACCTGCCAGGGTTGGGGGCTGCTGGGAGGTTTGCAAGGGCTGCTGTGGGCAGGGCACACACCTGCCAGGAGCTGGTAGGGTCAGAGCCCCAAGCTGGGGTGGAGGCTATCTGAGGAGGGCACCTCTAGACTCCCTGGGCACAGGGCAGGGGTCCTGGGCTCCTGGAGGCTCTGGTAGCTAGCTCCACAGTCCGAGAAACCTCTGCACCTGAGCAAGCATCTAGCTTCCCTGAGCAGCCCGGCCCCACTGGGACTCTGTCCTCCTTCCAGGTTGGGGGTGGGCGCCAGGCTCCCTCTCTGCTGTCTCAGCCTCCACCACGCCCTGGTCAGGGTGTTCCCAGAGGGGCATCGCCAGCGGCAGCGGGAGGGAGCTGCTGACTCGTGGTTTCTGGGACGCCTGGCTGCGGGGTTTTGGCCGCGGAGTCAGCAGCTCTGGATCTCCGCCCTCCCGCAGTGGGAGAACCAAGCTCAGCCCAGCCACACAGCCCGCAGCACCGCCCTGCCATGCCGCTCGGTATTCCCCCAGCACCTGGGCCCTGCCACCGCCCCACCCCCGCCAGTGGCCCTTCGCCCACACCTGGTCCAGCCTCTGGCCCGACACCCCCCGGCTCACACCCTAGTGTGGGTGCACCCAGGTCCACCGCCGCGTTGTTAACAGGGGCCACAGGTGGCAACGTCCCAAGTGTCCATCACGAGGTGATGGATGCACAAAACATGGTCCACCCGCACAACACAGCATCATCCTGCCACGGAGAAGCCAAGATCATGCTTCCACCTGATGAACCTTGGAAACAAGGTACTGACCGAAATACGTCAGACACCAAGGACAGATCCTCCGCGACCCCGCTTAGATGAAATATCCAGAATAAGCAAATGTGCAGAGGTCAAAGTTTACTAGGGGTCACCAGGGCGGGAAAAGGGTGAGGGGTTATTGCTTCCGGGGCACAGAGTTTCTGTTTGGGGTGATGATGTTTTAGAAATGGTGGAGGCTGCCCAACATGGTCAATGTAATTAATACCACTTTAAAAATGGTTAAAGTGGCAAATTTTTGTTACACATACTTCACCACAATGACATTAAAAACAGAACCGCTTATCTTTGGAGACCCCCTGCTGCCCCCCAGCTCTCCCAGCTGTGCTGCCAGCACAGGGGGCCTGCCTCTCCCACGCCCTTCCAGCCCTGGACCCGCTGCCAGCCAACCCTCACCTCCGGGTGTTCCCACGTGCTGTTCCCTCACCTGGAAGACCCTCTCCCGCTTCCCTCCTGCCACCTCGAAGGTCTCAGCCTTGTCCAAGGCACTGTCTGAGGCCCTGGGGCTGGGGCTGGGCCATCGATGGAGTGTGCTGGCCTTGTGGGTGCTGGCTCAGGCCTGGGTGGGTGGAGGGGAGGGGGAGGCAGCCCCACCCACACACTGAGGACCCGCCCATGCCCTTGAGGCTCTGAAGGCAGAGATGGGAGATGCAGCCCTTCTCTTGGTCCCCATTTACACCTGGGGAAACTGAGGCTCAGGTAGGCAAAGTAGCTGAGCAGGCCTCCAGTGGCCAGGTGGCAGTCAGTTTTCTGGTCAGCTCAGTCCCCGGCTGGGAGGCCGGGAAGAGGCCCCTTTCAAAGCCAGTCCCTGTATCTGGCTGTCGGGCAGAGGGTACTGGGGTCTTGTGTGCGGATGGCCGTGGGGAGGCGCAGAGCAGAGAACAGCCACCAGCGCCGAGGCCCTGAGTGCCAGGAGGAAGACTGCAGGGCGGCCACAGGTTGGGCAGAGGTGCAGAAGTGGGGTGGGAGGAGCCGGGCTGTGCTGGAAGGGGTGGGGGCACCTCCTGGAGCCCCGCCTGGCTGGGACTAAGGATGCCCAGTACAGGTGACTCAGCGGCCTGCCAGGGCATGGGGCAGCTTGGTGAAACCTGGGTGAGGGCCAGCATCGGGCTGGCCAGCTGTGGAGGCCAGGTGAGCACAGGTGAGCACAGGTGAGTACAGGTGAGCACAGGTGAGCACAGCGAGGCCGGGCCCTTCCTGCAGCCAGCTGCAGGCTCTGGGGGCCAGGCCAGGCTGTCTTGGGCTGGGGGGGCAGAGTCAGGGGGAGCCCAGGCCTCCCCCCCTCCTCCATGCATCCCTGTGCCCTGCCCGTGCCCTCTGGGTCTGTGGGACTGTGAGGGGGTGGAGTGGCCACCCGGGCCCTGGCCCGCCTCCACTGTCCCTCCCCTGTGGCCCCAGCTTGCAGGCTTAGTGCCTGTACCTCTCTGCCTTGCTCCCCCCTCGACTGGGCAATGGGCCTCGGGCAGGTGGGCCGCCCCAACCTTGCTGCCGTGGCAGTGACGCCCGTGACGCAGGCTGTGGCCTCTGTTCCGGTTGCCTCCTGGCCGGGCCCCAGTCCATCCACACACGTGAGCACACACACACACACACACACACACACACACACACACACACACACACAGAGCACACACACCTGGTCAGACCGGTTCTGGAGGTGGGGGCTGGGCTGGGGCAGCCCTTGGCCTGAGCAGGGGCCCAGCAGCCAGGCCTGCAGGAGCAGCTGGCCTTCCCTCCCTGCCCCAGGCCCCGTGCCCCTTTACTACTACTCTTTGTCACCCAGCTCATAGGCCTCGGCAGGTCGGGCCCCTCGTGGGACCTGACAGCTTTTGAGGGTCAGTCAGTCAATTGGCTGAATGACTGGTTCACCAACTGGAGGTCCCTTCATCATGCATGCAGGCGTACACACACGTGCTCACACACGCATGCACGCACGCACACATGCACACACTTATACGTGAGCACACGCATGTGCATGACACACACACTTACATGCATGCACACGCACACGGCTGCAGCCCAGACCCAACCCATGCCTGTTCCTCCCCTGTCCCCCTGAGGTTAGTGTGGCCCCCACCTGTGACCGGAGCTACCCGGGTCCCCAGACATCTCTGGGATCCCCGCCCTGGGTCTTGAGCCCTGGGTCTTGAGCGTCTGAGGATGCACAGCAAAGGGCTGTTCGTGCCTGGAGCAGGACCGTGAGGAGCGGCGCGTCTGTGCGCGGGGCTCCGAGGGGTGCAGGAGTGAGTGTGCCGTGTGAGGCTGCCGGCTCACCCACACGTGAGGATAGGTGTGGGGCCACGTCCCGAGCTGCAGGAGGCCATGTGGCACCGTGTGTGGACCTGTGTGGACCTGTGTGGACCCGTGTGTCACGCCCATGTGGTTCCGTGTCCCTAACCCAGGGGGCTGTGTCTTGTGTGCCCGGTAGGCCTGAGAGTCACCTCCCAGAGAAGAGTCAGGGAGACCCTGCTGCCTGCACGTGGGTCCTGGCTGGAGCCCCACTCAACCCTGGGAAGTCCCACTGCCTGAGGCCCAGCCTAGGTACCGCTCTCCATGACACGGCCTCTCCTCTCCTGACCCCCTCACCTCCAGTGACCCACGCTCATATGCTGTCACCCCGTCACCTCCCGTGACCCCCCTCACCCCGCATGACCCACCCTCAAATGCTGTCACCCCATCACCTCCCGTGACCCCCCTCACCCCGCATGACCCACCCTCATATCCTGTCACCCCCTCACCCCGCATGACCCACCCTCATATCCTGTCACCCCCTCACCCCGCATGACCCACCCTCATATCCTGTCACCCCCTCACCTCCTGTGACCCCCTCACCTTCCTTGACCCACCCTCACAACCCCCCTCAGCTCCTGTGACATACCCTCACCTCCCGTGACCCCCCCTCACCTCACATGACCCACCCTCACGTCCTGTCACCCCCTCACCTCCCGTGACCCCCCCCATCTCCCTTGATCCACCCTTATCTCCCGTCCCCTCACCTCCCCTGACCCCACCTCACCTCTGGTCACCCTTCCACCTCTTGTGACCCAGTCTTACCTCCCTGACCCGACCTCACTTCCTGTCACTTCCTCACCTCCCTCACCTCTCCTGACCTCACCTCCTCTGACCCAACCTCACCTCTCCTGACCTGCCCTCACCTTCTGTGACCCCCTCACTCCCATGATCCCACCTACCTTCACCTCCTACATGGCCTCAGCTGGGGGCCTGACATCAGGTGGCCACATGGACCACCCCTCCAGGACCCTCCCCACCCCAATCCCAGGTGATTACTTGCCTGGGGGTTCAGCTCTACTTCTAATGTCTGGGGATGCTGCCCCCTCTCCCTAGCTGGCGCCCTTTCTCCCAGACCCCCTCCTCCAGGAAGCGTACTCCGCTGCACACCTAGGGGCCTCTGTGCATAGACCTCTGCCCCCTGGAGCCCCTGCTCCCGCCTCAGCCCCCGCCCCCAGAGCCCCTGGTCTCTGCCCTCTGGGCACCCGGTAGGGGGTGGGGGGGGTGGGTAAGGGGAGGAGAGGGTGGGGCCGGCCTGTCGGGCACAGAGTGTGCGAAACAGCTGCGGGGCGGTGGAGGGGAGATAAGGTCGAGGTGGGGGAGATAACGAGGTGGGGGAGCCGCGGAATCAGGCGACCCAGACAGACCTGGGTGCAGAGGGCAGTGGGTGTTGTCTGGCGGAGGGGTGATAGGGGTGGGGGCAGTAGAGCTGGTGTGGGGGGGCGCAGGTGGGGTCAACGTTGGGCAGCAGCCATAGGGGCCGGGGGTTGTGGGGAAGCAGCAGGGCCAGGCTGG
>NW_004444005.1:13217582-13224130 GCF_000243295.1 Trichechus manatus latirostris | reverse complement strand
GGGGGGAGCAGAGAGCGGGGAAGGAGGGCAGGGGGACGGGGGCAATGGGAAAGTGGGGACGGAGGCCGTGGGCCTTAGAGGCTTCGCAGGGCGGACAAGGGGCCCCTGTCCCCAGTGGCCTTGGCCTCTGCGGCCCGGGGGCCCTGAGCAAACCCACGCCCTGTTCCCAGCAGCACACGTGTCCTGGGCCAAGGCCGGGAGGTGGCACGGGGCCAGTGGGAAGCGCGGGCGGCTGCCCGGGCACGAGCTGAGGACGCCCGGGGTCCGGGACGCCCTGGCGTCGCCTGCTCTGCTATGCCCCCCAGCCTGGCTCCGAGCCCGGGGTCTACAGATCCCAATATGGAATCACCCCTCCCCCGCCTCCGCCCCGACTCTCTCCGTTTCACTGGGTGGAAAGTTGAAGTCACTTCCCGAGGTGGGGGGCGCTCCCCGTGGCCTTTCCCAGCCTGGAGCTCTCCACGGGTCCATGGGTCCCACCCCAGGACTCCGCCCCATCGTGGTCATCGCTCCCACAACCCCACCTCCCCCGTGGGTGGTCCGGGGACAGCCCCCACACCAGCCTCCAGGAATCTGCTCTGCTGCCTGCGGCCAGACCTCACCCTGCAATCTCCCCCAGTGGGCACGCAGGCCTGGGCTGTCCCTGACTGCCTGCTGTGATGGCAACTTCCCGGTCTTGCCCTCTCTGGGCCCAGGGCCCCATCTAGGACCCACTTAAGGGCAGGCTGGGGTGTGCCCACCATGAGAACTTCCAGCCCACTCCTCACCCAGCCCCGCCCCGCCCCATCACCCCGCAGCGACGCTGGCTGTACCTCCCCCTTCCCCGTCTGCACTGACAGCTACTTACACTGGGAGACACTGCCTGAGCCCCCGGGAGACCCGGTGACAATGTCCCGGCCAGAGAACAGAGGGGAGGTGGACCACCGAAGGGACAAGAGCAAGAACAGCACCCCTGCCGGCTCCCCCAGCCCCCACCTTGGGCAAAGCCCCTTAGTGCAAGGTCCACCTTATCCCAGAGTTAGATGCTATGGGGTGCACCCACCCAGATAGCATTTGGTTCAACGGCGCCTCCAAGAGGCCCCAAAGCACAGACAGAAGACCAGGCTTGGAGCAGCCCCCACCTGCTGTGCAGCCCGGCAGCCACCAGTCCCACTGTTGCCATCCATCAGGGGACCCTTGTGGGCAAGGCCTGGGGAGCCACCGAGAGTTCTCTCCCAGGGTAGGCTACTGGGAGGACAGGAGGCGCTGTTCCCAGCTTGGCCTTGAGGCATGTCTGGGCGCCTGCCACACCCCCTAAGTAGGCCTTGAGATTATCCCGTGTTGCAGGGGGCGGCAGTGTCCAGGGGCGATTCTTCCCCAGGGGCTCACTGGGCAGCAGAGTCCCACCCCCGCAGACAGGAGGGGACCCTCTGTCACTCAGCAGTGTCAGGGTTCGCCCAGGCTCCATGTGGCTCTTGAGCCCTGCTGGATGCGCGCCCTGAGTCTGTGCCCTGGGGTGGCCCCCGGTAGGAAACGGCAGGCTCAGCTCCCAGGGCTCAGCCATAGGAAACACAGCTGCTGGGAGCTTCTGAGGTGGGGGAGCCGCAGTGGCCTGGCTGGGCAGTGAGGCTGCGGTTCCCACCCCTAGCTGGGCAGAGGGCAAGTCCCAGGCCAGTGTGGGTTTGCAGCTGGGGCCCTCAGCCACCCCCCACTTTAAGGAGGGGGCTGCATGACCACTGGGCTGGGGGGGGGGCCCAGGGCACTGGCCCTGCCCCGAGCCTCGCCCCAGGCTGGCACCCATCTCTGGAACCCAGGGGGGAAGCTGGCAGGGCCCCAAGAGGGGGTATTTGCATGACAAATGAGTTCGCTGGAAGGCTGTGGCCGCCAAAGGAGCCCACACGTGCCAGCGTGTGCCTGCATGTGTGCTGGCGTGTGCCAGCGTGTGCCTGCATTGTGCCAGCGTGTGCCTGTATGTGTGCCCGCATGTGCCAGTGTGTGCCTGTATGTGTGCCCGCATGTGCCAGCGTGTGCCAGTGTGTGCCTGCATTGTGCCAGCGTGTGCCTGCATGTGTGCTGGCATGCGCCAGCATGTGCCCACATGTGCCCGCATGTGACAGTGTGCGCCTGCATGTGCCTGCATGTGTACTGGCGTGTGCCTGCATGTGTCAGCGTGCGCCCACATGTGCCCACGTGATAGCGTGCGCCTGCATGTGTACTGGCGTGTGCCCATGTGTGCCTCTGTGTGACCGCGTGTGTCCTCGTGTCCATGCCGGTGGGGGTGCAGCCTGACCTGCCCAAAAGTGCACTCAGCACCCCCGGCACTCAGCCCCAGGCCCGGGGAGCTCACAGCCACCCTGAGCCAGGGCCCCAGTACCTAGCATCCATGCCTGCACGGCGCGGCCCTTCCTACACCTGAGCACCACAAACCCACTGCCCACCTGTGCCCCTCAGGCCTGCTGGCCCTGGGGAACAAGCTGGGGGCTCTGGGCCACACAGGTCCAAGCCCCAGGTGGCCTCAGAACAATAACCTGGGCCTCAGTTTCTTCTTCTGTGAAATGGAGCAACCCCTCTGCCCCCGGGGCTGCAGGTCTGTTAGGAGGACCTCAGCCAGGCCCAGCTCTGGGGCTCAGGGAGGGCCGGCACCTGACGTCCAGAGACCTCACTGCCCACGCCCTGGCATCCCCACGCCCAGGTGGCATCTGCTCCTCCACAAGGCTGGTGTGTCTCCTTTTGGGTGGGCAGGCCTCCTCCTATGTCCCCTGCTCCTCCCCAGGACACAGGATGGCACACAGGCCACCGCCCCAGCCCTTGAGCCTGCAAGGTGGTGTGGGGCAGGGGATGGGATTTCTGAGCAGGCACCAGCCCCCCTCCCATTCTCAGTGCCCGGCTTCTGGGAGGGGGAGGCAGGAGGGCAGGGAGAGCGTGGACCAGGTAGGGGGTAGGGCGGCAGGATGTGGGGAGACGCCGGCATTGAGAACGAGGTGGGGAGGACACCTGCCTGGTTTGGGGCAGAACTGGTGAGGTCAGGGAAGGTGGGTGCTGAGGGGGCAGGTCAGGGTGAGCCTCAGGGCATGGGGGAAGGGGCTACCAGGGGTGGCACCTGCCTGCCCAGGGGCTCACTCTGCTGGGCAAGGGTGGGCTTAACTTTAGGGTCCACCCTCCTGCCACCACCCTGCTCTGAGCCAGCCCAGGGTCTTCTGAACCCCTCCCCCCACCCCTAAAAAAGCTGTCAAGTCAATTCCGACTCCTATCGACCCCATGTCCAACAGAACGAAACGCTGCCTGGTCCTGCACCATCCTCACAGTTGTTGCTATGTTCAAGTCCAAATGGGTTTGTAAGTAATGAAAAATTAAAATTGTAAATTGCTATCTTGGATTTTACTATCTATCTGTATATCATGTCAGGTGAGTTTAAAATGCACACTGAACTTACTCGAGGAATCAGTGAAATACCACGATTTGTTTCCTAGCTTGTACGCACGTCTACGCTTCCTTCTTACCAGGAAAGTGGAAGGCTGCCCAACACTAGCTCAACTGTTTTCAGTTCGCTTACTAACGCGCGCGCACGTCCTCCCCACACTCTCCGCCTCTGGAGTGCTGAGTCAGGAAGCTCTGCGAGGCGGAGGACCACAGCCACGCCATCCCCCTCTGCCCCCCCATCTTCATCTCTAGGTCAGCGCGGCTGACGCGGGGAAGAACAGGCCAGGGCGCCGTGACGGGCTCCGGGTCCTCCGTGTCTGCGTGAACGCCCGCTGTCTTCCATGTGCAAAGCCGTTTCTCCCGGGACTGTTGGTGCCCACAGCTCGTCACCTCGGGCCTCTTGGAGGTGCACTGACCCCACGTTGTGGTGCCCCGGGTCTGTGCACTGGGGATGCTGCAAGCAGCAGGCCCGTGTGGGGGCTCAGCGTCGCACTGTCTCTGCTTGCGCACAGCCCCCCTGCCTAGCGACCCACCTGCAAAACACAGGTCCAAGGAGAAAGTTAGTAAGATTCTCAAGAGGGTGACCGCAGAGCATTGCACCAACGCTAGGCTGGGGGCCCTGAGAGGCCCTGGGGGCTGGGGTTCCTGGGAGGCTAGGGGCCCTGGGGGGCTGGGAGACCTGAGGGCTGGGGGTCCTAAGGGGCAACATGGGCCCTCACACTGACCCCTCCTTGGGCCACACACCATGGTGTGTGGTGTCTGTTGCCCAGCTCAGGCCCCAGGGACCGACCCCTCCTCCTGTGCCCAACCTGGCCTTACCTGACCCTGCTCACTCCGGGGAAGAGAAGTCCTCAAGGCGCTGGCCGTCCCCTGAGGCCTGCCTAGGGCTCACTGCAGCTGGAAACAGCGGGGCTTTGTGTCCCTGGCAGGTGGGAGGTGGGGGCCTCAGCCTCTCCAGACGCCCCGGCGCTGCCTGTGGCTTCAGGAGGCCCTGTGCTCAGTGTTGGGACCATTTCTCTGTTTGCTCAGGACTGGGAGATGGGAGCTCAGAATGTCCAGCTGGCGGTCAGCAGTGAGCAGATGGGGGGCTGGACCAGGCAGTTCATTCACTCACTCACTCGTTTGCCCATTCATTCATTCATCGGTAAATAAATAAGGCCCACAAACGTGGGAGGGCAGAGTGGGATAAACACACAAGTGGGTTCACTCATTTATTCACCATTAAATTAACATTCCTGGGAACCTGTTGGGTCTGCAGCTGCTGAGGCTGGAAACACAGATGCATGCATGCACAGGCACACAGGCGCATAAACGCACAGACGCACGGATGCACAAATGCACGGACACACGGATGCACGAATACACAGATGCATGAATTCCCCAGCCTGGGATTCCCGGAGGAGCCTCCTAGGCAGTCGCTGTCTTGTCCCGATGCTGTGCTTGGCCACGAAGGCCGTTTAGTGCCCCCTTCTTCTCTCGGAGGGGCCTATAGGGGTGTCCAGTCCACCTTGGCCTGACTTGGGGCAGGGTCGCTGTCCGTGCTGCGCTGAGCACCTGCTGTATGCCTGCCCCGGTTTGGCCGCTGGGCCCCCTTGATGAGGGAAGAAGGTCACTGCCCTGGAGGGGTCCAGGCTGGTACAGGACAGGCTGTGGGCTAGGCTGTCAGCGTGCCCGCAAGGGCAGCTGGGGCTGGAGCAGGGACCACGGGGGCTGGAGCAGGGACCACGGGGGCTGGAGCAGGGACCACGGGGCTGGAGCAGGGACCACAGGGGCTGGACCCATGACCAGGGGCACTGGATCAAGCTCTTGGTGTCCTCCCACTCCAACCCAGGCCCTCTGACCCAAACCTCAGAAACCTCCTCTCACACCCTACAGCGGGCTCTCCACAAATCCCATCTGCTCTGCCTTAGATACACCCAGAATCGACCACTGCTCATGGCCTCCACCGCACCAAGCCTGCATCTCGGGCCAAGATGCTGCAGTCACCCTGCCTGTACCCTTCTCCATCCTGCCTGCACTTCACCCCGCCTTCACTCTGCTGTACCTGCATCCCACCCTTCTCCACTCTGCCTACACCCCGCCACACCACGCCTGCACCCCACCATGCCATGCCCACACCCCACCTCGCCACGCCACGCCTGCACCCCACCATGCCATACCCACACCCCACCTCGCCACGCCATGCCTGCACCCCACCATGCCATGCCCACACCCCACCTCGCCACGCCACGCCTGCACCCCACCATGCCATGCCCACACCCCACCTCGCCATGCCATGCCTGCACCCCACCCCACCACGTCCGCACCCGCCAGCCACACCTCCACCCCACCCCGCCACGCCCGCACCCTGCCCTGTGGCACTGGCCTCTGTGCTCAGCTCAGTACCAGGGGAGAGGGCAACGCCAGCCTTGGAGCCCCACTCCTCAGAGCCCAGGTCCCCATCTCCCACTCACCCGGCCCAAGTGCCTTCACCCCCACCTGAATTCCACCTGCTCACGGCCCCTCTGTCGCCTGTGCCAGGTGTCTGCTCCTGAATTGACACTGGAGACTCACCCCGCTCCCCCAGAGACTGGGTGGGGCAGCGGGGGTGCTGCAGGTGGGCTGCGTGAGGCCCACTTCCGCTCAGGCAGGGCTAGGGCCCTCAGCCTTCTCTGTCCCGACATGCTGGGGCTAGGGCAATCCAGCTCCTGCCCTGAGGAGCCACAGTCCATGGGTACCCAGGAGGGGGGCTCTCTTTCCCTGCCCCCCCAACCTGCTTCTCCCTCCTCCCCCTGACAGCATGGCCCGAGGCCGTCTGGGCGTGGAAATCACTTGAGTCAGCCCCAGCTCTGCCAGCTGCTGCCTGAGTGCTTAGCTGGTTTCTGCAGGGGGGCTCAGTTTCCCGCCAGCAGACGGCAGCCAGGGCCTGGCGTGCAGATGCATCAAGCACCCAGCTCCCTTCTCCGTCCTCAGGAGATGTTAGATGAACAACAGGAAGAACGAGAGGAAAACCTAGAGCAGTCGGGGGGGTCCAAAGATTGACCCCACCATCAGCCAGCTTGGGGGGGTCTAAAGATAGACCTCACCATCAGCCAGCTTGGAGGGGTCCAAAGATTGAGCTTACCATCAGCCAGCTTGGGGGGGGTCCAAAGATTGACCCCACCATCAGCCAG
>NW_004444005.1:13203991-13216829 GCF_000243295.1 Trichechus manatus latirostris | reverse complement strand
ACCATCAGCCAGCTTGGGGGGGGTCCAAAGATTGACCCCACCATCAGCCAGCTTGGGGGGTAGTCCAAAGATTGACCTCACCATCAGCCAGCTTGGGGGGATCTAAAGATTGACCTCACCATCAGCCAGCTTGGGGGGATCTAAAGATTGACCTCACCATCAGCCAGCTTGGGGAGGTGTCCAAAGATTGACCTCACCATCTGCCAGCTTGCGGGGGAGTCCAAAGATTGACCTCAACATCAGGCAGCTTGTGGGGGGGATGCAAAGATTGACCCCACCACCAGCCAGTTTGGGGAGGGGTCCAAAGATTGAGCTCACCATCAGCCAGCTTGGTGGGGGAGTCTAAAGATCGACCCGATCACCAGCCAGCTTGGGGGCTCTAAAAATGAACCCCACCCCCAGCGTGAGGAAGTGGCGGAATCCCAGGAGCAGGGGTTTGTAGCTGGCTGGTCTGCGCAGAGCATGGCCTGTGGGAGCCCCCAGCCCAGGGCCCCCTGCTTGTTGGCCCTCAGGCAGCATTCTCTCCCCCAGTGATGCTTCCTCCAAGGGCGACAGCTGGAGGGGGAGAGGGGAGCAGAGGGGTGGCCCTGGGCAGCGTAAGTAACACAAGGTCAGGGACGCCCAGGCCCACCTAGGGGTCCCTCCGTGATCCCCGACTTTCCTTTTTTTCCTGATGCCCCGAGACCCTCCCCAGGCCTGCTGTCAGGCACTCAGCCCAGAGGACAGGGTTTTGGTGGGAGGCAGGTGGCGTGCAGGCCCCGTGCTGCCTCAAGGAGCCGGAGCGGGGCGTGCAGCACGGCCCCTCAGGACCCAACAAAGCCCTTGCAGGTGTGTGTGGGGGGAGGGCTACTCCAGGCTGGTGGGGGTGGGGAACAGGTTCCCCTAGGGTTGTCAGTCACCCCACCTCCACCAGGCTGGCCCAGCTCCCACCCAGCGCCAGGCATCCTGTGGCACGTCACAGCTGCTGGGACAGGGCTGGTCCATGCAGGCCAGCTGGGGAGTGCTGGGGGACAGACGGCCGCCTCCTCAGTCCTGGCCCCGCAGAGGTCTCTGGGGGAGGGGTGCAGCCGCACATCCCGTTGTGGGGATGGGGGTGACTGATGAAGACAGGTGCCCGCATATCTGTGCTTCTGGGGCGTGCATGTGTGTGTGCACCCACGTGTGTGCATCCCCTTCTTATCACCCAATGGGGCATGCTCTGGGTACTCCTCTGGGTCTCGTTTCCAGGCTGCCCTCGAGGTCTCCCTGGCCATCCTGCTTACCAGAGACCTCACCCCCACTACGAGCGCGTTGCTGGCTCGCAACGTGGGCTGGTTGTTCAGCTGGCGCCCACGTGGGTCTTCTCCCACCAGGTGGCAAGGCTCCACCCAGCACCAATGGAAGCCGGGCACCCGGTGGGCATGGTGCAGTGCTTGTCACTGTGTAACTCAGGGGTCATGCAAGGGGGAGTGGCCTCCATGTAACCTCCCGGCACTGTGGGGCTGGGGTTCGACTAGTGGCTTTGCCCCAGAGCCGAGAGCCCGGGTTGAGAGCCCCACAGTCAGATGGACAGCGCAGATGGATGGATGGGCAGCTGGCGGCCGGCAGAGGCTGTGAGAATCGGCGGAAGCGGCGCGGGTGGCCGGCGGGTGGCCTGATGGCTCCTGGAAATCCTTGCTTCCTGTTTTCCCAACAAAGGGCCTCTGTCCCTGCAGGAAGGCCGGCCGGCTGGCCACACAGACGCGCCTTTTCCGTAAACAAGGTTGTTTTCCTTTTCTGCTCTGGACACAATAACAAGGGTGGCCCCCCGTCTCTGTCCTGTCCTCAGTCATCACCAGCCACAAGGGCCAGCCTGAGGGGGTGGGGGTCCAGGTTTCCTGGGCCAGGGGCCCCCATCACCCTGAGAATGGGTCCCTGGGCTGCCCCCTGCGACGAGGCCCCTGGCTGAGTGTGGATGGGGACTTCTGTGGTGCCCACTTCATGGGGTCAGCGAGAGCCTGGCAGCTGAGTGGGGCAGAGCTGTGCGGAGCCAGTGCCCCGTGGGGCTTGGCAGAGCCTGTGACCCTCACGGCCTGACCAACGGCACTTGGAGCAGGGGCCAGGGCTGGGCCCACACCGGGCTGGGCCTGCTGGCTGGGAGGCAGCAGGGTCCAGGGCCTCCCTCCAGGTGGATCTTCCTCCAGGCTGACTGGGAGCAGCCAAGGGTCAGAGAGAACCTCTGCCCCTCCCCGCTGAGCAGACCCACAGGAGCAGACCGAGGGGACCTGATGGAGGGAAACCGCACCCCCGGGAAGGAGTCCTCCTGGGGGCCCACAGCCGCCCGACCCAGTAGAGGAGGAAGGGGCAGAATGCTGTTGCAGACCCCCCTGGCCGTTGGCCTCAGAATGGCACATGGGGGTGATCCAGCCCCACCCCCAGCTGGCTCCAGGCGAACCCACGGGGCGCAGGGAAAACTGGCTGGCCGAGCTGGGGACAGTGTACACGTGCGTGGTGAGCCTGTGGATGGCAGGCAGCAGGCACCGCGCCGCCTGCCAGTGTGAGGGGCTGGGGGGCTATTTATAGCGGCTGGTGACTGAGGCGGCTATTAATAGCCAGGGCCCAGGGTGGCCCAGGGTGAAGGGACAATTCGGCTCTCGGGCGGGGACACTGTCATTCTCTGCCCGAGACGCCAGTGGCTGGCACGCCAGCCCCCCCCAGGGAGCCGCACAAGGGCCACTGTTCTCCCATTGGCAGCTGAGCCAGGGTTTTCAGTTCACCAGCCTGCTGCCCCACACCCTCCCGGAGGGCCGCTAGCCACACCCTGGCCCCGAGGAGTGAGGTGCTGGTGCGGGATGCGGATGGACGAACCCAGGAGGGAGGGATGTGTAGGAGCGCCCCCACACCTCAGCACAGGAGGGGCGCCCTGACAGCCGTGGAGTGGGAGGGAGGGCACATCAGGCAGCCCCAGGCTTTGGGCCTGAGAGCCGGTGGGTGACAGCAGACGTGCTTGGGTTTGGGTGGACCTCGGGGGAGCACGTGGGCCCGGGGGTCGGCGGGCAGGTGGACCCCACCAGGACAGGCAGTACCCTTCTCTGACCGAGTTCATTCCTGTTTACCGACGTTCTGAGCTACAAAAGCGATACTCATGCCGTTGAGAAAAGTCCAGACCCATGACGGTGGGGCGGGAAGTGGGTGTACTGCTCAGGAGCCCCTGTACAGCCCTGGCCCTGGGGTGATGGTGGGCGCTCTCCTCCTCTCCTGCCCCCAAGCAGAGTCATGCTGCAGAGAAAAACAGGAAAGACCCCACCAGGCGCCTGTGGGAGGTGGGCTGTGCGGGCACCCGGGGCCTGGGGAGGGGAGGCTGTGGCAGTGCGTCCCCTCCCCCACATTGGAAGGGGCCAGGCCACACCTCAGCCAGGCTAGCACCGCATATTCCTGGCATCCAGGAAGGCAGAGAGGCCTCCCAGGAAAGGATGGGCTGGGCCGCAGAGCTGGAGGCAACACCTTATCCAGGCCTGAAAGCGCAGCAGCCGTCACACGGCAGCCAGGGTCATGCGTCCGGGGGTCAGGCTGCCCTCTCCACCGAGGCTGGGCCGGCGCTCAGGCTCCGGCCAGAAGCTCTGGATGAGGCCGCGGACAAGCCCAGGGTGAGGGGCGCTGGGGGAGGGCCTTCCCGTCAGTCAGCGTCCACAGTCCACGGGGACCCTAAGGCCACCAGCGGGGATGGGGGAACCCAGCCTCAGCCAGATCACCCCCTCAACGCCTGCGGTGGGGACAGGGCACTGGCGGGCCTTGTAGGCTGGGGGACCGGGCCGAGGCTCCACCCACCCCTGGCGCAAACGTTGGGGGCGGCCAGCTTCCGCGCCGGGTGTTCCCTTCCGGGAAACCCTCTCCGAGCATAATTCCCGTATCAAAGGGCGCGAGCATCCGCGCCTGTAGACACCTGTCGCCAAGTGCTTTCCAGGAAGGTCGTGCCCGCGCGGCCTCCACCCGCGCACGCGCCCTGCATCCGCCCGACTTGGGGTTCGCCGCCAGCTCTCAGCAGCACGCCGTACGGTGCCAACCCGAGGCGCGGGCTGCGGGACGAGGGGCGCAGCCGGCCCTACAGACGCCCCCTTGGCCGCCCCGCCCGGAGAACCCTTTCCCGGCCGGGGGCGGGCCTTCCTACAGCGACTCCCCAGCCCCGGAGCCCCACCCGCACCGCCGGAAACGCGCTCTGGGCGGGAGCAGAGGAAGGGAAAAAGCGCGCAGGGCGCGGGGCGGAAGGGACGCCGGGGTGGGGCGAGGTGGCCCGCGGGCCAAGAAGGCGAGACGGGGCTGGGAAGTTTCCAGGGTGCGCGACGCTGTGGGATCTCCCGAGAGGGTTGAGCTACCCCTCGCTCCCCCCCACCACCCACAAAGGCCAGGGCATGATCTCGATGGACAGCCCAGCTCCCACCCCCACCGACGCTGAGCCGCAGGCCACGCGCCCCCACGCTGAGCAAAGCCCCCGTCCTCGGCAGGGCGGGGACTGGGGTGCACTGCAGGCCTGGGGGGCGCTGCCTTGGACCTGGGCGGAGGATTCCTGCTGTTTAGGGGGGTGAGGGAGGCGTGTAGTCACACCCCCCTGCCACCTCCACACCCGAACCACCTGCCGCTGGTCTGGTGGTCCCGCTTAGCTGAGCTGCCCTCACTATGGCCCGATCTGTCCGTTCACCAGCAGAGTACCCAGCCCGCCTTCCACCGAGCCCGACCCGCGGACCTGGCCCCTGGTGCAGGGGGTGGGTGCAGAAAGACCCTGGCCTAGGAGAGCTGTTTGATGGCTGAGGGGCACGGGCAGTGTCTCTGCCTGCCAGGCTTGAGTGACAGCAGCCCCCCCCCCCAAGCATGGCAAAGGCACCTGGAAACTTCTCAGAAGGATCCCACTGCAGTGGGAAAGGGTGCCTGAACAGGGGGCCCCTTGCCCTTCTCTGGTGCAGCGCCCAAGGTCAGGGGCTTGGTGGGATCTACGAGCCTGGTGTCTGGCATGATCTTGACCACAGTAGGCACTTTGAGGGAGCCACTAGACCCGGGGCGTGTGGGTGGGTGGCACATGTACTGAGTGCAGCTTGTCCCTGCCCACTTCTGGGCTCCGAGCCAGCCGGCACACGGGACCAGGCCACCCCAGGGGTCCCACTCAGGCTCCAGTGCCCCATTCCCAGCCCCCACCCGCCCCCCGGGAGGCCCATCAGGCCACGAGGCCCATCAGCTACGTGCTCGCTGCCACCTCAGCCCCCACCCCCACATAGGACAACCTGCCCTGAGTGATGGGCTGGAGCCCCCAGGCCTGCCTGGCCCCGCTGCCTGCCCACACGGGGCCCTGGGAATCCAGGTGTGGAAGTGTCTGGTGTCGGGTCTCCCAAGCAGACCTGGGAGGGAGGGCCGGCTGCAGAGGGTAGCCCTGCCTGTTCTGCCCGGACCTCTGGGAGCTGGGGAGGGGGTTGGCGCTGACCCCAGTGCTGCCCCTGAGAGCGCTCAAGTGGAGACACAGGTAGAAGGGGGCCAGGCAGGCCGGGGGCTCCACCACTCGGGACAGGTTGTCCCAGGTGGGGGGTCACGGAGCAGGCACTGGTGGGCCAGGGGCTACGGTGGGCATGGTCAGTGTGGGGGACAGACGCCTATAGTGGAGGAGGGGTGGGCTTTAGGGGGAGGCAGGCGAGAACGCACAAGAGGGGCCACGTGGAGGACGGCATCCCGCCCAGAGTACCCTCAAGAGGCACTTCAGGGATTGCCTTGGCTGACCAGGCCACCTCAGCCCCCTGCCCAGAACGAAAGCAGTGGGGATAACGGCCCAGCCCTCACTCGCTGAGGCCCACTCAGAAGGGTCAGCCCAGCCCAAGTTCCCTGTGGGATCAGCCAAAGGCTTGGTGAGGACCACGGGCCACGGATTTGACCGTCAGCGTCGAATCGAGACCAACTTCTCCCCTCCGCTCCCTGGAATAGGACCAGCAACCCCATGAGCTCCCTGCACACTGTGCTCACCGCAAGGCTCACTGCTTCCTGGGAGCCAACGGGGTGGGGGGGCAGGGAGCTGGATCCCTTTCCTGGAAGCCGGCGGGCCCATGGTTACAGAGCTCACCAGTGGGGAATGAGATGGGGAGGGGACTGCACCAGCCAGACCACGCAGGAGTGATTGCGGCAACGGCGGGGAAACCGCACCCCCATATGATGTGACTAGGGGGACTATGCTGACCTCTGGAAAAAGATGGCGGAAAACTGAGGCAGAACCACGAGGACGCCCCTGGAGCGTACAAAGAGGCTGTCTCTGGCCGCTGAGGTTCCCAGGAGGGTGACTCCCAGCCAGCCCCTTGGGTCTGTGGCCCAGGCCTTTCATGTGGGACCCACTGAGCCACAGAAGTGACCACCCTCCACCTTGAGAGCTGGCCCTCGGCCCCGGTTGGGGCCCACACAGAGGCCCGTCCCCCCAAGACAGCATATGTCCCCTCTAAGTCTGCCCAGCTCCCCTCCTGGCCAGCAGGCTGGTAATGGGGACTGAGTTTCGGCAAGCCTTGGGGGACCTGCTGGCCAGGAGGGGGCGAGAGGGGCTACTCCCCAAGGGCCACAGGACCCACCACTTGGTGAGGCGGGGCCAGGGTGCCTGGGACCGTCCTGTGGGTGCTTGACTGTGTGGTGGACACAGGGAGCTTGCTGGTTGTGGCACCTTCATGAGACTCAGGCCAGGGACCCAGCCACACACTGTCAGGGCGCCTCCTAGGAGCCTGGGGAAGCAGCTAAGGGAGGTAGAATCATCACTGCTGACGGGGACCGAGGCTCAGGATGGTGGCCATGCTGGAGTGGGTGGGTGATGGGGGCCTGAGGGGACCCAGACCCAAGCCACGCACAGTGGTAGTGCTGAGAGCTGCAGCTCCTCACAGGCCAGGCTGACGGCGGGAGACCCTGCCCTGGAGCCAGACTCAGGTAAGTGCAGAAGATGGCCCAGGTGGGCACAGTTATAGCGGGCAGCACGCCAGCCTGGGGGCCTGGCTGCGTGTGCTCATGGAGATGGCTGACGGGACACAGCCAACAAGGGCACCCCCACCGTGCACCTGTACCTGTCCTTCAGCTCACGCCTCCTCAGGGTCCCTATGACCAGATCACCTGCGGAGGGCCCCAGCTGGGTCCCTGGGTGGGGCAGCTGGGGTGTGGCCACAGGCCATGAAAGGCAGGACACGAGGGGCGAGCCCTTTGGTAGAGGGGGATTGGGGGTGCTCTGGCTGTGTGTCTGAGTGGGAGAGAACTGCCCAGGGTCAGAGGGGAGGGCTGGGCAGGGGCTGGAAGGAGGACTGGAAGGCTGAGGACACGGGGCCTGGGCAGAGGGGTACATGGAGTGGGCACATTTCAAACCCCTCGTTAACCCCACCAGGGTGTGCCCACCACGGAGGGGGTGCTGGGCACCAGGGGGACAGAGTGACTCGGCCCCAAGCTGGCATGACAGGCACGCAGACATGTGGCTCAATGGAAGGGACGGAGGCTGTGACCGTCCAAGGGGGTGAGGAGACCGTCACTGCAGAAGGGGCCAGATTCGTCCTGACGCGGACAGACACCTCCAAGGTGTGGGCTTGTCCTTCCTGCCCTTAAGACCTGAACACATTTGAGGCAACGTAGTGCAGTGCTGGGGGCTGTGCCGAACACTGTAGGGTGCTGAGCGGCATCCCTGACCTCACCTGCCAGATGCCAGCATCATCCTTCCTCCAGCCACTACCGCCAAAATGTCTCCAGCGGAAGTTTTCAGCCACAAAGAGAACAGAAGTTCTGCTACGTGCTACGACAGGCGTGAACCTTGAACATGTCACGCTGAGTAAAATAAGGACAAATACTGTATGACGATCCTACGTATGTGAAATGGAGCCCTGGTGGTGCCGTGGTGAAGAGCTACCGCTGCTAACCAAAAGTCAGCAGTTCGAACCCACCAGGCACTCCTTGGAAACCCTACGGGGCATTTCTACTCTGTCCTATAGGGTCGCTATAAGTCGGAATCAACTCACTGGCAATGGGTTTGGGTTTTTTTTTTGTTTGTTTGCTTTATATGAAATACTTTTGTTGTTAGGTGCTGTTAAGTCGGTTCTGACTCATAGCAACCCTGCGTACAACAGAAGGACTTGCTGCCGGGTCCTGCGCCATCGCTGGCGAATCCTGGAGACGGAAAGTAGATTAGAGGTACCAAGGGCTGCGGGGCGGGGAGTTCTTGCTGAAGAAGCAAGTTCTCGAAGAGTCTGTTTGGGGAGGTGACACATTCGGAAATGGATGTGGTGGTTGGACAACGTGGTAAATGTGACTGACGCCGCTCAGCGCAGGTGAAAATGGCAATTTTTTTGTTGTACATATTTTACCACAATAATAATTTTAAAAACGTCTCCAGACATTGCCAACGCCCCCTGCCAAGCTGCTGCCCACTGAGGACCTCCAGCTCATAGAACGTTTGCCCCTCAACATAGGGTCCCCCATAGCGGAGCGTCAGACCGAGCAGGACACTCACATGCCACATTACCAGCTGAACCCCGTGGGGACAGAAGTCGCCCTGCAGGACGCAGTGGATGCTGCATGTCAGAGACGCAGAGGGCTTCGCCGGCTGCACCTGATTCCACAGGAGGTTCCCGAGGGGCTGAACCCTGGCCAGAAGGGGACGCAGGGCCCGAGAGAGGAAAGGACAGAGGGGCTGCTGGCTCTGCATGCCAAGCCAAAGCAGGGCTCCCACCGGACCCCGGCCACTGGACAGTCTCCCTCGGGGGTCAGGGGAGCAGCCCCCCCACTGTGTCCTCTGGCTGCGCTTGTGCCCCTGGGAGGGAGGCCAGGCCAGGTGTGGGCCTGCAGCGCCACCTGTTGGCTGTTGGCCGCACAGCACCGGCTCGGCCCCCTCTGGGGTCCAGGACCTGCTGGTGGGAGGGGGTGCTCCACCCAGGGGCACTGGGCCAGAGGGGGCCAGGCCAGGAGCAGCATGGGGGCCAGCCTCCCGACATCACCCCCGCCCGGAGGCCCCTTGGAGCCCCTGCCCCCACGTCCCCTCTCCCAGCACGTGCTCCAGGGACGCTGTTCTGTTCCCCTGAGCCCACCACTCTTTCTGGGGACATTCCTCCGCGCATCCCCTCCAAGTGCTAGGCTGTGCCCCCAGACGCCTCATCTGGGCCTCTCTTCCAGTTTACAGACAAGATGACTGAGGCCCGCGAGGTGACACGCCCAGGGCAGGGGCGGGGGGCACTAGAAAAATAAAGCCCTCCAGTCGGCCAGGATCCGGCTGTGGGCGGGGGGGTGGGGTCGGGGTCGGGCCACCACTGTAAGGGGGTCAGCTGAGCCCAGACCCCAACGGCGGGAGGGAGGAAAGGGGCCCAGGCTGGGGATGTTTCCGCAGAACGAACAGCCAGTGCAAAGGCCCAAAGGCAGGACCCTGTTGGGACATTTGAGAGACCAGGTCTGCCTGGCCCTTGCACAGCGGGGGTGGGGTGAGGTAGCGAAGGGGCCACGCCGAGGGAAGTCCGGGAGGAGAAGGGAAGGGAGAGCCAACGGGGGCCCAGGCCTCAGGCGCTGTCCCTGCCCCTCCGCAGCATCTCCCCCGGCGCCCAGCCCCCTCCCTGTCCTGGCAGCCCCAGGCCCCGCAGGGCTACCTACCGCCCCTGGGGCAGGGGAGGAGACTGAGGCTGGGAGAGGAGGGGCGTCCGCAGGTCACGGGTTGGGGGAGAGCTGAGGCTGGCGTGTTCGGGTTTCAGGGTAGAGTTTGGTCCCAGCTGAACGCTTGAAAAATGACCTTTGATGGGGAAGAGGACGCTGAGGACGAAGAGGAGAGCTCCGCCCTCGACCTGCTCACCTGACGCGCAGGTCGGAGCCCCGGTCACCTGTCTTCACGTGGTTCCTCGCCTCTCCTGTTCCATTCCCCGGCCGCGCGCTCTGGGGCTGGGGTGTCCCAGTTCGGGGTCTCGGAGGCGCGCACCCACCTCCACCCCGCTGGGGACCCACCCCGGCGGCCGGCTCCTCGCCGTGCGCAGCTGCGTTGTCACCGCCTGGTGGCCGCGCCGGCTCCGCAGCCCGTGGGGAGGACCTGGGGACTTTCAGCTCCAGGCCGGAAAGAGGGCGAGGTCCCGCGCCCGGAGGAGAGCAGGGGAGGGGGCGCCCCAGCGCGCAGCGCGGTCCGGCCTCCGGGCCCCCGTTCCAGCGCGTTTCCCGGGCCGCCGCCCCACAGCTCCAGCCGTTGGTACCGTCCTGCCGCCAGAACCACGCCTCCCAGGTTAACCTAGCAGGAGGCTGGGGCGAACCTGTCCCTGAGCACACAGGTGTGCGCAAGGTGGGCCCAGGCTCTGGCCTGCTACCCCGCTTCTCCCCTGCCCCCAGCCTTCTCCCATGGGGCCATGGTCTCTAGATGGTCAGCGTGACCGGTGGAGGCTGACCCAAGTGGCGGCGGACCCACCCTGGGGCCTTGATAGGTCTGGAGTGGAGAAAGCAGCCCCACCCCCCCTTACCCAAATTGAAAGCCACGTGAGGTGCATGTTGGTGGGGCTGAGCCACCCCAAGTCTAAGGTCTCTCCAGGAATTTGGGAGACTCTGCACTGTAGGGTGAGGTTAAGGTCGCAGGGCCCAGCGGAGCAGGGGTTCTAGTGGAGGCCTCCCCATGGAGTCCCAAGACCCACCACTAGCCCTTTTCTGGGCGATGAAGTGAGTTTTTTTCTAGCTCAGCCCCAAAGATGACCTTGCCCTTCTGAGGGTCCCTTCTCTCCTTGACAAAACCCTGCAGAGGGGCCACAGGCGGGGTCCCTGAGACTCACTCCATCAAGGCTTCGACTGCGCCCTCACAGCCCTGGGAGACACTCCTTCCCCGCCACCATGCATGGTGCCCGGTCCCCCTTCATGGGGGAGGGGTAAGGACCCCCAGGACAGGACACCATGTCTGAACTGAAGACACAGCCCCTGGTCTGCTGTGCCCAGCACCCACGCAACCCCAGCATGCAGTGGCTCATACGCCCACCTGCCCCAGACACGACCACATCGGGGACACAGCTACAGCCACTACGGGGGGCGTCCCATCAAGACTGGGCGGGGGGGCATCGCCTGCTCTGGCAGGAAAGGAGCAGACACAGCCTGAAGTGGCTGCACTTCTCGCCACACGCCATCCCAACTACCTCCAACGGTCAAGTTTATTATAAAGGGCAGTATCAAAATAGAGGGCTCTGTAAGACCCGGATGTGGCACAGGGCCACGCGGCGTCCCAGGAGGTGTTGCTCACACGTGCACTGGAGATGCTGCTCCCGGTCATGTTTCCTGGAGGCCTCAGTCTGAATAATTTAAGGGCAGGTAGGGTATCTTCTAATTCAGAATCATCTTATAAATCTTCGTGGGGAGGGGGCTGCGTTGGCTTTTCCTCTTCCATTTCTGTCAGGAAATAAACACACGTCACCAGATAACGTCCCAGCGTTAAGGCCCCGGAGTCAAACCAAGAGGCTTTTCCTGGGACAAACAGCCAGTGTGCAGGCTCTGATGTCCACTCTGAGTGGACCGCACAGCCCTCCAGAGGCAGCTCGGAGCCGGGCCACACTCAGGTCCCAGCACACACCCCCACACCAGGATGCTCCCCCTCCATGCAGGGCATTCCCCAGACAGATGGGGCTGGGGGCCTGGGTAGCCTGGGGGCTTGGTTTGCAGCATCACCTGCTCCCAGGAGTGCAAGGGCCCTGGGGCTCAGCACGGGCCGTGTGGACAATTCCCCAACAATGTCAGGGTGACGGCAGAGAGGGCAGAGGACCACAGTGCACAAAGGCTTGCCACGAGCTCGCCTGCCACAAGCTCGCCTGCCACGTGGGTGAGTTCTTGCGTGGTCCAGTCTCACAGAACGTGCACTGCAGTGTTCCAGGGGCCTGTGAGGCAGCGGGCATGGGGCAGAACTGCAGGCTTTTGTCTCTAAGTGTCTCCGGGCAGTGCGTCCTGGGTGGCAGTTTTCCCCCAGCACTCTGAATGCACTTTCCTGGTACTGTGCTGGGGTCTAGCTATGTGGAGAAGCTGTAATGAGTCTGTCAGTATCCTCTGATTTGGTATTTCAGTTTATACCACAACATGTCTAGATGCCCACACGCTCGTTTTCACATATCCTGCTTGGGACTCCTGAGGTTCTAGAATCTGAACTCATGTCTTATTCATCCCAGGAAACCCTGAGCCTCGTCATCTCTCTGAATGCAGCTTCTTCCCCACTCTCTGTTCACTTCTAGAATTTCCATGAGAATCCGTGGACCTTCTCACAGGATCCTCCACTTCTCTCCGTGTCTCTTTTTCTGCAGCATTCTGGCAATTTCCCCAAATGTTTTCCGGTTCGTTAATTCCACCTCCATTTGTATCTAATCTGTTGTTAACCCATCCACTGAGCTTTAAATTTCAATAACTTCAATTTCCATTTCCATAACTTTTATCTGGTTTTATTTTTTGAAAAATCTTTCTAATCTGTTGATAGCTCCTGTTCTTTTCTCACCTTTCAGATTGCTTCCTTTAAATGTTTAATCACCTTAGACATGCTCATTTCCAAGTCCTTGCCCAGCAATGCTACTGCTGGGGTTCTGTGTGGCTGGCCCTGCAGTGGACTCTTGGATGAAGTCACGTCTGTGTGAAGCTTTACAAATTCATCACCCAGGAGCCCCCGACTACCCCGTCCCAGGGCTGCTTTCTGTATCAGCTTCTGAGCCTGGGAGTTCCTGGGCCACCTGGGTGTACAGGCAAACCCAGCCTGGTGTGGGTAGGCTGCAGGCAGGGGCCCTCCCCCCGCTTTCCCACTCCTCATCCTCAGTCCTCCGTTTCCACCACTCCCCATCCTTTGTCCCCGCTACCCCTACTCATACCCTTAGAACTCTCCTCTTCCCCCCGCAACTGCCCTCACAGCCTCCCTCCTCCCCCT
>NW_004444005.1:13198514-13203757 GCF_000243295.1 Trichechus manatus latirostris | reverse complement strand
CGGCACACAGGCCCCATCGGTCTCCTCGTGGCCTTCGGGGCACACGCAGATGAAGCTCCCCGGGGTGTTGTAGCAGTTCTCATTCTCCCGTGCACACGGCGTCTCCGGTCGCGAGCACTCGTCCACGTCTGCAACACAAACGCCCAGGCTGACGGGCTACTGCCTTTAATGAGTACCCGCGTCACAGGCCGGGATTCTCGCATCAACAACGCGCTTGCATAAAGAAAACACGAAGGTCGAGTCAGAGGGGGTGCGGAGGTCAGGAGGGGGGGGGACCTCACGTGTGTCAACCACGAAAGTGGGATGCCCCAAGAGCTCATGTGGACACCCTGGGCTGGTCCTGACCCCAGAGGGCTTAGCCTCCAACTGCGTAGACGAGAATGACCAGTGGTGATGCAAGGCCCTGACACCTGGGCCGGGCTGGACCTCCCCACCCACGTGCTCTGCATCTGTGAGCTACAAAAGAAGCCTGGTCCGGGGACGGTCTGAGCCCAGGTTCTCATCACCCACCCAGGGCTCTCATTCCTGCCACAGTCCCGATGGCCCTGATGAGGCTCCCTGAAGGGACGTCACTCCGGCACAGGAATGCCACCCACCTGAGCACTGGCCGCTCTCCTCCTTGGCGTAGCCGGGGACACACGCAATGCACTTCCCCGGACCTTTGCCCGTGCAGCCCACACACGTAGAGTCGCACTCTAGAAATGGGAGGACACAAAGACGAGAGCGTCAGACCGAGCTCCAGGTCAGAGCCCGACCCACGGCGGGGACGTCAGACCGAGCTCCGGGTCAGAGCCCGACCCACGGCGGGGACGTCAGACCGAGCTCCGGGTCAGAGCCCGACCCACGGCGGGGACGTCAGACCGAGCTCCGGGTCAGAGCCCGACCCACGGCGGGGACGTCAGACCGAGCTCCGGGTCAGAGCCCGACCCACGGCGGGGACGTCAGACCGAGCTCCGGGTCAGAGCCCGACCCACGGCGGGGACGTCAGACCGAGCTCCGGGTCAGAGCCCGACCCACGGCGGGGACGTCAGACCGAGCTCCGGGTCAGAGCCCGACCCACGGCGGGGACGTCAGACCGAGCTCCGGGTCAGAGCCCGACCCACGGCGGGGACGTCAGACCGAGCTCCGGGTCAGAGCCCGACCCACGGCGGGGACGTCAGACCGAGCTCCGGGTCAGAGCCCGACCCACGGCGGGGACGTCAGACCGAGCTCCAGGTCAGAGGCCCAGGCTCTTTGCTCATCGAGCACGAGGGGCACTGAGGGTGTTCTCAACTCCCTTTATCATCCGTTTCCTACAGAAGTACTGATTTACTTCAACAGTGGAGTTCCCGAAGAGCTGCAGGTAAAGCAAGCAGAGAAGGAGAAGCAGTGTTCACACCGCCCTCCTCAAAATCCTCTGGTTAGTGAAAATGGGCATGTTGGATCTTCTCAAAATAAGAGACATCAGAGTTTGGGGATGTTGGCTTACTCCCTAAAAAAACCTAAATCAGCTGCTGTCCAGTCAGTTCTGACTCGTGGTGTCTCCATGTGTGTCAGAGTAGCGCTGTGCTCCGTAAGGTTTCCAAAGGCTGATTTTTCATGAGGCCTTTCTTCAGAGGCACCTCTGGACAGACCTTTCGGTTAGCAGCCAAGGGCCTTAAGAAGAAGAGCTGAATGGAGGGGCGCCTAGCGACATCACTACAAACATTAAAAAGATTCGAACCACCCGGTGGTGTCACTGAGCGAGGCATCATGGCCCTCAGGGGGCAGGAGACCCTAAACGACATGGCCCTAGAACAGCAGTCCCATCTGAGGACACCAACCCAGACAGAATGATGAAGAACATGGGAAGTTTTAGCTACAAAGACATTCAAAGTACATAACCGAGAAAAAAAAAAAAAACGGTAACTTAAATGTCCAACAACAGGGATTGCTCAAGACAGCTAGAAAACAATGATGTGCTTTGTAGGTCATGTGAGGCAGATGCTCAGAGGTGTCGGGACCGAGAGCAGATCACAGAGCGCCACGAACAACACGTGTGGGTGCTGACCACCTCCGCGGAGCCACGAGTCCTGGCGGGGGACGTGAAGGCTCAGCGCTGACTGCCTATGCGGAGCTGCAACTCTTGGCGGGGGAATGGAGGGACTATTTTTATTTTCTGCTGTCATGGTTTGAATTATGTCCCCCCAAAAATATGTGTGTATCAGTTTGGCTGGGCCATGATTCCCAGAATTGTGTGGTTGGCCTCAATTTTGTGATTTTATGTTAAAGAAGTTCAGGGTGGGATTGTAACACCACCTTTACCCAGGTCACGTCCCTGATCCAAAGTAAAGGGAGTTTCCCTGGGATGTGGCCTGCACCACCTTTTCTCTCTCAACAGATAAAAGGAAAGGGAAGCAAGCAGAGAGTTGGGGACCTCATACCATCAAGAAAGCAGTGCCAGGAGCAGAGTGCGTCCTTTGGACCGGGGTCCCTGTGCTGAGAAGCTCCTTGTCCAGGGGAACACCGAAGAGAAGAAGGCCGACAGAGAGAAAAAGCCTTCCCCTGGAGCTGATGCCCCGAATTTGGACTTTTAGCCTACTTTAAGTGTGACAAAATAAACTTCTCTTCGTTAAAACCATCCACTTGTGGTGTTTCTGTTATAGCAGCGCTGGATGACTAAGACACCTGCTTTTTAACTGACTTGGATTTCCTGAGTTCTTTGAAGCAAGTATCTATTACTCGTGTTGCTGCCTTAAATTTTTTAAGTAGGTGGCCTATATAAAAGTCATGCTAGTGGGCTGCAAGTAAACTCTTAAAACAGAGGAAATACATTGAGCAGGGCCTAGAACCAATCTGAACCGGTTCAGTCATGGCTGACGAAGCGAAATCGGAACAGACCCGAATTTTTACAATTTGGGTGATCCGACTGGTAACCAGAGCAGGAAAAATTACAGGTCGAAGCCCTGAAATGGGAGACTCGGAAGAGGCATGGTGAGTCCTTTCAGGAGCATGATGTGTGGGATTGGATTATTGGCAGGACTGTGAAGAGCAATGCACATTCAGAGAGGCACGGTGTGCCACCATCTCTGAGTCGGCCACCACTGTTCTCGACTCTGTGCAAAATCTGAAGGGCAAGAGATTTGGTTGCTAGGCAATGCGTATGCTGCTCTTGTTTCCTAAGAGGGAAACTGAGTTTCTAGCAGGGCTTCAACCTGTAATTTTTCCTGTTCCTGTGACCATTCTGGTTCACCCAAATTCTAAAAATTTGGGTCTATTCTGGTGTCGCTTCCTTGGCCCTAACTGAACCAGGAAGAACCAGTTCAAATCCCTGCCTGGGCGTGAGCACTGCCCTCCCTGAGGACTCCGCTGGGACCCCACCCCTCTGATGACCCCACCCCTCTAGAGAGACCCCACCATCCAGGACCCCACCCCTCCGGACGAGGGACCCACCTTCGCATGTGTAGGAGCCGGGGACGTTCTCACAGTACTGGCCCTCACTGCACGGGGGCGTCTCCTCTGCACACTCGTCCACATCTGGAATAGACGCAGCATAAGTGAGTGCCCGCAGCCCACCCACCTGTGGACCCCAGGGCGCCCAGCAAAGGGACGCCTTCAAGAGGACGCGGTCACAGCTCCTGTACTTTCTATGAAAACGCGGCTGGCAGCAGGCTTCAACTGTGACTAACAAATCACACGTCTTTCCTACCAGTTACACACTGGACTTCCTCTTTCAATGGCTCAGCGGGTTTCGGTGTTGCAAATGCAGGTTTCGGAGCCCTAAACACGGTCACCGATGTGACCTAACACAAAAGCTGCCTTCCCCTTGCTCAAGGACACAGAAGCCTTAGTCTGAGACTCACCGACCTTCTCTTCTTTCAAATTCCCATGAAAGAGGAGTACCGAGTTCTCTTACTGGTTTAGGGAACAGAAACTGGTAGATGAATCCCCACCCTTTAGTGGGGCATCCGCTACCACTTATGGTGAAAACGTCTGAGAAAACGGACCTCCCCTGCACCACACACCAGTTCTGCCCCCACCTCAGAGCATGTCCGACTCTGAGGAGCCCCGCCGCCCAGCTCCAGGCACACGCAGGCACGGTGCACCGACAGCCAGCCTGCAGATGTAGCCGAGGAGGAGGGTGGAGGCGCCCAGCCACTTCAGTTGAGAGAAGGGTCTTTACCTTTGAAAGCTCTGCAAACTATCTGCTAACTCCAGCCTCAAAGTAAAGTTCTTTGGAACCGAGGGCCAGAGAAGGGAAGTGGCTCCAGAGTTGCTTAAACCTCTGGTCTTGGAAGCCCCGCACAGTGAAGAGGTGCAGGTATGGGTTACAGGGTGCACGGTGAGGGAGTGCAGGTGTGGGGTGCAAGGTGCATGGTGAGGGAGTGCAGGTGTGGGGTGCAGGGTGGTGAGGGAGTACAGATATGGGGTGCAGGGTGCATGGTGAGGGAGTGCAGGTATGGGTTACAGGGTGGTGAGGGAGTACAGATATGGGGTGCAGGGTGGTGAGGGAGTGCAGGTGTGGGGTGCAGGGTGTACGGTGAGATATGGGGTGCAGGGTGCATGGTAAGGGAGTGCAGGTGTGGGTTACGGGGTGCACGGTGAGGGAGTGCAGGTGTGGGGTGCAGAGTGAGGAAGGTGTGGGGTACAGGATGGGGGTAGAGGTGCAGGGTGAGGGGTGCTGGGGTGTGTGGGGGGAATAGCAGAGGGTGCAGGGTGGGGAGGTGCAGAATAGGGGGGTGTGGGTACAGGCTGTGTGATGGGCAGATGCAGGGCCGGGGGGTGTGGGCTGAGTGGTGTGGGGTGCAGGGATGGGGGGTGACAACCCCACACCCCGAGTTATCGGACGTTTAATGTTCGCCTGTGGAGGGGCAGCTTCAAGGACGTGAGCAAAACGGACAACGACCACTATGTGGGCACTGCACATCAGGGTCCATCCGGTGCTCCGGCACAGCCTTGAGAGGCCCCACAGTCCCGAGAGGGACAACAGTGTCACTATTGTCACCGTTCCTACTTTAGATGTGAAATACGGTGAGGACACCCTAAGGTTGACAGATGCCGTGGCGTGAAGCCGAAACCCGGCCCCACCAAGAGTCCTGGACCATGCGCACAGCTGGGCTGAGCTCCAGGTCAGGTCAAAAGGGAAGGCATAGAAGAGCCACGGTGGCCACCACAGAGGGAGAGGAGCAGAGAGACCCCCACGTGGGGAACTAAGGGACGGGACAGCCACGGCGGCCACAGAGGGGGCGGAGCAGAGACCCCCACGTGGGGAACTAAGGGACGGG
>NW_004444005.1:13110686-13198176 GCF_000243295.1 Trichechus manatus latirostris | reverse complement strand
CCACGTGGGGAACTAAGGGACGGGACAGCCACGGCGGCCACAGAGGGGGCGGAGCAGAGACCACCACGTAGGAGCCAAGCTCAGCGCGCCGGGGTCTGGGAGGTCTTCCTCTGCGCCGGCCTCCCCTCCGACCCAGGCAGAGCTGGCCCCCCAGTGTGTCCATCATGGCTGCCCAACGTGCCCATGTCTTCCCACAAGCTCGCTCCGTAGCCAGGGCAAGGGGAGGTCTGTGTGCCGTCTGTGACTATACACCAGCAGATGGTTCTCCCCACCTGCCAGAGCCCAAGGGGTGCCTGACCTGCTATTCCCTGCCTCTGCCCACACTGGACCCCCCAATAGTCACAAGTCGCTCAGACACCGCTGGCCCCGCCACGGCCCCGAGACCCACACTCCGGCCAGATGCTGCTGGTGCGCCCCGCCTAGGCGTCTCACTGAGCCAGGCACAGGAGCACAGCTGGGCGGATAGCCCGACGCCTCCCTCCAGGCCCAGCCAGAACCTGAGTCCCACAGGCACACTGCCAGCTATCCTCCGTGTCCACACTGCCCAGGGCGTAGAGCAGCAAAGAGGGCCGCTTCTGGCCAGTCCCCACCCCGGGCGAGTCAGGGGAGGGAGTGTGTGTGCCAGACAGATAGCCAGGCTCAAGGTGGCAGGGCCTGGGAGGAGGGACGCAGAGTGGACCCGCTGGGGTAGGGGCTGCCTAGGGGGAGGGGTGCAGAGTGGACCCACTGGGGTGGGGGTGCCTGGGGGGAGAGATGGGGAGTGGACCTGCCAGGGTTGGGGGACGGGTGCAGAGTGGAGCTGCTGGGGTGGGGGCCCACTCTGGGGGGTGGGGGTGGCGCAGGGGGCCTCACCAACACAGGCGTCCTGCTCGCGGGCCCAGCCAACCTCGCACTCGGCACAGTCCCTGCTGGTGGGGCCAGTGCACGTCTTGCAGGCCTCGTTACAGACTGTAACAAAGGCGCAGCGGGTGAGGGCGGCCCTCCGTCGGAGGCAAGGCCCATCCGCGGGTACAAGCACAGATGCCAGTATGAGCGTAGAAGTTGGAAAATTAGATTCAGTGTGTAAAAACAAAAAATAAGTTAACAGAAACACCCAGAAAAGCAAGCTCAATCCAGCAACAGGAAAACCTAGCCACGGGATCCCGCGTGGTCATGGGCTGGGGGCAAACAGCACGGGGGGCCTCCCTCCCGGCCTCCTGGCCCCCAAGCGCCCGCTGGGCCGTACCCGTGCAGATGTTGTGCGTGTCGTTCTGCAGTGCGCTGAAGTAGCCGTCCACGCAGTCCGTGCACAGCGCCCCGCGGTAGCCCATGTGGCACTGGCAGGACCCATCCCCCTGCCGGCTGCCGTCCCCGCTGCAGTGGCCATTCCCACCGCAGGGCCTCTTGGCACCGCCTGGGCACGCTGCAGAGGGAGATACGGACTCCTCACCCACCACACTCACTGCCAAGCCACCACCACCCCCTTGCTAACCCAGCCCCAGGTTCCCGGAACAGGCGATGTTCCTGTCAGAGCAGACAGGCCTGCAGGGTTGGCAAGGAGGCTTGGAGAGGCCTGACTCCTGGGGTCTGCAGGCCCAATGCCCAATCATCCACGTGGGGTGACAGACATGTGCACCCCGGCAGCTCCAGGCTTCGGGAAGCCTCCCTTTCCTCCCTGAACAGGCTGCGAGGACACTTTGATGTCAAGTGTGCGGGACAGAATGTGTGTCGCCACGTCTAACCCCCCACGTGGGGAGTGAGGGGCAGCAGGAGGCGGCCACGGGAGGCGAGAGGGTATCTGAGCTCAAAAATGAAACGACACTTTGTCCAGACTGATGAGCGTGACTGACTTCCATAATAACCCAAGGTAAACGGTGGCGTGTGTCCACGCACGCTTCTTCACAGCTCATACTTAACCCGCTGCAGTTCCTAGATGGAATCTGCACGGCTTGACAGCCGCCCAGCCACTCCACATGGTCACTGCTGCTGTGGTGGCGCTGGGAGCAGACAGCCAGGGCTTGAGTGCCTTTGCCTGACAGGGCAGCTCCCAGTGGGTCTCGCAGGCCAAGCCCACAGGACTCCCGCGGGTCTGTGACCCTGGATTAAAAGCACAGCTGGGTTGGACACTCAGCTTGACAACCCACAGGAAAATTTCCCCGAAGAGTAAAACCAGAGGTGATGATGCCACTCTTGGTGCCCTGTGTCCTCTGCGCCTGCGGCCCCCACCCTATCAGAGGGAGAAGGGGTCTCAGCCCCTCACCGTGCCTTGTTTGTTTGCTTACAGAGCGCAGGCACCAAGTCGTCTTCCTTTCCATGCCTTCCTCCTACTGCCGGCCTCAGGCTGGTCACAGCAAACCAGCACACATCTCTGTTGTTTGTTTGCTTACAGAGTGCAGGCACCAAGTTCTCTAATTCATATGTGTCTTGTGGGAGTCACAAAACCCACTGGGAGAAGGATACCAGTTCCCCCACACCAGATCTCTCCCCGGGCCAGGAAACGTGCCAGAGATACCTGGGGGCTGAGAGGCCCTGAGATTCCCCGAGAAGAAGCATACCCAGACAGTTAGGCCCGTACGTCCCGGGAGAACAGCAGACCTTCAGCATCTCCACGCAGAACCACTCAAACAGGTCCGGAGACTGCTTCTTCCTACGGAACCGAAAAGCATCCATCAAGTCTCGCTGACACGGCAGACGTCTTAAAAACAAACATGGGGTTTAATCCAACGTGCTCTCGAGCATTACAAAGCCTGGGAAATGGCACTCTAGGTTGGCGTGAGTGGAATCTCCTAGAACCTTGCTGGTTTGGTGAAGTCAACAAAATCATCCTCACGGTGGAAACGGCCGAGCGCTGACCCTGGATCCCCCGCCCGTTACCAGGGCACGACCTGACCCGCCATCTTGCTAAGATGACTACAGGCCACGAGTCTTCAAAGAGGCTGAGGTCCCAAGGAACAAAGGAAGCCAGAGGAACTGCCCTGACCTGAGGGGACAAAAGAGACAGACAGCTCCCAGGACAGCAGGGCCTGGCGGGTCCCACACTAGAATGAGGGTCCCACAGGGCAGCTGGTGAACTGTGGAGAGGTCTGCAGAGTACCAGTTAACTGCATGTGACAGCCTCCTTCCTTGTCTTGATAACTGCACCATGGTGACGCCAAGACTGGCATACGGGGCGCGTGGGAGACAGTGCATGGGAGCTATGTACTGACAGGTGTGTGTCTCAGGGCGTGTGCGAGACAGTACATGGGAACTGTGTACTCACGGGTGTGTGTCTCGGGGCGTGTGGGAGACAGTACATGGGAGCTGTGTACTAATGGGTGTGTGTCTCGGGGCGTGTGGGAGACAGTACATGGGAGCTGTGTACGGACAGGTGTGTATCTTGGGGCGCATGGGAGACAGTACATGGGAGCTGTGTACTGACAGGTGTGTATCTAACTCTAGCACATTCCAAAACAAGGAGTGTCACCCATGACAGCTCCAGGATCCTCCGCAGGAACTCACAGCCGCAGCCACCAGGCCTCCAGGAGCTCCTCCTGCTCCTCCACCATACGGTTGCACTCGAAGTCACTGCTGTCACACAGGCCCTCGAGGATCTCCAGCAGGCGGACCTCACTGAAACACAGGTCCCTCGGGGTGAGCTTGTCACGTGGTCACAGATATATCCCAAGAACCCCAGTGGGCAGGGAGCTGGGGCCACGGCAGCCAGCGATATTCTGAGACTAGGGAGACCCCCTGTCCTGATGGAGGGGGATCCCCTGGTAACAGGGAGCCAGCTGTGCAGGGGTGCTAGGGGCCAGGCCAGCAAGACTGCAGCCCTGGAGCTGATGGGGGCCCACCGGCAGAGGCCCAGAAGGGTGCAAGGATGGTGTTCCAGGCAGAGGAGCCCGGGAGGGTGGCCTGCCACCCGAGGTCATCTGTAAAGCCCACCCCAGCTGTGTGGGGAAGCCGTGTGGTGGGGGATGCTAGAGCAGGTAGCAGTTGCAGGGACCCGTGTTGGTTGCCCACAGCTGTGGAGCGCTCACAGGAACTCCTCAGGTGTCACAGGCAGGCGCTGGGCGCCAACCACAGGCTCTGGGGCAACATGGGCGCAGGGGCCACGCAGAAGGGGCGCCCACCTGAACTCATACTTGGAGAGCGACTTTTCCTCCCAGGCGGTGTTCCCGCCGCCAAAGTTCTTCTTCGCCGTATCCACCATTCCCTGCAGGACAAGGGCCCCAGGCATCGGACACCTCACAGGGGATGGCCTTGACCCTGTCCCCCGGTCCCTGGCCCCCCGCCACCCACGGGATCCCCATCGCGAGGGTGACCCCGGCCCCCGGGGCCCATAGCGGGGTGACCCTGTTCCCCCAGAACTCCCTGGGATCCCATCGCGGGGTGACCTCGGCCCCTAGGTCTCCATCGCGGGGTGTGGCCCCGGCCCCTATTGCGGGGTGTGACTCCGCCCCCGTCCCACCTGCTTGAACTTCTCCACCAGCTCCCTGCACCGCGTACAGGGCGTCGGCTTTTTGGCCGCCTCAGGCGCAGGCAACAGCGGCAGCAGTAGCAGTAGGAGCCCCAGCGCGGCAGGGGGCGGAGGGCGCATGGCTCTGCGGGGCCCAGAGGCGCGTGGCTCGCCGAAACCCCGGCCCGGCCAGGCCACCGGCTCCGAGCCGCGCCGGCCGTTCCCGGGGCTACTTCACGGCGCCGGCGAGGCCCCGCCCAGCCACCAGGGCGCGCGCCGCAATTGGCCGGCGGTTTCCGCCCGTCCTCACGTGGCCCAATCTGAATTCGCCACGAGAAGAGGCCAATGGGAAGGCCCCGGGTCAGCGCCCTGCCGTAAGGGGGCGGGCGGAGGGCGGAGAAACCAGAGCCCGCCCCTCGCGCCCCGCCCCCGGGCTGCACCCCCCCCCCCCGGGCCCCCCCCCCCCCCCCGGCGGCCATCTTTACTCCGGGCAGGGCGCGCGCTCACCGAGACGACTGCTGGGGCTTTAGGTGGCCATGTTGGGTTTGGGCAAGGGCTTCGCCTGTGTTCTGTTTCCGCCGTCCCGCTTCCGGCCGAGGGCGACCTGACGGCTGCTCTCCGAGGGACGGCGCCGGGGGACGGCGAGAGTCGAGCGGTGAGGTCAGCGCGCTTCCGGGCCGGGGCTTCCGGGCTCCCGGGGCGGTGGGCGGCGAGGCTGGGGCTCCCGGAGCGGGCGGAGACCCCATCCCGCTAGCCCACGCGTGACGGCCGGAGCCAGGATAGGGGCGCCAGGTCGCGGCCACCCAACTGCTGACGCGGAGATCTTGGTCCCCGCCCCGGCTCCCAGGCTGTCACCCGGGGGCCGGGCCAGGACTCTCACCTGGGTGCTAGGTCGATGACCCGGGGCCTGGGCTCTCACGAGGGGCCGGACTCCTCACCTGGGGACCTGCCGTGGCCGAGGGGCTAGGATTCTCACTGGGGGCCGGGCTGATGACCTGGGGTCGGGCCTGTCACCTGGGAGCCAGGCTCCTCACATGGAGACCTTGCCCGCTCACTATCGTGGGCCCAGGAATCTGCATTTCTCCACCTGCCCGAGGCGATTCGTACCCTCCAAACTTGGGGGACCACTGGCTTAATTACCCGTTTGTGAGGATTCTAGACAACTGTGAGGCAGGAAATCACTGCAAAGGAGAGAAGTGCAGAGAGTACAAAACCACACCTGCTCTGTGGCCAGCAGCTAGCCTGATTAACACCAGACCATCTGTGGGCTGCCGAAAGAACGGACAGATCTGTGTTGGAAAAGGTACAACCAGAATGCTCCTTAGACGCAAGGATGACGAGACTTTATCTCACATACTTTGAGCACGTTATCAGGAGGAATTGGTCCCTGGAGAAGGACTTTATTCTCCGTAAAGTCAAGGGTCAATGAAAAAGAAGACGACCTTCAAAGAGATGGACTGACGCGCAGTGGCTGCAACAACGGGCTCAAGCCTAACAACGATTGTGAGGATGGTGCAGGACCGGGCAGTGTGTCGTTCCGTTGTACACGGGGTCGCTGTGAGTCGACGCCATGTGTGCAGAGCAGAACTGCTCCCTAGGGTTTTCAGTAAAAGTCTGTGACCTCCTAAAAGCAGGTCACCAGGCCTGTCTTCCAAGGAGCCTCTGGGTGGGCTCGAACCACCAGCCTTTTGTCTAGTAGTCGAGTGCTTAGCTGTTTGCATCACCGAGGGCCTTGGAACCAACCCACGGCCGCTGACAACAACAATGGCGTCTCCAGCCAAGGGAGGAGCAGTGACTTTAGTGTTGCACTTGACCAGTTTCATGAAAAGCCTCAGGATGGCATCGATTCGGTCTTTGTGGGTGATTTCCTACCCTGGGTGCCCTGGTGCCATCAAGCGGGTGCCATCAACCTGTTACATCAACCCGGTACCTGGGCCTGTTGTAACCTGTGATGCACCCCAGGCTGGTGCCCACTGCTTCTGTAAGCTGAGCAGCTGCTGGGCAGGGGTGGACCCAGTGCAGAGAAATGTTTCCCTCACCCTGGCCCTCCCTCTTGGGGTGGACCGTGGTTTTTGTACTTGGCTTCTGTCCTGTTCTGGAGTCCCTGGGTGGTGCAGTTGACGTGCTCGGCTACTCACTGAAAGGTTGGTGGTTCGAGTTCACCCAGAGGCGCCTCAGAAGAAAGGCCTGGCAACCAACTTCCCAAAAATCAGCCATTGAAAACCCTATGGAGCATAGTTCTACTCTTGACACACACACGGGGCCGCCATGAGTTGGAGTCGACGCTGCGGCAGGAGCTGTGTCCCGTCTGCTGTTTGAGGTCCTGGCTGAGCAGGTGCTCCCAACACCTTTCAGACTAAGCTGCTTGTTGCCACTGGTTTTCTGCCCCTGGTCATCCGCAGAAGGTGCACCCTTTCCTGGGCGAGAGGGCGCTCCTGGGCCTGCAGGCCTCCTGCCAGAGTGACTCACATGGCTGATTAAAGTGATGAGTCTCTGCACATACGCTCGTGCAGTAAGGGGGGGCTGCCCTTCGTGGGGGGCCGCGGGGCCAGGCGTGTTCCTGGGTGGCCGTTGTGAGGAGCCTGTTTCGGGGTTTGCTCCATCGGCTTGGCCACGTTGGTGCAGCCTGTGTCTTTAAACGTGTTTTCAATGACATCAGCGGTTGTTTTTTTCAAGAAACAAAGTGTAATGTCTGGATGCCCCGTAATCTTCTTTGCTTTCCTGGAAATTAAGACGGTGGCACGTTTTTCGTGAAAACCTAGGCTGGGTGATGAGATCCGAATCTCTTCGTGCAGCGTGCTGAGCACCGACGAGGGCCAGGCTCTGCTGAAACAGCAGCAGGTCGGGTGTGCAGGTGCTGCCCAGGATCGGATCCCAGGAGGGAGACACCAAGCCCATCGTCATCCACCCATCTGAGCACCGGCGGTGCAGACAGACGGACAGACAGACGCACTGTCAGGGAGCTGACCTTGTAGAAGGGGGAGGCAGATGGATGACCGAAGAGATAAAGACAGAAAACAGGAGGTGCTGGGAGGCGGGCGGGGAAGGCGTCTGATGAGGTGACCTGAGAAAGTTCTGAAGGAGAGAAAGGACGAGCTTGGGGACAGGAGGGCAGGCAAGACCACGCCAGGACTCCAGCTGCTGCTGTGAGAGAGGTGGGGCCCCCGCCGCTTTCGGGGCAGGAGGAGCCTCCAGCCTGACCCTTCTAAAATCCTGTAACTGCAGGCTTCCAGACGAGTTCCTTCTCGTTAACTTCTCGCACTGGGTGTCCGCGGAGGCCATGGGTTGGAGGCTGCGAGTCAGTAGGAACGTGTTGGGAGGGGCTGCTGGGGTCTGTGGGGTCACCTCCCTCATCCACTGGGCGGTGTGTCGTTCCCACCCCGTACTCTGCCCTCTTTGTTGGGTATGAAGTTTTCCTGCTTGGAAAAGGAAAACACAATCTTATTCCTAACAGTCACTGTGTCTTATTCCAGCAGTGGTAAGACTATTGAGGCCCTTTTCCTTTCCTCCCTCCCCGCCTCTCTCAGTGAGCACCACGTCGGTGAGCCCCGTGTTGGTGGGCACCACGTCGGTGAGCCCCGTGTCGGTGAGCCCCATGTCAGACACGCCCAGGTCTGCTGACTCTCCTCCCAGATTTAGCGTCTCAGGGCTGCCCAGTGCCTGCGCGAGGCCCTGCAGCTGAAGTCTTCCTTCCCAGAGAACTGGTTAAGCACAAAAGGCTTCTCAAGCATGAGTTTTGTTTTGTTTTGTTTTTAAGTTTATTGTGACATACTCTCAGCTTTACAAAAAAATTAGATGGTCGTTTGCCCTTCAGCCTGATTTCTGGAACTTGGGACTTCAGGTTCTTTCTTTTAAAACATCTGATGGGCCATATGCTGATGGTTGGATCTCGCACCTTTGGGTCTTTAAGGTACATGAAGCCTAAACCCCAGAATGGCTGGGAGGAGGCCGCCGGGCCGACAGGGCCTGCTGCTGGGGCTGCTGGTGGTGGTGGCCGCTGTCCACCTGGTCACCTGCCCCTACACCAAGGTGGAGGAGAGCTTCAACCTGCAGGCCGTGCATGACCTGCTGTACCACTGGCTTGACCTGGACAAGGTGAGAGCCCTGCCACCTCCTGGTGGATCCTGCTGGGGTGGGCCTGTCGCCTGCGGGCGTCTGTGTCACGTGTTCCTGCCTCCGCAGTACGACCATCACGAGTTCCCCGGCGTTGTCCCCAGGACGTTCCTCGGGCCCATCGTCATTGCTGCCTTCTCCAGCCCTGCGGTTTACCTGCTGTCTCTGCTGGAAGTGTCCAAGTTCTACTCTCAGCTCATAGGTAAGCAGATCTTTGTGCGTGGACCCACTCGGCTACAGTGACGACATCCCATTGTGGGGGTCCCCTCACTGGAGGTGTCTACTGTCTCAACTCGCGGCTGCCCCCGGCCCATCACGTGGGGGTGCAGGCTGCGGCTGGCGGGCAGTCCGCCTCCCTGGCGTGTGACCCGGGGCGCAGGCTGCGGCTGGCGGGCAGTCCGCCTCCCTGGCGTGTGACCCGGGGCGCAGGCTGCGGCTGGCGGGCAGTCTGCCTCCCTGGCATGTGGCCTGGGATACTGCCAATCCCCCCCGTGACTTGCTGTCCATGAGATGGGGGATGGGGCTTCCTCACAGGGCTGTAATGGGAGGACGCAAGCGCTGTGTGCACCTCTCGGCACCTCACTCAGATGGGGGTGTCCCCGTCCTCCAGCCAGTGCTGCTCTCCAGCCGCTGTCCGGGGGCCTGTCAGTCACACACTCTCTGTTGTCATAAAAAAGTGCGTCTGCCTCGGGGCCTTGAAGACAAAACCACCAGCCGCCGCCACCCAGGGGCCCCCCGTTCCACCTTCACGCACATCCTCCTGGGTCTTTCCTTGAGCCTTCATGGGGACGTTTTTAACCAAATTTAGAACATTCTGTCAATACCGTTCTGCATCAAATACCCAGACCGTGTTCACATTTCCCCCACTGACTCAAAAACGTCCTCAGCTGCTTTGCCTGACTCGTGTGGGGAGCTCGAAAAAGCAGTTCCTGGGGAGGAAGCAGTTCTTGGAAGGGGAGGCTCCCAGAAAAACAAAATGCATTGCCGTGGAGTCGATCGTGATGCATTGCGATCTCATAAGATGCCCCGTGCTGTTTCCAAGGAGCAGCTGGTGGATCTGAACTGCTGACCTTTCGGTTAGCAGCCAAGCTCTTAATCACTGTGCCACCAGGGCTCCACTGAGTCAGAGAGCCCGGGCGGGAGGCAGGGGGTCCCGTCCAGAAAGGCAGACCCACCGAGGGTGCAGGAAGCTGAGGCACGGAGCGTAAGGTGCGTGCACACCTGCCCGGGGGCGGGGCGGGGCGGAGGCCCGCTGCCGCTCCCTCTCCTGCAGCCCCAGGTGGGCCTGTGCCCCTGTGCCACCCGCCGGAGGTGAGATGAGGACTTGGGGGCTCCGGAGGGCGCACGGTGCGGGCTCTTCCCCGAGTGTCGCTGCTTGGGGCGCCAGGCCGGGCGGTGGGTCTCTGGCGTGGGCCGTATGGACAGTGCCTGTGCTCCCGGCTGTCCAGAGGGCGGGGCGGTGGTGGGGCCTCGGGCCAGGTGCAGGCGGTCCGCTCCCCACTCTGCCCGGTAGTCACGAGAGGACACGGGGCGTGACCGTCCCTTGTCACTAACGTCCTGTTGTCACTGACGTCCCGCCCCAGCCCTGTGGCCCCCACTCCTCCGTGTTGTGTGTTTGCGCAGTCAGGGGGACCCTCGGGCTCGGCGTCATCGCTGCCCTCTGGACCCTGCAGCAGGAAGTGCGGAGGCAGTTTGGGGCTACAGTTGCCACGTTGTTCTGTTGGGTGACAGCCACGCAGTTCCACCTGATGTTCTACTGCACGCGGACGCTGCCCAATGTGGTGGCCCTGCCTGTGGGTATGTCGTGCCCTTAGCCCGGGCCTGGCCTCCCCGTGACGCGGCTCCGTCCTCTCACACTCTACCCGGGGTGTGGCCCCAGCGCTGGGCTGTGATGCCCTGTCAGCAGGGGCCTCGGGGGCACTGTGTGCGGAGGAGGGTGCTGGGGGGCTGGGCACCACGGGAGTGGGGGCGGGGGGCAGGAGCAGAATATGACGGCCAACAGCACACGGGGACCCCAGAAGCAGCAAGAGGCCAGTAAGGGGGTGGGGGGGAGGGCGTGGGGGTGGGGGCTGGTCGGTCCTCACCGTGTCTGGGTGGGGGCCTGCGGTGTCCAGGCGAGAGGTGACAGTGGCTGGGACTTGGGGTGTGGCAGAGGCCGCAAGTGTAGGCAGCGGGGCAGCGGGTTCCGGGGTGACTCCGAGGCACCCTGCCCTGAGCGCCCGTCCTGCCCCCAGCCCTGGCGGCGCTCACGGCCTGGCTCCGGCAGCGCTGGGCCTGCTTCCTGTGGCTCTCGGCGCTGGCGGCTGTTGTCTTCCGGGCCGAGCTGGGCCTCCTCCTGGGCCTCAAGCTGCTGCTGCCGCTGCTGGGCAGGAAGGTGCCCCTGGGGAGGGCGCTGCGCCACGCCGTCCCCGCTGGCGCCGTCTGTCTGGGTGAGTCCGCCACCTGCTTTCCTTCCAGAAGGGGACGAGAAGCGGGAGGTTTGTGTAGTTCACAAAGCACGGGCACTTTAACTCCGGGCAGCGGTGAGACGTAGCCCAGGTGCTCCCGTGCCCCTCTCGTCCTGCCTGGGGTCCCACCTGAGCCCCAGCCCTCACGATGCGGGCTGTTTGGGGAGGAGGGCTGGCCCTCATGAGGGAGGTTATTGGGGGGGCAGCCCTCACAGGGGGGGTAACTCAGTGGGGGGGCCCTCACAAGGGGCTTTACTGGGGGAGGTGGCGGCCCAGCAGCTCTGTCACCGTGATGCTGTGGTGATGCCCGCTTGTATGGCTCAGTGGCCGTGGTGACGAGGTCAGCGCCTCAGGGACATACGCCCATGACAGGGTGGCTAGTGACTCAGCCGTGGGGCCCGAGCTTCTTGGCAGCTGCGTTTCCTGCTGAGGGCAACTTCTGTGTTGTATTAGGACTGACGGTGGCCGTGGACTCATATTTTTGGCGGTATCCTGTGTGGCCAGAAGGAAAAGTTCTTTGGTACAATACCGTTCTGAACAAGAGCTCCAACTGGGGAGTATCCTTCAGTGCCCTTGGCTGTCCGTCCACGTGTCAGACCGTGTGTGTCTGTCCCCGTCTGTCTTACCTGTCAGTCGTCTTTCATCTGTCTGTCCATCTGTAAGAACGGGTGCCGCAGCAGGGTAGTCGGCCACGCCCCCAGTGCACGTGGGCCAAGCGGCTCCTCCATCGCCCGGGTCCCGCTGGGAGCCTCCTCCTGACCCTGTGGGACACCTGAGCACTACAGCCCCTCACTGCGGTCCGGGACCTGGTCTTTGCATGGGCGGGGTGTGGGGGCGGTGGAGTGAGAAGGACCGTCCGGTGCTGGGGCCTCCACGCACGTCAGGGGCGGCCTGAGGCTCCTGTGGTGTGCGGGGACAGTGGCCCGACAGCTGGGGCGGCCTGCCTCAGCCCACGTCCTCTGGCCCCTCCCCGCCGCCGGGGGCTGCCAGGGCCTCGGGGAGGCGGACGGGGCTTGAATCCGTGTAGACGCTCCTTAACCCGCAGACCTCCCCGTTCCTGTGGTACTTCTACTCGGCCCTGCCGCGCGCCCTGGGCAGCAGCCTGCTGTTCGTGCCGCTGGGCGCAGTGGACCGGCGGGCCCGTGCGCTCCTGCTGCCCAGCCTGGCCTTCGTGCTGCTGTACTCGCTCCTGCCGCACAAGGAGCTGCGCTTCATCATCTACAGCCTCCCGGTGTTCAACATCGCGGCCGCCCGCGGCTGCGCCTACCTGTGAGTGCGCCACGCTCGCAGGAGAACATGGCTCGGACGGTGGGGGGCGGGGCTCAGACAGCGGGGGGCGGGGGGAGCGCAGCTCAGATCTGGGGGCAAGACTCAGTCGGCAGTGAGGTTGGGCGCTCCCGGTCCAGCAGACCGAGTCCGCAACCTGTGCGCAACACCCTGTTCCTCCGGGAGGAGAGGCGTTCATAGGCAGCCCCCGCTCCGGGAGGCCCTGCAGGTGCAGCCTCCGGCTGAGGAAGGGAGCTGGGGGCAGGGGGCTGCGTCCGGACTGCACCTCTCTCAGGTGTGGACATGGGTGGAGGGAGCCAGTCATCTCTGCTCCTGCTTCTGAGACCCACGTGAGCGAGAGAAGGTTGCTTCGGCCACCTGCTTGGCCCCAGGGCCACGGGGTGATCACCCTGCCTGAACGCCCTGCACCAGGGCATCTGCCGCCTCCTGCAGCTGTGCCATCGGTCGCTGCTTCTCTTTGCTTCTGGCCCCCCTTTCGGCCGGCTGGGGGGTCTGGAGGGTGGTGGGGGCCCAGGTGTCCACCTGACCTCATGGGCCTGAGAGGGAGGAGGCCCGTCCATGAAACATTGAGCAGTCGGCCGTGAGTTGGGCGGAGGCGGCCACATGGCCTGTCGTGGCCCCTTGACACTGCCGGTCAGTGTGGGAGCAGCGAATGGGGGGCCGGGCTGGGTCTGGCGGCAGGTGGCTCTGATCTGCATGACGACCAGGGGAACGTTGGAAAACTTTGTATGAAAATCTGAAATGAATTTTAAATTGGGGTTCTGGGCGGCATTTCAGAGGTTTCCAGGCCCTGCGCACCCACCTGGTGGTGGACTTGTGCTCGCCGAGACCTGGGTCGACAGCAGGCGTGGTTTCTGGATGTCGTGGGCCCGGGGTCTCATCGCTGTGTGCTGTCCTCCAGGCTGAACAACTACAGGAAGTCCTGGCTGTGCAAAGCGGGCTCCCTCCTGGTGACAGCACACCTGGCTGTGAATGCCGCCTACGGGGCCACCTGCCTGTACGTGTCCCACTTCAACTACCCAGGTGGTGTTGCCATGCAGCAGCTCCACACGCTGGTGCCCCCAGACACGGGTAGGTGCCCCCGGACACGGGTAGGTGCCCCCGGACACGGGTAGGTTACCCAGACACGGGTAGGTGCCCCCGGCACAGATGGGTGCCCCCAGACACGGGTAGGTGCCCCCGGCACAGATGGGTGCCCCCAGACACGGGTAGGTGCCCCCGGCACAGGCAGGTGTCCCCCCCACAGGTAGGTGCCCCCTGCAAAAGTAGGTAGCCCCCTGTACAGGTAAGTGCCCCCCCACGGGTAGGTGCCCCCCCATGGGTAGGTGCCCCCCACATACATAGGTAGGTCCTACCCATATAGGTAGGCTCCCCCCCCACAGGCAGGTGCCCCCCACACACACGCACAGGTAGGCGCCCGCGTTGTATCCCGGCAGAAGAGCCTACCCGGGTCTGACGGCCCCGCCCCCTTCCCAGGTGTCGTCGTGCACATCGACGCTGCTGCTGCACAAACAGGTGTTTCTCGGTTCTTGGAGACCAACCCTGGCTGGAGGTAGGTGTCTGCTGTGCTCAGGTTTCTGTGGGTTTTGCCATGATGTGGCCACGGCTGTACGGCTCCTGACAGGTTTCCTCAGGGGTACCCGCTCCGGGGGGAGGGCGCCACGCTTTGGGGTCAGTGGGGTGGGGCCGCCGCAGGAACAGCCATGCTCGTGTCTGCAGATATGACAAGCGGGAGGACCTGCAGCCCGGGGCAGCGGGCATGCTGGCCTACACACACCTGCTCCTGGAGGCGGCCCCCGTGCCCTTGGCCCTGTACGGGGAGTCACACCGGGTGCTGGCCCGCGTGGCAGGCATCGGCGGCGTGCGTCTGAACCTGACCCGGCTGCCTCCCTTTGATGTCGACCTTCAGCCCAAACTGGTGCTCCTGGAGCGGGTGCAGGGGCCGTCCTGAGGGGGGGCCCCAGGGGGACCGGGGCCACCTGCCGTCTTGAGGGGGGCCCCAGGGGGACCGGGGCCGCCTGCCGTCTTGAGGAGGGGCCCCAGGGGGACCAGGGCTGTCCTGAGGAGGGGCCCCAGGGGGAGTAGGGCTGTCCTGAGGAGGGGCTCCGGGGGGACCAGGGCTGTCCTGAGGAGGGGCTCCGGGGGGACCAGGGCTGTCCTGAGGAGGGGCCCCAGGGGGAGTAGGGCTGTCCTGAGGAGGGACCCTGGGGGAACCAGGGCTGTCCTGAGGAGGGGCTCCGGGGGGACCAGGGCTGTCCTGAGCTCAGTCTCCTGGACAAACGGGCTTGTTGCTGTGGCCGCAATGAAGCTGATGTGGAGAACGATATCAGAGACCGTGGGCAGGCCTGTCCCCAGCAGTAGTCCCCACGTCCCCATGGGCCAGTCTCCTGACACCCAGGCCACTGCCGGCAGGCAACGCTGTGAGGCTGAGACCATCCGTGGGGTCGGCGGGACGGGGTGACATCATTTGTCACCCAGACCAGATGCTGGTCGCAACCATGCTGGACCCCGGCTGAGTAATGTGCAGACCTGACAAATGCGCTTGGGCTGCCGGCCGCTGCTGGCCCGGGCTGCCTGCTCCCACACGGCTGCAGAGTGTGGCCGCGGGTTTGCATCCGCCTGCATTTAGCTTACAGATCACATTTGGGGAGATAGACGAGTAAAACATGAAATGAGAATTAAATTTTTCAAGTATTTTTTTATGACGTGTCTTATGTGTGATTATTTCTGGGGACTGGCTTTACCTGGGTGATTTTGAAGCAGTAATTTCAGCACTATTACGCATTATTGGATGGGTATTGACAACTTATCTATAGTGCGTCTGATGCCGCTCCACGCACACGCCCACGCGATCTCTTCTGTGCCATTTGGGACAGAGCTGCTGACAGGTCTGTGTGGCTCTGAGCGGGGAGACCCCTTCCCACAGCCACAGCGTTGTGCTAGGCTCAGGGAGGCAACACTTGGGCAGCGTTTGTAGAGTCGCCTGTGTTCCCCTCCTGCTGGTCGACCCCCTTGTGTCCTTCATGGCGTTCTCTCTCCCAGGTCCAGGCAGTGTCAGCTGCTGCACGTTGTCACCACGTCTCTTTAGTCTCCTTCCATACAGAACATTCCATGGCCTTGCTCTGTCCCGTGTGACATCAGCGTTTTTGAGGAAAATAGCCTCCGTGCCCCGGTTATCCAGCAGAAGCCTCCTCGTGATCTTTCGGGTGGATTCCCAGAGGTGGGCAGAGCACGTGGCTGTGTCGCGCGTTCCCACGTGCCCTCCCTGGGGCTGGTGCATGTTGCGTCCCCCAGGCCGGCTGGTGGGGTCAAGCTTTCTCAGTTTTGCCAGTCGGGTGGGGGAGCAGGAGTATCTTGATGTCATTTTAATTTTCATTTTTCTTATGAGCAAAGTTGAATATTTTTCATAGGTTTAAAGACCAACTTTACATTTATTTTTGTGAATCGTTCATATATTTCGTTCATTTTTCTATTGGGTTTTTGGTCATTTTTTTCCCCTCAATTTATAAGAATGCTTTAATTATTCGGCGTTTTAGCCCCCTCATCTTAGATACGTGTTGAAGTAATTCCTCCCTGCTTGTCATTTCCCTTCGGACTTTGTCTGGTGTGTGTCTCTGTGCAGTGTTCGCCTCTTCTGGAGTCGAATGTGTCAATCTGTTCTTTTACTGCAGCTGAGATTTTAAATCTGGGTGAGAGAGTGGTTTGGCCATGTTATCTTTCAGTACTTCTGGGGCTTCGTTTTTCCGTTTAGATCTCTGATCCATTTAGAATTTACCTTTGTGTATAGTGTGGGGGCTGGATCTAACGTGGTTTCCACACGGGTCATCAGTTGTCCCTCCCTGCACCGTTTATGAAAAAGTCCATCTGCTCCAGTGACTTGAGAGGCCAGCTTCATCGTGGACTAAAGTTCCGTCTGCAGTTGGGTCTGTTCACGGACCTTCTCTCCTGTTCCGGCGGCTGGCCTGTCTGTCTAGGCACTGGTACCTGCACTTTCATGATATCGACTACTTAGTATGGTTTGATGTCTGGCGGGGGTGGTGGCCCCTCATGGCTCTTTTTTTTCAATATTGTCTTGGCTATTCTTGTATGTTTATTTTTCCACATGAACTTTAATATAACCTTACTAGCTCCAGTCCCTGGAGAAGGACATCATGCTTGGTAGAGTAGAGGGTCAGCGAAAAAGAGGAAGACCCCCCAACGAGATGGATTGACAGTGGGTGAGACAATGAGCTCAAGCATAACAAGGGTTGTGAGGAGGGCGCAGGACCGGGCAGGGTTTTGTTCTGTTGTCCACGGGGTCACTGTGTGTCGGAACCGACTCAACAGCACCTGACAACAACAACTTCGAAAATGGAGGAGACCTGAAGTGGCTGGCTGACACCCTTCAGTGAGCGTGCTTAGATTAAATGAGGGGGACAAAGGGGGATCCCCGCCGAAGAGATTCCTCTTTTCCTGATCGGTGTGGGGGAGAGAGGGTGCGGGAAGATACTGATAGGATTCTACGATTCAGTTGTGAGCATTGATTGTTAACAGGGTTAACGTGATTGTAAAAGTTGTAGGAGCTGTAAGTGTGAAACAGTGGACCAAGCCGGGAGGGTGGTGGGGAGAGGCACTGCTGGACTTGAGTACAGTGGCCGAGCCTGAAGTCCCTTAAAGGTTCTGCTATGCTGACACCTTGTGAGGCTCAGAGCAAGGGAATGATCTGCTCTCAGTGAAATTTTATCAGAGGCCACAAAGGACGAAGATGAGATGACTTCCGGAGAAGTTGACCCAGTCAGATGGACGGACGCCTGCAGGACCTGAATGGCTGGTACCTGAGTGATCTCACCCTGAGGACTCTTTGCCCTACTGAAGGACTAATTGTTAATGGCTGTTTTGGACTCTTAAAATGACTGGGAGGGGGAGGTTATCCCCCACGTGTGAAGGACCCATGGTGTGGCCATTCAGGTGGTGGTTGACTTGGATGGGCCAGGATTCTCAGTGGGTTGGCAGCTATGATGTAGTGTGGCGGTCCTATCGTCACGTGATCACATCCATGATGAGATTTGATATAACGTAATCACCTCCATGATGGGATCTGCTGTGAGGAGCCAGTTAGTTGAAAGGGAGTTTCCTTGGGGGTATGGCCTGCATGAAATATAAGCGGACTTTCCGGCAAAGCTCGTGGGCTTTTTGCTCGCTCTGGATCCTGCACTGGCTCCTGGTCATCTGACCTCCGGTTCTTGGGACTTGAGCTAGCAGCTTACCTGTGGTCTTGCCTGCCAATCTTGGGATTTGGCAGTCTTTGCAGCCTGTGAGCAAGAGCCCTGCTCCCTGACCTGCTGATCTTGGGTTCGCCAGCCCCTGTGGCTGCCGTGAATCAGGAGAAGACTCTATCCTGACCCAGACTTGGGACATTCCAGCCTCTACAATCATGTGAGCCATTTCTTTGATATAAAGCTCTCTATGTATTTATATGCTTTACTGGTGTTTCTTATCTAGAGAACCCAGCCTAAGATGCATGGCTAGAAAAGCCCAAGTGTGGCCTGCAGTGCGAAGGATAGCTTTTGTGTGGCCTCTCTTGCCATGGTCTTATCACTCCCACCCAAGTGATTTGGTGGGACTGTGCAAATAGGGCAATTGTGGCCCATCAAGGAGATTGGTCAGTTTTGCCATCCCGCTGAGCTTGGAATGAGCCATCCCAGGGACAAGAAAGAGAGGATCCCACCACCACCAAGGAAGAAGGGCCAAGAGCAGAACATGTCTTTTGGACCCAGAATCCCTGTGCTGAGAAACTCCTGGAGCCAGGAGACTGGGGGGGGGGGGAGAGAGAGAGGCTTGCCGTTTGGTGAAGCTAGGTTTGCAGAACCATAGAGCTAGAGGTGAGCACCTTTAGGACAAGGCTTGCTGGAGGAGTGGGGTGCCTTGGGGTACTTATCAGCAGAGCTAAAAGAGCTTAGTAACACTTGCCCGAGCAGGGCAGAGGCCGAGGGGCCAGAGAGAGGGTTGCCTGTGGGCACAGCTGAAAAGAGGTTGTCCTGATGGAAGAACTGTATCCTGAGTGTACCTGAACCTGAATCGTAACCTGTTATTTCCCTAATAAACCCCATAATCATGAGTATGGTTTGTGAGTTTGGTGTGGCCATTGCAATGAATCATTGAACCCAGCAGAGAAGTAGAGCGTGCCGTGGGAGGGATGGCTGGTGTCAGAATTGGTAAAGATGGCAGAGAGAGGAGGCATGTCTGACCCCGGCCTCGTAGGAATTAGCCTTGGGCTGTTGATCTTGATTCTCCTTCCGCCTCGTGAAGTTAGAGGAGGTCAGACGCCGCTCCTGCCACGCCATTGTTACAGACCTTCCTTGGAAAAAAGGTCTTTTCAGGTGTATTGAGGTAAGGATCTCGAGATGAGATCATCCTGGATTCCCCAGGTGGGCCCTAAATCCAATGACTGGTGTCCTGATACGAGACAGAAGACGCAGGCAGTGAAGAGGAAAAGGTGATGTGACTATAGGAGGCAGAGATTGGAGTGAGACTCCCACACCCAAGGAATGTCTGGGGTCACCAGGAGCTACAAGAGGCAGAAAAAGGATCCTCCCCTAGAGCCTCTGGAGGGAGTACAGTCCTGACATACCTTGATTTTGGGCTTCTGGCTTCCAGAACTGTTTTCTGCCTCCAGGTCTGTGGTATTTTGTTATGGCAGCCATAGGAAATTAATACAAGGGGGTTTGAATATACATTATTAACTTTATTACTAAGAGTTCTGTCATATGCTTGCTTTTGTAAATGGGGTTTTCTTATTAATTTTATCTTCTAACTGGCTATAAGTTCTGTGTATGACTGTTCTTGATTTTTCCTACTGTTTTGTTTATGGAAGTTTGTGAAGCATTTACATATACTAAAATTCACCCAATTTAAGTATGCAGTTTGATGGCGTTTGGTAATTGTATACAACTGTGTGACCTGCACCAAAATTAAAATACAAAATAGTTCCCTGTGCCTTTTTGTACCTGATCCTTTCCCCTGTCCTGAGGCAACCACTGATTACCTCTCTGTCACTACAGTTTTGCTTTTTCTAGAATTTTATGTAAATGGAACATATACAGTACATAATCTTTTAACTTCTTTCATTTAGTATGTTTTAGAGATGCATCTATGTTACACGTATTGATATCTCATTCCTTTTTATTTCCCCATTGTATGGATATAGTACGGTTTGTTTATCCACTCACCAACCTGTGGCTGTTTGAGTCGCTTCCAGCGTTTGGCTATTGTTAAGAATGCTGCTGTGAACTTTCACGTACGTGTTTTCACATGGACATGTATTTTCATTTCTCTTAGGTAAATTCCTAGCAGTGGATCTAACTGCTGGGTCATATGATAAATGTATGTGTAACTTTATAGGGTACTGCCATGCTGTTGTCCAAAGTGGTGGTACCATTTTGAATTCTCAAGAGCAATGTCTGGGAGTTCCAGTTTCTCTGCCTCCTCACCAATACTTGGTATTATCAGTATTTTTCACTCGAGCCATTCTGACAGGCGCGTAGGGGCATCTCTCTGTGGTTTAAACTGACACTACTCTGGTGACTAGTGATGTTGAATAACTTCCATGTGTGTGTTGGCCATTCATCTGTCTTCTTTCGTGAAGTATTGGCCCATTTTTTAATTGTTTTTCATATTTAGTTGTGTGGATGTGAATTTTAGAACTTGCGGTGCCGGCATATCTAAACTGGGTGACTTCAGACTTAAAATTCTATTCTGGATTAAACTAAGATTTTCATTTCCACTCTTTTAAAGAAAACATTCAAGCTTTTGTCAAAGTTTTACTGCTTGAAAAACAAAAGCCAGAATTTCTAACCTAGATAAAGATTTTCTTAGTCCCCGTTAAGAATATTTACACACCTCGCCCCAGAGAAGGAGCCGTTTTCAACAGGAGGGGAAATAAGACTGAGAACGTTAAACGAAGTTGGAACCTATTAATAACTTTGTAGCCACGATAGGTATAGATCAAGCCTTAGTTCCATGTTTTGACTCCCAAATTAATTTTCATTCATTGGGATTTTTCCACTGTATTTTTGCTAGTTCTTTGTAAATTGCTAATTAGGTAGAGAATAAGTTTGTTAGGGAGGCAGATCGCAGCTATAAACACTTTGACTGTAACAGAAGAGTGCAGAGATTTGAGCTTTAACTTATGTAAATAAACTTGGTATCTTAACTGCTTTCAGGGAATTCCCCCAGGAAATGCCTGGGCCCTATCTCACTCCCCCTTCTCTGGATAGGTGATGTTTACATGTCAAAAAGCTTCAGATTTAGAGCTGATTTAATCTTCACTTTTTCTTAACTAATGGTCGATTTTCCATTTCAAGGACTCCAGCTAAGTTTGACTCAGCGTGCAATCCATCACTAAACCCCCACATCAAGAATGTTTATACATTTCACTTTAGAAATATTGCCTTAGCAGAAGGGGACAGGAAAGCTGGTGATAGGAAACCCAAGGTTGAGTAAGGACAGTGTTGACATGTAGTGGGGTTGTTAACCATTGTCATAGGACAATATATGTACTAACTGTTTAATGAGAAACTGTTTTGTTCTGTAAACCTTCATCTAAAGTGAGAATAGCAGCACAACTGGAAGAACGTAATCGATGTCACTGAATTGTGCATGTAGAAAGCTTTGAAATGGTGTATCTTTGGCTATGTGTATTTTCACCAAAAAAAAAAAGGTCGAGAAGGGAGAGGGTTGACATGTCACAGGGTTGTTAACCAATGTCGTAAAACAATATGTGTACTGACTGTTTAATGAGAAACTATTTGTTCTGTAAACCTTCACCTAAAGTACAATAAAAAAAATTTAAAAAAAAATATTGCCTTAGATTGTATCAGGAATAAGGGATTTGTGTTAGGCTAGAAACTGATGCTAAGAAAGTCTGTAGTTAAACAACCCCTTGTATATTTCTCCTTTATTCCCTGCAACCTCTTTGGTATGAAACCGTTTGCATTTATTTACTCTGCCTGTTAAATTTCTCGCTGTTCTGCCTGCAAAGCAGAACACGCGTTGCAGTCTGTATTGAATGCTACGTGTTTCTGCATCCTGTGGAATAAAATTATTCCTTTAATAAAATTTTTGCTTTAATTTCTCATGGAGCATCAGTCTAGTGTTCACACTAGGACAGTTGTAAGTGCTGTTTATATGTTCTGGATACAAGCATTTTGTCAGATTTTTCTTTGCAAAAATTTTCTCCTTATCTGTGGTTGCCTCCTTGTTAACTGTTTTTCAAAGAACAAAAGCTTCTAATTTTGATGAAGTGCATTTTATCAATTTTTTCTTGTATTAGTTTACGGTTTTTTGGTGTCTTATTTAGAAAATCTTTGCCCAGCCCAACGTCACACAGAACAAGAAGAGAAGGGACAAGTCTTGACGAGTTCGTTTACGTTGCTTGCAGTCATCCTGAATAAAGTAGTAACCTACCGAATCCATCAGTGGATTAAAAATAAAAATCATATAAGTACAGTACTCCCTGACTGACATGGTCGATAGACACTGTTGTTTCCATCAGTTATGAGAACTGCTACTGTGGACATTCTTGTATGTGTCTCTCATGCACATATATTTTTTACATACTGGTGGGTTTGATTTGCTAAGATTTTGTTTTGAATTCTTGCATCATGAGGGATATGGGCCTGCAGTGTTCTTTTTCTGTAATGTCTTTGCCGGGTTTTGGTATCAGGATAATACTGGCCTCATAGAATGAATTGGGAAGTATTTTCTCCTTTTTGGTTTTCTGGAAGACTTTGTGTAGAACTGGTATTATTTCTTCCTTAAATACTTGGTAGAATTGTGACACTTTTAAAGTGACTGTCCTGAGTGTCTTGCAGAATGTCTCACATCATAGACTTGTCTGATTATTTCCTAATGCTACTTACCTTGGCCTTCTATTCCCAGGATTTCTGGTAAACTGGAAATTAAGTCTGAGGCTTAGATGAGTTCAGGTTGTCTTTCTGGCAAGAACACCCACAAACGGACCTCTGCACTCCATGCCACACCAGGTGCATGATGGCACTGCCCCATTACCAGCAAGGATGCGTTTGATCCGTTGTTAGGCAAATGTCTCCCATGAGAAGGGTAGCCTGGAGCTCTTCCCTTTCCCTTCTAAAGAATTCAGTACAAAAAAAAAAAAGAGTACAAAAACCACTAGGGAGAGTCCTGCAAGGGGGGCTGCCACATGAAGGGGAAGCCATTGTGGCAGCCAGGATGGGGGAAGGACATGGGTCCAGGAGGGAAGCCTGGTTTGCAGGCCAAGCAGAGGAAGGGGGGTTCCCGTGGGGGCCTGGAATGGGGTGTCAGAGCCCAAGGTGGGGTAAGAGGGCAACTTGTAGGGGGAGGAGCAATAATAGAAAGGGAATTTGGTTACAAACATGGGGACTGATCAAATAAATAAGGACATTAAGGATAATGCGAGATACGTTTCTTACTGTCTACAGATGGAGGAAACTAAAATGAACCCTGTGGAGTGGATCAGCATTCGAGGCATCGGTGTGAAGTCATGGTTTTTAATATATCTAGATAGATACAGAAATAAAAGTGTGTGTCCACTGAGCGTCCCTAGGAGCAGCAACACTCCAGCAGCAAAGTGCACCTCCAGTGCCCAGATCTTGGTCTCTAAAACCATTCTCCAATAGAAGGAGCTGTGGCTCCCTGGAGAAATGCCTGAGCCCAGGACTGAGCAGGAAAGACAGAAGATGAGCCTGCAGGGTTATTCCCACCAGAAAGTAAGGAAGTGCATAAACAATAACAGGGCCATGTCTGAGGGACACGAAGGCCAGAGCGAGGGGCTCCTGCTGGCCAATGTGGGAAACATGAGCAAAATAATGTTAGCGGCGTAGTGTAACCAAACACGATGTCTTTTTCTAGTGATTGGTCTTTTCCTGGTGATATGTCCAAAGTAAGCAAACCGAAGTCTCACCGTCTTTGTTTCTAAGGAGCATTCCAGTTGTATTTCTTCTAAGATAGATTTATTCATTCTTCTGGCAGTCTATGATATATTCAATATTCTTCACCAACACCACAATTCGAATGCATCAATTCTTCTCTTGGCTTCCTTTTTCATTGTGCAGCTTTGACATGTATATAAGGCAATTGAAAAGACCATCGCTTGGGTCAGGTGCATCTTAGTCATCAAAGTGACATCTTTGCTTTTTTAAAACTTTAAAGAAGTCTTCTGCAGTAGATTTGCCAAATCCAATATGTCCTTTGATTTCTTGACTGCTGCTTCCATGGGTGTTGATAGTTGATACAAGTAGAACAAAATCATCGACAACTTCAAATTCTCCATTTATCATGAAGTTGCTTACTGGTCCAGTTAAGAGAATTTTTCTTTTCTTCACATTCAACTGTAATCCATACTGAAGGCTGTAGTCTTTTACTTTCATTAGTAGGTGCTTCAAGTCCTCTTCATTTTTCTGCAAGCAAGGTTGTGTCATCCGCATAACGCAGGTTGTTAATGAGTCTTCCTCCAATCCTGATGCTGCATTCTTCTTCATATAGTCCAGCTTCTCTGATTATTTGTTCAGCATACAGATTGAATAGTAAGGTGGAAGGATGCAATCCTTTTCCAATTCTGAACTACACAGTGTCCCCTTGTTCTGTTCAAATGACTGCTTTTTGATCCATGTACAGGTTCCACTTGAGTACAATTAAGTGTTCTGGAATTCCCATTCTTTGTAATGTTATCCATAATTTGTTATAATCCACACAGTCGTATACTTCCATGTAGTCGATAAAACACAGGTAAGTATTTTTCTGGTATTCTGTTTTCAGCCAAGATCCATCTGACATTAGCAATGATATCCTCATTCTATGTCTTCTTCTGAATCGGCTTGAATTCCTGGCAGTTCCCTGTCAATGTATGGTTGTAACTGTGTTTGAATTATCTTCAGCAAAATTTTGCTAGCATGCAAAATTTTCTTCAACAATGATATTGTTTGGTAATTTCTGCATTCCGTGTGATTGTCTTTCTTTGGAATGGGCACAAATATGGATCTCTTCCAGTTGGTTGGCCACGTAGTTGTCTTCCAAATTTTTTGACATAGATGAGTGTAAAAATGGTGTGGGGGCATCATCTGACCTCCTTGTCTGGGAGAGGAGAGAGAATCAAGATTATCAGCCATCAGCCCAGCGCTGATCCCTATGAGGTGGAAGTCAAACATACCTCTGCCGTCCAAACTTTTTACCAATTCTGATACCAGCTGTCTCTCCCATAGCACACTCTACTTCTCTGCTGGGTTCAGTAATTTGTTGCAAAGCCCACAGAGAACTTACAGACAATACTCACGAATATGGGGTTTATTAGGGAAGTAGCAGGTTACAGTTCAGAATGAGGAACTACTCAGGATCAATTCTTCGATCAGGACAGCTTCTCAGCTGTACCCGTAGGCAGGTCCTTCTCTAGCCCTCAGCATCTCAACCTGGCCTCTGCTCTTCTTAGGCAAGTGTTACAAAGCTCTTTAGCTCTGCCCATTAAGTGCTTGGAGGCACCCCACTCCGCTAGTAAGCCTTGGCTTGAAGGTGCTCAGCGCTCTCACTCCATGGGTTATCACGCTCAATGTACCTGCTTTGCTTAGTGGGCTAAGAAGCCCACTGTGCATTCTGGTGCCAGTCTCCTGGTTCTGCTGCCACTGTTTTCTGCTGCTGCTGCTTGCTGTCACACGCCACCTCTGCTATAACAGCTCTTTGTCTCCTGGGTCTACAAGGTTCTCAGTGCAGGTACCCTGGGTCCAAAGGACACGTTCCACTCCTGTCTCTTCTTCTTGGTGGTAGTGAGGTGCCCCTCTTTCCACCTCTGGGATGGCTCATTTTAAGCCTAGTGGGAAGGCAAAACTGAAAAATCTCCTAGTTAGGGTTCCATACACCTTTTGGTATGGTCTCGCCCCCACAAGGGTGCCCTGCATCTTATTTGCATTATTAGCAAGCTGTCCAATTCCCTTGGTGGGCCACAAGCACATTATTTGCATAGTTCCACCAATCATTTGGTGGGAATTATACTACCATGGCCAAAAAGGCCATATAAAACAATCCATCACACTGCAACGAGTAAGCACTTCCAGTGTGTTATCTGTTTGTTGAAGCATCTCAATTTGTATTCCATCAGTTCCTGTAGCCTTGTTTCTCACCAGTGCCTTTAGTGCAGCATGAACTTCTTGGGTCAGTACCAGCAGTTCTTGATCATATGCTACCTCCTGAAATGACTGTACCTTGACCAGTTCTTTTTGGTACAGTGACTCTGTGTATTCATTCCATTTTCTTTTTGGCTTAAAACAACACAAATTTATTAACTTATAATGCTAGAGGTCAGAAGTCCTAAAATCAAGAAGTCAGCAGGGATAGTTCTTTTGGAGGCTCCAGGGGATTATCAGTTGCTTGCCTTTTTCAGCTTGTAGAGGCTACCCACGTTCCTAGGCTCATGGCCCCACATCACGTTGTCTTTTCTTCTTCTGCCTCCATCATCATACTGCCTTCTTCTTTCTTTGACTTTCTTGTCTCTCCTTTAAAAAAATTGTTTATTTTGTTGTCATTGTTGTTGAGAATATACACAGCGAAACATACACCAGTTCAACAGTTTCTACATGTACCATTTAATGACATTGATTACATTGTTCGAATTGTGCAACCATTCTCACCTTCCTTTCCTGAGTTATTTTCTTTTTTTTTTTTTAATGTTTCCTGATCATTCAACTTTTTGCCCATGTTGTTAGGTGCTGTCAAGTTGGTTCTGACTCACGATGACCCCACGTACAACAGAACAAAACACTGCACAGTTCTGCGCCATCCTCACAATCATTGCTATGCTTCAGTCCATTGTTGAAGCCACTGTATGAATCCATCTTGTTGAGAGTCTTCCTCTTTTGCGCTAACCTTCTACTTTACCAAGCATGATGTCCTTCTACAGGGAGCGGTCCCTCCTGATAACAAGTCGAAAGTATGTGAGACGAAGTCTCACTGTACTTTCTTCTAAGGAGCATTCACACTGTACTTCCTCTAAGACAGATTTGTTCGTTCTTCTGGCAGTCCATGGTATATTCAATAGTCTTTGCCAATACCATAATTCAAAGGCATCAATTCTTCGGTCTTCCTTATTCATTGTCCAGATTCTACATGCATATTAGATGATTGAAAATACCATGCCTTGGGTCAGGCAAACCTTAGCCCTTAAAGTGACATCTTTGCTTTTTAACACTTTAAAGCAGCTAATCTTTCGCAGCAGATTAGCCCAATGCAATGCATCTTTTGATTTCTTGACTGCTGCTTCCATGGGTGTTGATTGTGATTCAAGTAAAATGAAATCCTTGACAACTTCAGTATTTTCTCCGTTTATCATGATGTTGCTTTTTGGTCCAGTTGTGAGGATTTTTGTTTTATGTTGAAGTGTAATCCATACTGAAGGCTGTGGTCTTTGATCTTCACCAGTAAGTGCTTCAAGTCCTCTTCAGTTTCAGCAAGCAAGATTGTGTCATCTGCATATCACAGGTTGTTAATGAGTCTTCCTCCAATCCTGATGCCCTGTTTTTCTTCATACAGTCCAGCTTCTCAGGTTATTTGCTCAGCATACAGATTGAATAAGTAGGGTAAAATGATACAACCCTGACGCACACCTTTCCTGACTTTAAACCACACAATATCCCCTCGTTCTGTTCCAACGACTGCCTCTTGGTTTATGTACACAATCACAATTGTTCTGGAATTCCCGTTCTTCTCAGTGTTATCCATAATTTGTTATGATCCACACAGTCGAATGCCTTTGCATAGTCAATAAAACACTAGTAAACATCTTCCTGGTATTCTGTGCTTTCAGCCAAGATCCACCTGACATCAGCAATGATATCCCTTGTTCCATGTCCTCTTCTGAATCCGGCTTGAATTTCGGGCAGTTCCCTGTCAGTGTACAGCTGCAACCGCTTTTGAATGATCTTTGGCAAAATTTTACTTGTGTGTGATAATAATGAAGTTGTTCGATAGTTTCCGAGTTCTGTTGAATCACCTTTCCTTGGAATGGAAACAAATATGGATCTCTTCCAGTTGCTTGGCCGGGTAACTATCTTCCAGATTTCTTGGCAGAGACGAGTGAGCACTTCCAGCATCGCATCCATTTGTTGAAACATCTCAGTTGGTATTCAGTCAATACCTGGAGCCTTGTTTCTCACCAGTGCCTTCAGTGCAGCTTGGACTTCTTCCTTCAGTACCACCAGTTCTTGATCATATGCTACCTTATGAAATGGTTGAACGTCAACCAGTTCTTTTTGGTACAGCGACTGTGTATTCCTTCCATCTTCTTTTGATGCTTCCCGTGGTGTATAATATTTTGCCCATAGAATCCTTCAATATTGCAACTTGAGGCTTGAATTTCTTCTTCAGTTCTTTCAGCTTGAGAAATGCCGAGGGTATTCTTCCCTTTTTATCTAACTCCAGGTCTTTTCAGATTTCCTTATAATACTTTACCTTGTCTTCTGATGCTGCCCTTTGAAATCTTTTGTTCAGCTCTTTTACTTCATCATTTCTTCCTTTCATTTTAGCTGCTCTACATTCAAGAGCAAGTTTCAGAGTCTATTATGACATTCATTTTCTTCTTTCTTTCCTGTCTTTTTAGTGGCCTTTTGCTTTCTACATTTCTACATGTATGCTGTCTTTGATGTCATCCCACAACTCTTCTGGTCTTTGATCATTAGTGTTCAATATATCAAATCTATTTTTTAGATGGTCTCTAAATTCAGGTGGGATATACTCAAGGTCATACTTTGGCTCTTGTGGACTTCTTATAATTTTTTTCAGCTTCAGCTTGAACTTGCATATGAGCAATTGATGTTCTGTTCCACAGTTGGCCCCTGGCTTTGTCTTAACTGATGATAGTGAGTTTTTCCATCATCTCTTTCCACAGATGTAATCGACTTGATTCCTGTGTAATCCATCTGGTGAGGTCCATGGGTATAGTCATCAGTTGTGTTGAAAAAAACATTTCCAATGAATAAGTCATTGGCCTTGCAGAACTCTATCATGCAATCTCTGCTGTCGTTTCTATCACCAAGTTTGTATTTTCCAACTATTGATCCTTCTTCTTTGTTTCCAACTTTCATATTACAATCACCAATAATTATCAATGTATCTTGATTGCTTATCTGATCGCTTTCAGACTGCAACAGGTCATAAAGGTCTTCAATTTCTTCATCTTTGGCATTCGTGATTGATGCATAAATTTGAATAATATTCATATTGACTGGTCTTCCTTGTAGGTGTATGAATATTAACCTATCACTGACTACATTGTACTTCGGGATGGTTCTTGAAATGCTTTTTTTAACAGTGAATGAAATGTTGCTCCTCTTCAATTTGTTGTTCCCAGCATAGTAGAACCTATGACTGTAGGATTCAGAATGGTCAATACTAGTCTATTTCAGCTCATTAATGCCTAGGGTATCAATTATCAAGCATTCCATTTCATTTTTGATAATTTCCAATTTTCCTTGATTCATACTTCATACATTCCACATTCTGATTACTGATGGATGTTTGCAGCTGTTACTTCCCATTTTGAGTCGTGCCATATCAGCAAATGAAGGCTTTACTCTGTGTCATTAAGGTCAACTCCACTTTGAGCAGGCAGTTATTACCTAGTCATATTTTGAGTTTCTTCCAACCTGAGAGGCTTATCTTCTAGCATTATATTGAGCAATGTTTTGTTGCTATTCATAAGGTTTTTATTGGCTAATTTTCAGAAGTAGATCACCAAGCCTTTCCTCCTAGTCTGTCTTAGTCTGGAAGCTCTGCTGAAACCTGTCGACCATGGGTGATCCGGTTGGTATTTGAAATACCAGTGGCACAGCTTCCATCCTCATAACAACATGTACGCCACCACAGTGTGACAAACTGACAGATGGGTAGTGGCCTTTATTTTTACCATATTAAAATTCGTTGGATGGAGTACACATGAATGTAATTGACTACATTTGTGCAAAGAGATGACAGAGAAGCTCAATATTATCAGTCAGAAAAGGTCAGGGGCTCACTGTGGAACAGTCAAGTGCTCATATGCAAGTTCAAGTCGAAGACGAAGAAAATGAAAAAAAAAAAAAGTACACGAGAGCCAAAATATGACCTTGAGTATATCCTACCTGAATTTAGAGACCATCTCAACAATAGATTTGATGTATTGAACATTAATGACCGAAGACAAGATGAGTTGTGGGATGACATCAGGACATCATGGAAGAAAACAAAAGGTCATTAAAAAGACAGGAAAGAAAGAAGACCAAACTGGATGTCAGAAGAGACTGAAACTTGCTCTTAAATTCAGAGCAGCTAAAGCAAATAGAAGAAATGATGAAGTAAAAGAGCTGAACAGAAGAACTCAAAGGGTGCCTTGAGAAGACAAGGTAAATTATTACAATGAAATGTGCAAAGACCTGGAGTTTGAAATACAAAAGCGAAGACCATGTGTGTCATTTCTCAAGCTGAAAGAACTGAAGAAGAAATTCAAGCCTTGAGTTGCAACGTTGAAGGATTCTAGGCAAAATATTGAATGATGCAGGAAGCATCAGAAGAAGATAGAAGGAATACACAGAGTCACTGTACCAAAAAGGATAGGTTGACATTCAACCGTTTCAGAAGGTAGCATATGATCAAGAACTGATGGTATTGAAGGAAGAAATCCAAGCAGCACTGAAAGCAATGGCAAAAAACAAGGCTCCAGTAATTGATGGAATACCAATTGAGATATTTCAACAAACTTATGCAGGGTCGGAGGTGTGCACTCGTCTATGACAATAAATTTGGGAAACAGCTACCTGGCCAAGTGACTGAAAGAGATCTCTATTTATGCCTATTCCAAAAAAAGGTGATCCAACTGAATGCAGAGATTATTGAACAATATCATTAATATCACATACAAGTAGAATTTTGCTGAAGATTATTCAAAAGCAGTTGCAGAGAACATCAACAGGGAACTGCCCAAAATTCAAGCTGGATTCAGAAGAGGATGTGGAACAAGGGATATCATTGCTGATGTCAGATGGATCTTGGCTGAAAGCAGAGAATACCAGAAAGATGTTTACTAGTGTTTTATTGACTATGCAAAGGCATTCGACTGTGTGGATCATAACAAATTATGGATAGCACTGAGAAGAATGGGAATTCCAGAACACTTAATTGTGTTCATGAGGAATCTGTACATAGATCAAGAGGCAGTTATTTGGACAGAACAAGGGGACACTGAGTGGTTTAAAGTCAGGAAAGGTGTCAGGGTTGTATCCTTTCATTATACTTATTCAATCTGTATGCTGAATAAATAGTCCAAGAAGCTGGACTATATGAAGAAGAACAGGGCATCAGGATTGGAGGAAGACTCACTGACAACCTGCGTTTTGCAGATGACACGATGTTGCTTGCTGAAAGCGAAGAGGACTTGAAGCACTTACTGAAGAAGATGAAAGACTACAGTCTTCGCTATGGGTTATAACTCAGCATAAAGAAGACAAAAGTCCTCACAACTGGACCAGTAAGCAACATCATGATAAACGGAGAAAATATGGAAGTTGTCAAGGGTTTCATTTTACATGGATCCACAATCAACGCCCATGGAAGCAGCAGTCAAGAAATCAAGACATACTGCATTGGGCAAATCTGCTGCAAAAGATCTCTTTAACGTGTTAAATGTGCGCCTGACCCAAGGCATGGTATTTTCAATCGCCTCATATACATAGGAAAGCTGGACAATGTATAAGGAAGGCCAGGGAATAACTGATGCCTTTGAAGTATGGTGTTGGCGAAGAACATTGAATATACCATAGACTGCCGGAAGAATGAACAAATTTGTCTTGGAAGAAGTAGCCAGAATACTCCTTAGAAGCAAGGATGGCGAGACTTTGTCTCATGTACTTTTGACATATTATCAGGAGGGACCAGTCCCTGGAGAAGGACATCATGCTTGGTAAAGTAGAGGGCCAGCAAAAGAAAGTAAGACCCTCAATGAAATGGGCTGATACAGTGGCTGCAACAATGGGCTCAAGCACAGCAACAATTGTGAGGATGGCGCGGGATCGGGCAGCGTTTCGTTCTGCGGTGCACAGGGTCTCTGTGAGTTGGAACTGACTCAATGGCAAGTAACACCAACAAAATTCATTACATTTATAAATTGAAGACATTTATGAAGTACTTAAAGAAAACTTAGTTTTTGAATTTGTAAGTTTAATAAACTGAATATTCACTGTAAAACCCCAAGTAATTATAAATAGCTTTTCCTTGATATTTAAAAAAAAAAAAAAACCCTTAACACTGCCACTTCTACAATTTAACAGGAATATATTTCCGGTTATAAATATAAACAAAATTATAAAATATCTAGAAACAAACCTAACAGAAAAGGAGGAACTACCATATAATGAAATGTATCAAGAACAGAGAAACAGGTTATGCTTTGAGGTGGAAAGACTTAATATTGTAAAGATGTCAGTTCTCTGAAATTTAAGATTCCAATGTGATTTTTTAAAATAAATAAAGTATTACATACATCTACACAGCCATGTAAAATAATAAGGTGGTTTTATTTGTGCCGGCATAGAAGGGTGGAACTATAAAACATGTATAGTACGGTCTCATTTTAGGATACGTCTCCCGTCGTTCACTCTTGAAGCCTGTGGCTTCCTCTGAAGGTCAGTTCAAGCAGCCTGCTTCCTTGTCTCCACACGCTGACATCCCCTCTGTCTCTCTCACACTCTCCTCCTCAGGCTCCCCTGAGGTCTTCACTCCCACCCTTGACTATTTCCAATTTTTCTGCCCAATTCTCCCTCTCCCACTCCGACTTTCTCCATCTCCTGCGCCTTCTCCTGGCTTGAACAAGAACCTGCAGGCAGGGCCTTCTGTCCATGCCTGGCATAGGGTAGGGACAAGGAGCCTCTGAACATTCTCCCTGCTGCCACTTTGGCCCTGTCAGATGCACCCCAACATGTCTCGCGTCTACTCCTCATCAGCAGTACAGCACCAGCTCTGAGGCAGAAGTGTGTTGGGTATCATCAAAGGAGGTGGAATGTCCGCAGGTGGTTTTGTAAGCAAGGGGATGGTGGTAACTGAGGAAGGAGAGGTAGACGGTGGGGGCAGCAGGTCATGGAGGCCGTCTTAGGCCATGGTTTCCTCTGAGTGAAAGGGAATCAATGAAGGGCTTTAAAAGAGTTGTGTTCACTGCTGTGTGAGTGGAACCAAGGAGCCCACTAGGAGACAAGGCTGATAGACTGGGTAGGAAACGGTACGCAGGGGCCCATGGCAGATGTGGGACCAGTGAGAGTGGGCAGAGTCAGGACATATTTCCAAAATGAGGTACACTGGACTTGCTGCTGAAAGGTGTGTTGAATCTCTCCCAATGATTGCGTACTTGTCTATTTCTCCTTTTAGTTGTTTCTGTTTCAGCCTTATTTATTTTTAAGCTGTGTTCTTAGGTATATACATATTTAAGGATTATGTATCTTCCCATCAAACTGACCGTTTTATCATTATGAAGTGCCCCACTATCTCTAGTCATACTGCTTGCCTTAAGGTTTACTTTGTCTACTACAGCCCTTTGTTAGTGATTGCATGGCCTTTTCCCTTCACTTTTCAATCTCTCAGAGTCTATGGTGAATGGATGGATCTTGTTAATAAACATAGTTGGGTTTTGTTTTCTTGAATGTGATAATATCTTTTAATTGGAATGTTTATTCTACTTAAATATAATTTCTGTCATATCTGGGCTTAAATTTACTGTTGGTTTTCTATTTTTCCCATCTTTTTCTTCCTTGCCTTCTTTAGGATTAAAGTATTTCTTAGTTCATTTTCCTCTTCTATTAAACAATTTTGTTTTAAGTAATTATCCAAGAGACTATGTACATCCCTGACTTATTAGAACTACTTTAAATTCATACTTTTACTACTTACAGGACAATGCAAGTGTCCTACAGTCCTCTACTTAATTGACCCTTCCACCTTTTGTGCTATTGGCTATGTATTTAAGTCTAACTGTATTTTAAACCCCTCCAAAAGTATTGCTTTAAACGTCAGTATTCATTGAGCTTTCCCCATTGTTTACCCTTTCCAGTGTTTTTCATTCCTTCCTGCATTACCATACTTCCACCTGGGATTGTTTTCCTTCCGTCCAATAAACTTCCTTCAATATGAATTTTAGGGCAGGTCTACTGGTGGCAAATTCTGAAATTCTCTGTTTTTTGACTGAAAACTTCATTTCACCCTCATTTGTGAGGAATTATTTCACTGCTCTTATAAATCTGGATTGGTAGTTATTTCCTTTTAGTGCTTTAAAGATGCCATTCCATTGTGCTGGCTTCCATTGTTTCTGTTGGAAAGTCAGCTGTTGGTTGTATTGTTCCTCTGAAGGTAAAAATGCCTTTTTTTTTTCTCTCTGCTTTTAAAATTTCTTCTTTGTCTTGAGTTTTCAGCACTTTACTATGATGTACTTAGGTGCAGGTTTTTGTGTTATTTTTAACTTATCCTACTTGGGGTTCAATGAGATTCTTAAATCTATGGCTTGATGTTATCTGTCAGCTTTGGAAGGTCCTCAGCCACTATCTCTTTCAAATATTGCTCCTGTCCCATTCTCTCTCTCTTCTCTTGGATGTGGTGCTTTTAAACTGTACCATGTCTCTTATGGTTGTTTCTATATGCTCCATTCTTTCATTTCTCTGTATTTCAATCTGGATTTTTTTCTATTGACACATCTTCAAGTTCAGTAATCCTCTCATTTATGTCTAATATTAAATGTTATTAAATCCATCAATTGAATCCTTAATTTGTCATTGTATTTTTTACTTCTAGAATGTTTTGTTTGTTTATAGATTTTTATTTTGGTGACATTTATTTACCTTTTCATCTATTTACCTGAATGTATTAATCATAGTTAAAGTCCATGTCTGATAACTCCACTCTTTAGGTCACCTATAAGTCTGTTTCTATTGTCTGTTATTCTCTTATCTTTCAGTCATTTGGTCCTGTTTTCTAATGTGTCTGATAATTTTTTATTGGGTCCCAAATCATATGTATACAAAATTATAGAAGCTTGGGATATTTTCAATGAAAGAAAATTTCATTTTCCTCTGGCATAAAGGAGGAATAGGGAAGACCACCTTGATTCAATCAGATTGAGATGATTCAAGATTTGTTTCAGGTTTTGTGAAGGCCAATCTACTTCCAGCTAGCCCTTCAGGGTTCTCAACTGGAAACCTTAGGGCATTCAGCTGGGCTCCTCCTCACCAGCAGGCACTTGAGTACAATTTTTGTCTCCTCTGCACCAGGATCTCTGCTTAGGTCTCTAGCCTCCTACTGGTTGTTTTGGTTCTCAGGCCTCTTCTCTATGCATTAACAGCCTAATGCTAACCAGCACGTACCTCAAGGGGAACTGCATGTAGGATATTGGGCTCACTTCTCTGAGGTTCCCTTTTCTCCAAGATCGTGGCTCCTTGAATCCTAGCTGACTTGGCAGCCCTTAAACATTGGTATTGGCTTGCCCAGCACAGTGCAACCACTGCAAGCTCTAGGCTGCTACACCCCATTAGGCCTCTATGCCCAGGATATCAGCAAATGTCCAATGGGGGGAAAAAGTCACGAATAAAGGACTCAAGTCTCTTCTCCCCAGGATTTTGTGCCCTCAAGTCCTGGCTGCCTTGGTTGCTTTCTGATGTCTTCAAAGAGCTCTTTTAAAAAAAGTTTTTAATTTGGCTTTGATCATTGTTGGTGGGAGGGCTGGTCTGATTCAGGCTGCTGCCTCATGTTCAGAAGTGGAAGAGAAGTTTTAACTTTAAATGAAGTTTAGTGTTTTATTATTAACAACTGGTAATTTTATTCCCTGAAATGAGACAATTCCTGAGGCTTATACAAAGAGATTTTTTTCCCCCTCTGAGAGTGACCAGAGAAATTAAGCAACCTGCTCAAAATATCAGATAGAGACAGAGAAACAAACAGCTCATAATTCAGGTTTGGATGGGAAGGTCAGGATAAAGATGGCTGAGAAATAATTTATTGTCTAAATGCACCCACAAGTCCTCCTCATTCAAGTAAATGTTTACACAGATAAGAACAGGAGTCAGAACGTACTGCACTGCTGATGTTGGGACTTCTGCATTTCTCCCTACAGGACTGCCAGCAGCTTGAGGACAGAGATGTCAGCTGTTTCTCCAGTGCCTAACAGTGCCTGGTTACAGGAAACATCTACCAACCAAATGAATTCAATGTACAAGATAAAACTAATTTTCTAGTGTCGCCTACGAGGGGGCCATACTCTATACCAGTTGAAACAAGCCCATGCTTTCTTTTTTCCCCCTTTGGAAATTCCCTTTTATACACTGACTCTTATTCAGAGTGCTTCAACTAGAAAAGAGCAGCATGGGGCCAAAAGCTTAATAAATTCAACAAAAAGGCAGACTAGCTCAGAGGTCAGCAACCTCGTTCCGTAAAGGGCCAAACCGTAAATATTTTCAGCTTTGCGGGTCATATGGTCTCTGTCACCACTACCCATCTCTGCCATTGTAGCTGAAAAGCAGCCACAGATGATTGATAAATGAATGGCCATGGTTGTTGTTGTTGTTAGGTGCTGTCGAGTCAGTTCTGACACAAAGCGACCCTACATACAACAGAACAAAACACTGCCTGGTCCTGTGCCATTCTCACAATTGTTGATATGTCTGAGGACTTTGTTGCAGCCACTGTGTCAATCCATCTCGTTGAGGATCTTCCTCTTTTTCGCTGATCTCCTACTTTACAAAGCATGATGTCCTTCTTCAGAGACTTGTCCCACCTGATAACAAGTCCAAAGTATGTGAGACAAAGTCTCACAATCCTTGCTTCTAAGGAGCATTCTGGCTGTACTCCTTCCAAGACAGATTTGTTTGTTCTTCTGGCAGTCCATGGTATATTCAATATTCTTTGTCAAAACCATAATTCAAAGGCATCAAATCTTCGATCTTCCTTATTCATTGTCCAGCTTTCACATGCATATGAGGCAACTGAAAATACTATGGCTTGGGTCAGGTGAACTGTGATGGTTATAGTGTGTGTCAACATGACTAGGCCATGATTCTTAGTGGTTTGGCAGTTACGTAATGATGTAGTTTGGCAGTTATGTAATGATGTAGTAATCCTCCATTTTGTAAAATAATGTAATCACCTCTACAATGTGATATGGTGTGATCAGCCAATCAGTTGTAGAGGGAGTTTACTTGGAGGTGTGGCCTGCACTCAATATATATGGATGTTCTGGAGAAGCTGACTTTTGCTTGTTCTGGCTCTTGCATCTGGATCGTCATTATCTGATCATCAGTTCTTGGGACTTGAGCCAGCAGACTGCTATATTGTCTGGTGATCTAGAGATACATTGGCCTCCCCTGCCTGTGAGCCAGCAGCATGCCATATTACCTCTCGATCTTGGATTTGTCAGCCTCTGCAGCCCATGTGCAAGCAGCCTGCCATCTGACATGTCGATCTTGAGTTCGTCAGCCCATGCAGCTACATGAGTCAGGAGAAGCCTCCAGCCTGACCCATGAACTTGGGATTTGCCAGCCTCTACAACTGTTTGGGAAACCCTGGTGGCATAGTGGTTACAAGCTTTGGCTGCTAACGAAAAGGTCGGCAGTTTGAATCCACCAGGTGCTCGTTGGAAACCCTATGGGGCAGTTCTATTCTGTCCTATAGGGTCATTATGAGTCAGAATCAACTCGACAGCAACAGGTTTTTGTTTGTTTGTTTTTTTAACAACTGTGTGGGCCACTTCCTTGAGATAAATCTCACTCTCTCCATAACCTCTCCCCGCAACTCTCTCTATCTGTACACTTCACTGGTTTTGCTTCTCTAGAGAACCCAGCTGCCTTAGGCTAGGTTCTCTAAAACCAAAAAAATCCGCTGCCATCACGTCAATTCCGACCCGTAGCAACCCTATGGGACAGAGTAGAACTGCCCCATAGGGTTTCCAAGGAGCACCTCGTGGATTCAAACTGCCGACTTCTTGGTTAGCAGCTGGAATCTTAACCACTACGCCACCAGGTCTCCCCCATGGAAGACTTTTGGTACTAACAGTGGTTCTAGAGAAAGAAAATTGTAAGGATGAGATTTATAAATTTGTTCTCAAGTCTGGTTAGTCTTAAAGATGATGATTCTGCTTTCAGTATTAAAGAGGGCACTGCTAATCCATGGCATGAGATGGCAATAGAAATATGCAAAATATCACCACCAATAGGTCAAGTACTGGTGAGAGGTGAGGCTCTGGGTGATTGCATGTTTGATACTTTTCTACAATTTTGTCATAATGAGAAGCATAAGGAAGCTGGTTGGTTGGTCCTACTTCCACTAGACAAAGTGTAAAAGAAAGAGATCAGCTCAGGGCTTCAGAATCACAGCACAAGAGCTGCATAAATGACCTCAAAGTTGCCACTGTGCCCTAAGTTAAAGTCTTATTTTTTGTAGTAACAAAGCTCATACTGGCAAAAACCCAGCAAGTCTTATCGTAACGGGGGTTGGATTACAATGCCCGCTGAATTCCCAACCTTGAATGGTGTCTGAAGTTAAAGTGAGGGCACCGATTGGGAAGAAATGGGATCCTGAAACTTGGGATGGGGACATATGGGTAGGTAATCAGGAAACTGGGGACAGTGAGCCCTTAAATTCCATTGAATCACTCCTGCCAACAGAACCTATTTTGCTCTCACTCCCATCTAAACAGATTACTCCATCTTTGTCTGCTAAGTGACCCTCCCCAGTAAAACCACTAGGCCCTCCACCCACATCTGATGAGATTAACCCAGCTGTGTCTGAAGAGCCTTTGTCTGAGTTATCCCTTGGGGCAGCATCTGAGACACTGGGTATCACCTGAGGTAGATGCCTTACAAGACAATCCTGAATGTTCTTAGAAATCATCACTACTACCCATTTTGTTTCTGGACCTATAACTAAAGCCCCAGTGAGCCCCAAAAGGTGAAGTACAAACTGTGAAGAGGTATGCTACACTCTGAAAGAATGGCTTGACTTTTCTAAGATATACAGAAACCTAAGGAATGTGTGTGGGAATGGCTATTAATCATATGGGGTAATGGTGCAAAGACCATAAGTTTGGATCAGTCTGAGTTTATTGATACGGGGCTCACTAAGCACAGATACTTCATTCAGTTTTTCAGCTTGAGAGGTTAGGAAACGATCTAATAGTTTTAGTTGGGTCGCTGAAGCATGGATTACGTGGTGGCCTACACTAAACCAAGTTGAAGTATCAGAGCTGCCTTGGTATACTGTAGAAAAATGTATCCAAAGGTTTAGGGAAATTGGCATGTTCGAGTGGGCTTTTCAGGTTAGACCAGCAGATGCACACATGGAGTGCCCGGAGGACACACTGTCTTAGGCTGGATTCTCTAAAGAAGCAAGACCAGTAAAGTGTATAAATATATATTTAGGGAGACTTATATCAAGGAAATGGCTCATGAGGTAGTAGAGGCTGGAACATCCAAGTCCGTGATCAGGATAGAGGCTTCTCCTGATTCATGTAGCCGCAGGGGCTGGCGAACCCAAGACTGGCAGGTCAGAGAGCAGGGCTCTTGCTCACAGGCTATGAAGACCAACGAATCCCAAGATCGGCATGCAAGACCACAAGGCTTCTCCTGATTCATGTAGCTGCAGGGGCTGGTGAATCCAAAATCGGCAGGTTGGAGAACAGGGCTCTTGCTCACAGGCTGTGAAGATCAATGAATCCCAAGATCTGCAGGCAAGACTGCAGTTAAGCTGCCAGCACAAGTCTAAGAACCAGAGGTCAGACGAACAGGAGCCAGCTGCAGGATGCAGAGTAGGCAAAAGTCAGAACGTCCACTTATATTTGGATGCAGGCCACACACCCAAGGAAGCTCCCTTTCAACTGATTGGTACTCACAGCAGATCCCATCATGGGGGTGATCACATATCAAATCTCAACAGGGAAGTGATCACAACATTATACGACTGCCAAAACACAGAGAATCATGGCCCAGCCAAGTTGACACACAATCTTAACCTTCATGCACAAGTTTGACCCCAACAGTGAGGAACAAATTTGTCACGGGAGCCACAGCATCCCTGAAGACTTCTGTGATTGCTATTTTATGTAAGTCAGATTTGACAGTGGGAGCTGCCCTTACTAAATTAAGATGCCTAACTACAATGGAGCTGATTGATCCCCATGGAGGTAGGGGCCAAATGGCAACACTCAATTGACAAAGACAAGGTGGGCATGGTTACCCTAATGGACAGCAGAGTTAAAGCAGTAATCAGAATAGTCTGACTTGCATGGAATTATGGTGTTGGCTATTCATGGTGTCCCTAGGAGTGAAATATTTACTTGATCTGTACAAGTGGAAGAATTCTAGGTCAAGTGAATGGCAGTCTAACTCAAATAGCCAGAATAGAGTCATGTCCCCTCAATCAATCCCCAGACTTGATCCAGTTTACAGACTCACAACTCCTTCAAGGAAGAGGAGGTGGCGGGGTCACCTTGAGGAAGGACCCCTACTACACTGCCAAAAATTTATACTGTTTTCTCCCAGCCTTCCCCAAAGAGATCTGCTGCATTTTACAAAAATCATTGTTCATTTGGTAAAAGGAAATAATCACACTTTTGGGGTTTACTGGGTACTGGCTTTGAACTAATTGCAGGAGACCCAAAACATCACTGTGGCCCACCATGTGGGGGTGTATGGAGGTCAGGTTATTAATGGAGTCTTAGCTCAGGTTCATCTCACAGTGGGTCCAGTGATTCCCAGAATCAATCCTGTGGTGATTTCCCGTTCCAGAATGCTTAATTGAAATCGATATACTCAGCGACTCAAAGAACCCCCACAATGGACGCCTGGTAGGTGGAGTAAGGGCTATTATGGTAGGAAAAGCCAAGTGGAAGCCATTAGAACTGCCCATACCTAGGAAAATAGTAAACCAAAAGCAATACCACATTCCTGGAGGGATTGCAGAGATTACTGCCACCATCAAAGACTTGAAGGATGCAGACGTGGTGACTCCCACTACATCCCCATTCAACTCGCCTATTTGGCCTGTGCAAAAAACAGATGATCTTGGAGAATGACAGTGGGATTATCAAAGACTCAACCAGATGGTGATTCCAATTGCAGCTGCTGTTCCAGATATGGTTTCATTGCTTGAGCAAATTAATGTATCTCCTGGTACCTGGTATGCAGCTACTGAACTGTCCAATGCCTTTTTCTCAACTCCGTTTTTAAAAGAACACTAGAAGCAGTTTGCCTTCAGCTGGCAAGATCTGCAATAAACCTTCATTATCATTCCTCAGGGGTATATCAATTCTCCAGCCCTACGTCTTCATTTAGTCCACAGGGGCCTTGATTGCCTTTTCCTTCCACAAGACGTCACACTGGTCCATTATATTGATGACATTATGCTGAGTGGATCTAGTAAGGAGAAATGTCAACAACTCTGGACTTATTGGTAAAACATTTGAGTACTAGATGGTGGGAAATTAATCCGACAAAAATCCAGGCACCCTGGTAAAGCAGTGGTTAAGAGCTCAGGCTGCTAACCAAAAGGTTGGGAGTTCAAATGCATCAGCTGCTCCTTTGAAACCCTACGAGAAAGCTCTACTCTGTCCTGCAGGATTGTTATGAGTCGTAATCGACTCAACAGCAACGGGTCGGTCTCTATGCTTCAGTGAAATTCCTAGGGGTCCAGTGGTTTGGGGGCATATCAAGATATTCCTTATAAGGTAAAGTTATTGCACCTGGCCCCTCCCACAACTAAAAAGGACGGATAACGCCTGGTGGGCCTCTTTGGATTTTGGAAGCAACATATCCCTCATTCAGTGTGCTACTCCAAACTATTTATCAAGTGACTTTAAAAGCTATTTTGAGTGGGGCCCAGAACAAGATAAGGCTCTCCAACAGGTTATAGCTGCCGTGCAAGCCACTCTGCCACTTGGGCCATAGGATCTGGCTGATCCAACGGTGCCTGAGTGTCAGTGGCAGATTGAGATACTGTTTGGTGCCTTTGGAAGGCCAGAATTGGTGAATCATAGTGCAGAGTCTAAGGATTTTGGAGGAAATCCTTGCCATTCTCTGCAGATAACAACTCTCCTTTTGAGAAACAGCTTTTGGCTTGTTACTGGGCCTTAGTAGAGGCTGAACACATAACCATGGACCACCAAGTCACCATACCTTAGTTGCCCATCATGAACTGGGTGATGTCTGATTCACAGACCCATAAGGTCAGACGTGCAGAGCAGCACTCCATCATTAAATAGAAGTGGTATATACAAGATTGGGCCTAACAGGACCTGAAGGCACGAGTTGCATGAGGAAGTGGCCCAAATGCCCATGGTCTCCAATCCTGTCACATTCCTGCCTTCTCTCATTCTATACCTATGGCCTCATGATCAGTTGACTGAGGAAGAGAAAACACATGCCTGGTTTACAGACGGTTCTGCGTGATATGCAGGCACTACTCAAAAGTGGACAGCAGTAGCACTGTAGCCCCTTTGTGGGACCTCCTGAGGACAGTGATGAAGGGAAATCTTCCCAATGGGCAGAACTTGGAGCAGTGCACCTGGTTGTTCACTTTGCTTGGAAGGAGAAATGGCCAGATGTACAACTGTATACTGATTCATGGGCCGTGGCCAATGGTTTGGCTGGATGGTCAGGAACTTGGAAGGAACCACCTCCTCCCCACACCCCTCCAAAATAAAAAATAAAAAATAAAAAAAAACCACTGACATCAAGTAGATTCTGGCTCACAGTGACACTATAGGAACAAGATTGGCAAATTGTAGACAAGGAGGTATGAGGAAAAGTAATGTGGATAGACTTCTCTGAATGGCCCAAATATGATATTTGTGTCTCATGTGAATGCTCACCAAAGGGTGACCTCAGCAAAAGAGGATTTTAAGTGCACAGGATGACAAGGTCTGTGGAAACCAGTCATCCTCTTTCCAGAGCCACTCCCATCACTGCCCAATGGAATCATGAACAAAGTGGCCATGGTTGCAGGGATGGAGGTTATGCATGGGCTCAGCAACATGGACTTACATTCACCAAAGCCAACTTAGCTACCGCCATTGCTGAGTGCCCAATCTACCAGCAGCAGAGACCAAAACTGAGGACACAATATGGACCATCCTGAGGTGATCTGCCAACAATCTGATGGCAGGTTGATGACATTAGACCACTTCTATCATGTAAACGGCAGTGTTTTGTTCTTATTGCAAATACACTTACTCTGATATGGATTTGCCTTCCTAGCATGAAATTCATCTGCCAAACTATCATCCATGGACTCACGGAATGCCTTATCCACCATCATGGTATTCCACACAGCATTGCCTCAGATCATGGGACTCACTTCACAGCAAATGAAGTGTGGCAGTGGGCCCATGCTCACGGAATTCACTGGTCTTACCACGTTCCCCATTATCCTGAATCATCTGGCTTGATAGAATGATTGAACGGCCTTCTAAAGACACAATTATGGTACCAGTTGGCGGCAATACCTTGCAGGGTTGGGTCAATGTTTTCCAAGAGGCTGTATATGCTCTAAACTAGCATCCAATATATGGTGCTGTTTCTCCCATAGTCAGGATTCATGGGTCCAGGAATCAAGGGATGGAAATGGGAGTGGCATCATTCACTATTACCCCTAGTGACCCACTCACAAAATTTTTGCTTCTTGTCTCTTCGGGTCTAGAGGAATGCTGCCACTTAAGAGACATAGCACTGATTTCATTGAACCGGAAGAATGCCATCTGGTGACTTTGAGTTCCTTATGCCTCTGGATCAACAGGCAAATAAAGGAGTTACCATATTGGCTGGGGTGATTAAAATCGAACTGACATTACATAATGGAGGTAAAGAAGAGTATGTCTGGCATCAGGAGATCCCTTAGGACGTCTCTTAGTGCTACCATGGTATGTGATTAAATTCAATGGAAAGCTAGAGGAACCCAATTCCAACATAGCTACTAATGGTCCAGACCCTTCAGGAATGAAGGTTTGTGTCAGCCCACTAGGCAAATGAGAAGGACCAACTGAGGCGCCTGAGGGCAAATGGAATACGAATGGGTGGGGGAAAAGGGTAGTTCTAAATACCAGTTGTGACTATATGACCAGCTGCAGAAAACAGTACTGTAATTGTTATCAGTATTCCTACCTTGTATGTGTGCATCAAATATTTTTGTTGTCTTCACTTATATAAACGGTGCTAGTGTATTTTCGGTTGTACGCATGTTAGTTATATCATGTTAGGCACAAGTATGACTGTAATTTTCTTAATTTAGAGACTGTGTATGGTTTAATGAGATGTGTACACTGCCAAATTGACAAGGTGTCTTAGGCTGGGTTCTCTAGAGAAGCAAAACCAGTAAAGCATATAAATATAGAGATTTATACCATGGAAACTGCTCATGTGATTGTAGAGGCTAGAACATCCCAAGTCTGTGATCGGGGTAGAGGCCTCTCCCAATTCACGCAGCTGTAGAAGCTGGCAAGCCCAAGGTTGGCAGGTCTGAGAGAAGGGCTCTCGCTCACAGGCTGCGAAGGTCGACGAATTCCAAGATCAGCAGGCAAGACTGCAAGGATTCTCCAGATTCACGTAGCTGCGGGGGCTGCTGAACCCAAGATCAGCAGGTCAGAGAGCAGGGCTCTGCTCACAGGCTGTGAAGATCGACGAATCCCAAGTTCGGCAGATAAGCTGACAGCTCAAGTCCCAAGAACAGGAGGTGAGACGACAGGAGGCAGCCGCAGGATCCAGAGTGAGCAAAAAGCCAGAACATCTGCTTATATTCAGATGCAGGCCACACCCCCAAGGAAACCCCCTTTCATCTGATTGGCTACTCACAGCATATTCAATCATGGGAGTGATAATATATAAACACTGAGAATCATGGCCCAGCCAAGCTGACAATCTTAACCATCACACAAGGGGTGGACTGTGGTGGTTAAGGTTGCATGTTAACTTGACTGGGCCACGAGACTCAGTGGTTTGGCAGTTAGGTAGAGATGTGTCATTGTTGTTGCTGTTAGGTGCTGTCGAGTTGGTTCCGACTCATAGTGACCCTATGTATAACAGAACGAAACACGACCCAGTTCTGGACCATCCTCACAATCGTTGTTATACTTGAGCTCATTGTTTCACCCATTGTGTCAATCCATCTTGCTGAGGGTCTTCCTCTTTTTCAATGACCCTCTACTTCACCAAGCATGATGTCCTTCCTTCTCCAGGAACTGGTCCCTCCTGATAACATGTCTAAAGTATGTCAAACGTAGTCTCGCCATCCTTGCTTCTAAGGAGTGTTCCGGTTGTACTTCCTTTAAGAAAGACTTGTTCGTTCTTTTGGCAGTGCATGGTATATTCACTATTCTTTGCCAACACTGCAATTCAAAGGCATCAAATCTTCTGGGTTCTTCCTTATTCACTGTCCAGCTTTCTGATGCATATGAGGTGACTGAAAACACCATGGCTTGGGTCAGGTGCACCTTAGTCATCAAGGTGACAACTTTGCTTTTCAGCACTTTAAAGAGGTCTTTTGCAGCAGGTTTGCTCAAAGCAATGCGTCTTTAGAATTGACTGCTGGTTCTATGTTGATATTGAATCCCAGTAAAATAAAATCCTTGACAAATTCAATTTTTCTCCATTTATCATGATGTTGCTTATTGGGCCAATTGTGAGGATTCTTGTTTTCTTTATGTTGAGGTGTAATCCATATGCAGGCTGTGGTCTTTTATCTTCATCAGTAAGTGCTTCAAGTCCTCTTCACTTTCAGCAAACAATGATGTGTCATCTTGATAATGCAGGCTGTTAATATATCTTCCTCCAATCTTGATGCCCCATTCTATTTCACATAGTCCAGCTTCTCAGATTATTTGCTTAGCATAAAGACTGAATAGGTATGGTGGAAGTATACAACCCTGACGCACACCTTTCCTGACTTTAAACCATGCAGTATTCAATGATTTGTTCAAACGACTGCCTCTTGATTGGTGTACAGGTTCCTCATGAGCACAATTAAGTGTTCTGGAATTCTCATTCTTCACAATGTTATCCATAATTTGTTATGATCCACACAAATGCCTTTCCATAGTCAATAAAACACAGGTAAACATCTTTCTGGTATTCTCTGCTTTCAGCCAGGATCCATCTGACATCAGCAATGAAATCCCTCGTTCCACGCCCTCTTCTGAATTCAGCTTGAATTTCTGGCAGTTCTCTATCAATATACTGCTGCAGCCTCTTGTGAATGATCTTCAACAAAATTTTACTTGCGTGTGACATTGATATTGTTCGATAATTTCCGCATTCAGTTGGATCACCTTTCTTGGGAACAGGCATAAATAGGATGTCTTCCAGTCAGTTGGCCAGGTAGCTGTCTTCCAAATTTCCTGGCACAGACGAGTAAGCACTTCCAGGGCTGCATCCATTTCTTGAAACATCTCAATTGGTATTCCGTCAATTCGTGGAGCCTTGTTTTTTGCCAATGCCTTCAGTGCAGCTTGTACCTCTTCCTTCAGTACCATTGGTTCCCGATCATACGCTACCTCCTTCAATGGCTGAACGTCGACCAATACTTTTTGTTATAGTGACTCTGTGTATTCCTCCCATCTTCTTTTTATGCTTTAGGATCCTTCAATACTGCAGCTCGAGGCCTGAATTTTTTCTTCAGTTCTTTCAGCTTGAGAAATGCCGTGTCCTTCCCTTTTGGTTTTCTATCTCTAGGTCTTTGCACGTCATGATAATACTTTGTCTTCTCAAGCTGCCGTTTGAAATCTTCTGTTCAGTTCGTTTACTTCATCATTTCCTCCTTTTGTTTTAGCTACTCTATGTTCAACAGCAAGTTTCAGAGTCTCTTCTGACATCCACTTTGGCCTTTTCCTTCTTTCCTGTCTTTTTAATGACATCTTGCTTTCTTCATGTATGATGTCCTTGATGTCATTACACAACTTATCTGGTCTTTGGTCATTAGTGTTCAATGCTGTCAAATCTATTCTTGAGATGGTCTTTAAATTCAGGTGGGTTGTACTCAAGGTCATACTCTGGCTCTTGCGGATTTCTTCTAATTTTCTTCAGTTTCAACTTGAACTTGCATATAAGCAACTGATGGTCTGTTCCGGAGTCACCCCTAGCCTTATTCCAACTGATAATATTGAGCTTTTCCATCATCTCTTTCCACAGATGTAGTCGATTTGACTCCTGTGTATTCCATCTGGTAAGGTCCATGTGTATCGTCATCGTTTATGCTGGCTGAAAAAGGTATTTGCAATGAAGAAGTTCTTGGTCTTGCAAAATTCCACCACGCGATCTCTGGCATCATAGTGACGTAGTCTGGCAGTTATGAAATTATATAAATTGTCAGTTATGTAATAACATTATCTTCCAGTTTGTGATATAATGTAATTACCTCCAAGATGTGATCTGACGTGATGAGCCAATCAGTTGTAAAGGTGGGCTCCTAAGGAGTATGGCCTGAATTCAACATATATGGATGTTCTGACAAAGACTGCTGTCTTTTGCTTGTTCTACATCCTGCATTGGGTTCATCATCATCTGACCTCTAGTTCTTAGAACTTGAGCCAGAGGGCTGCTGTACTGCCTACCAATCTTTGATTCGCCAGTCTCTGCAGCCCATCAGCTAGCAGCCTCCCGTACTGCTTGCCAAGCATGGGATCATCAGCCCCTGCACTTACGTGAGTCCAAAGCCTCCAGCCTGATGCCTAACCCATGGACTTGGGACTTGCCAGCCTCTACTATCGTGTGAGCCATTTCCTTAAGATACATCTCTCCCTTTGTGTGTGTCTCTCTCTCTCTATATGCTTCACTGGTTTTGCTTCCCTAGAGAATCCAGCCTAAGACATGCACATCAATCCTCCAAGTGACATTTTTGCTTTTTAACACTTTAAAGAGGTCTTTTGCAGCATATTTGCCTAATGTAATACATGGCCATGGCTATCTTCCAAGAAAACTTCACTTAAAAAACAAACAGGCAGGCAGAGGGCCAGGTTTGGCCTGCAGGCTGTAGTTTTGCCAATCTCTGGTCTAGACTATGGGTTCTGTAAGAGTAGGGACTGTACCTACTTTAATCTGCTTTACCCCTTGGACCAACGTCAGTCCCTGGAGAAAGTAAGGCACTTACTGTTGAATGAATGACTGAATATAATTCTGCTAGAGTTAGTTTATGCTGACTTTAGAGGGAAAATCCCTGAAGGTCAATATCTCCAAATATAAGAATGTCACCACTCCAAATACAACTCTAAGTCAAACAGGACATAGTTGAGCAAGAATCATCACTGACTCCTATTCTGTCCACAGCCCCTTCTAGGCCAAGAGTGTTCTGGCCAGAGCCCTTGGTAAGGCAGAGATTGTGGACCATGTAACTCCACCGACCTTCCCCACACCTGAAGCTATTGGACCAGGGAGGCCCAGCGACCACGAATGGGTTGCCTACATCTCCCTCTGTTGAGAAGCAGGACCATAAAGTACCAAACCGAGGGAACACCGGGTGGTGGGTCCTGAAGCTGGTAAGTCATCACATCGTGGGGAGCAGAAGAGCCATGAGTGGCCCCTTGTAGCTCATGGGAGCACCCTAAATCCAGTGACAAGTGTCCTTGGAAGAGACAGAAGAGAAGGCACGGGGACACACAGAGGAGAAGACCACGTGGAGGCAGAGGCAGAAATTGGAGTGATGAGTCTACGAGCCAGGAACAGCAAGGATTGCCGGGAACCACCAGAAGTTAGTAGAAGAATAGAGCAGATTCTCCCCTAGAGACTTCGGACGGTGTGCAACACTGCCAACACCTTGATTTCAGATTTGTGGCCTCCAGAACTGCGAGAGAATAACTTCTGTTGTTTAAAGCCACTCACTCTGCAGTGATTTATTGTAGCAGCCCCAGGAAATGAATCCACGTGGTACCCACCAGGCCCTTGCTTTCCGGTGCCACATTTTTTACCACCACTCCCTGTAAACACAACACCTGGAAAGGTCTCGGCATCACTCCATGATCAGTGATGTTATTGTAAGAGCTACATTTCCAATTCCCTACTGTTTTAATCTGGGTTTAAGGTAAAATTTAAAATGCTGCATGAATATAATTTTTATATATTGGTCTCCAAAGAGTATGCCTGTTTTATTACCGTAAAATTAAAAAGCCAGTTGTCCACTAGCACTAGAAAAATTGCAAATAAAAAGTTTAATTTTAGAAACTGAGTTCACCATTTATAAATACACTAAAACATAGTCAATGCAAATTTAGATTAAGCATAGGTACAGTATTTTAACAAAATGACTTTTCTAAAAGATCATAGGCAAGTGAGTGACTTGTTCCACCCAGAATATCAATTGGTTAGAAATGAGAAAATGAACGCTTTTCTAGATGTGAAAGCAAACACACTGATGAAAAACTGTTTAGAGAATTTGACGACTGATACTTCATTCTGATGTCCTTGGGATTCTAAAATACCCCAACAATGGCTGAATCTTCCCTATTAAAAAAGAAAACCCTAAACACATAAGGCTAGTCTTACAACCATAATATAATAATCTTCTTCCCTGTGAATACGGCATCTCTTCTAAAAAGACTTTTATACATAATTTGATCAAACTTGGAATCAGTGCACAGTTTTACAGCTACATAGCATAGACAGACTAAATCAGAGGCTTGGAGATGTAATTAACTGAACTTTTGCTGTAAACGTGTCATATTATGTATGCACTGGCTAAATAATAAACGTGAATTTGCAATCTTCAACATTTCAAAGGAATTCATTATAAATAGTTGGGATATCTCTGAGTTAACTACGATGGGAAACCTGAATGCAAAAACATAAACGGGAAAATTTTCTTGACCAAATTACTATGGAACAGAGATCCACAATATATCTCAATTCACTTTTGTTTTCAAATGCTATGTCTCTGTACTAGTAAACAGTTATCTTCCATAATAGTCACTGTAATCCTCTAAGTACTTTAGAGCTTGCAGTTAACAACTGCTTTGAAAGGATGGCTTGAACTCCACCTCTTACATACAGATTTCATCTGACAGTCACAAAAGCTGTTTTGTTGCAATTAAAGCGACGCTTAACTAAAATACAGTACCTGATTTATGGTTTTCACATAATTGAATAAAAAGTCTAGAGAATAGAACTGTTTACATCTTTTCTGCCCCTCTATTAAAACAAATTACTAACCCCCAACTTTTAAAAAAATTTACAGTTATGAATTAAAACCTAATCATCATAATTGACAAGACAGGCTATTTCTAGTGAAGTTCTTAAAAAAAAACAAAACATATCTACAGCATCTGGCCTGAAGAACTAGGAGTAAGGCACATGTAGACATGACATAGAAAGCTGGACAGTGACACTCCAACTCGGACCTGCGAGTCCCTCACCTGATGTCCTACATGGCCCCGATCGGAGCGAGTCAGCAGCCCCAGTGGCAGACACAGCTAATGCCTAGTAAGCAACATTTTTTAGCCTGGTGGCTCCATCAGGAGTTTCAATACTGAAAGTATACTAAGGGAAGATTCACTTTCAAAAAGATAAGTTTTTCAAAGTGTTCCATCATGAGCCGGGACTGGCTGAAGCTACTGTTTTCAGTGGATGTGTTGAACAGCTTTTCTGAAGGGACGGTACTCGGGGGGCAGCCCAGAAACCTGACCGCCAGGGCCGCCAGGGCCGGCCAAGACGACTTCTTCAGGTTCCAGTAGGTTAACGGATCACAGCTGTGGTCAAGCACCTCTTCCTCCAAGTAGGCAAGCACCATGTCTTCAGGTAACTTTGTCTTCTCTCTCAGATCCTTTCTTTTCATCTTGGCCATGAGTGACCACAGGTTTTCCTCTGCAACAGAGTCTTTAGATGGTGAACCTGTATCACACCCATTGGAAACAGGTTTATCATCTGAGGTAGAATTCAGTATTTCTAGTTCCCTGATTAAATCTTGCTTGTACTGCTCGGCCTCCTCCTCTGTAAATAAGGAGGCTTTGTAACGAGGGTCCAAAAGTGTAGCAAAGATGTACCTCGGATCGTGGAGGGTGGAGGACAAGCGGCTCACCATGGCTTCCTTCAAAGACTTTAGCATGGTGTCAATGCCCATCGTCTCCTCAAACAGCATCTCGATTTTCCTATTAAGGATGTGGATCATGGGGATCACCTGGCTGAGAGCAGACACGCGTGTGCTCATTTCCCGACTCGCGACATCAAAGGGTTTCAGCGCGTGGCACACGGACTGCATGACTTCCCACTGGTCACAGCTGATCAGTTCCCTAAAGTTACACTCGATGGACATCTCATTAATGGCCCTTTTCTGTTCAATGAGTCTTTCAAGCATATGAAACGACGTGTTCCATTTGGATGGAACATCTTGAATCAGATGGTGTTGGGGCAATTCATATTCTTTCTGCAGCTCTGCTAGTTTCTCTTTTGCTTTGGGTGACCGATGTACCCGCTCACATATCTTGCGTGCAATGCTCAGTAAGTTCTGAACCATCCTCTGACTTTTGATGGCCTCATTCACAATGAGGTTTACTGTGTGGCTGAAGCACTGCACGCTCGAGTGATCCCCTTCGTTCAAGGTCTTCCCGATGCTGGGGTTGTCAGTCACCGTGATGCCAATCTGAAGGCCAACGGATGTCACCCAGGCTTCCCACCAACATTCCAGCTGCTTCTGAATGCTGTTGCCACCGTAGTCGCAATCAATCTGCGACACGTCCAAGAGTGCTGAGCGATGGTGGTCTTCACAGCGGGGGCGGACTGATGATGCAAAGGTGACCCAGTGAGCCGTCAGGGTCAGGTACTCACGCGTCTGGTTACTCATCCATATCCCAGACGTGAAGTGGACCACGCCACTCTCAGCTTCCTTAAGATGGGACAGAATGACCTGTTTCACATTATCGTACATACCTGGAATAGCTGTCCTGGAAAAATAAGACGGTGAGGGTAAAGAGTACTGAGGTTTCAAGTATTCAAGCAGCCTGTTAAAGCCAACATTGTCTACAAAAGAATATGGCTGAAGGTCAAGTGCAATCATTTCAGCTATGAGACTTGTTATTTTTTTGGCAACTGGGTGAGAATCACAGAACTTTTCACTGGTGTCATCGCAGGATGAAGCACCTAGTAACTCTGCGCTCAGTGGCACACGCGTTTCTGGAGAAGAGGGCAACGCTGTGTCCGAGGTGTCGTTTTTTAGCACGTTGCTATGAAACCTCTGTAAGTGTCTTAAAAGGCAACTGGTACCTAAGTTCGTTGGCTTCTTTCCCCTGCTTATTGTTCGTCCACAGTGCAAGCACACGACTTTAGTGGAGTCTGCTGAACAAATAGAAAAATGATTCCACAGTTTTGAGGTCTTTTTGCTATTAACAGGAAATATAACCTGATTATCTTTTGAAACCATTGTGGGCAAGTCGCTTAATTTGGAGGAGCTTTCTGCAGAAGCCAGAGTGGCATATGGAGAATTTGCTAGACTTGCACCTAGAAAGCCCCGTTGGTTCCCAACAACTTCAGGGTGGCGTCTATAGAGATGCCTCATCAAACAGCTCGTGCCCACATCACCCTTCTTGCCCCGACTGATAATACAGTTGCAGTATCTACACACTGCCTTCAGACTGTCCATGGGAGCTAATGAAAAGTGATGCCAAACTTCGGACTTCAGTCTCTTCATGACCTTTTTATTCTGCTGAAACACAGTGCCAGATTCAAATACCCGAGGACTCGGTCCGTCACCCTGCTTCTCAGGAGAAGACACCATGGAGGTGTCGCCAACATCCTCGGATGATGACAGCACCAACACGTCCTCCAGTAATGTCTCTCCAGGATTAAAATGAGAATGGATGTCTTCGGGCAGCCTGTCAGGAGAGGAGGACGCCGAGGTGGGTTCTCCAACCACTTTTCCTGGTGACGACGACCCGGAATTGAAGTCGCCATCCGAAGGCAGCAGAGAGGGCAGCAGAGTGGGAGGCGTGGAATACGGTGGCGGGATGCCTGTGCCACCCCCATTCTCCTGCAGGACAATGGAGCGATGGGCCCTCCACATGTGCCTGATCAGACAGCTCGTCCCAAGATCCTTCCCGTTCTTCCCTCGGCTGAACTCATTCATGCAATGAATGCAAACAGCTTTAGAGTTGTCTAAAGGAGACAAATAGAAGTGCTTCCAGACAGCAGATCTTCTTCTGGAGCCTGATGTGCTCTTTGGAACCGTGAGGCTTTTTTCCGTGCTGATCTCCACAGACTCATCATAATGGAGACTGGGCAACTGTGGAGACGACCCCACCATGGCTTCTTCTTTGCTGTATTTCTCAGAAACAGACATGTCAGAGGAAATTTCTTCAGAAGAAACGACAGACACAGATTCCTCAGTTATTCGATCAGGGGATGGTACCTTAGATGCAATGTTTTTGACAAGCTTTATGGGTGAGAGTATGGTGCTTAGGTCTCCTCCATCTGCAGACGGGGGTGAGAGCAGGAGTGAAGAAGAAAAGGAGGCCATGTTGGACACACTGCCATTTTCCTGAATCAACACAGTAGGATGAGCTCTTCTCACATGTCTCATGAGACAACTAGTACTTAAATCTTTTTCATTTTTACCTCGACTAAATTCTTTCATACAGTACATACATATTGCTTTAGTACTATCTCGAGGAGAGATAAAAAAATGTTTCCAAGCTGGAGATTTCTTCCTGGAGTTTATGTTTCTGTTGGAGAGAAGGCTCTGCGTCACAGCTTCCATTGCTACGTCATACAGTGTGCTACTGTACTGGGAGAACAGGGACCCATAGTCGTCCTCGTTGTCCGGGGGCACGTACTTCCCAGGGGGTGGGAAGGCACAGTCCGCCTCTCTGCTCTCGAGGCGCTCGTCCCCGCTGTCTGTGTGCTGCGGGTGCCCTTGCTCACTTCTCAAATCCATCCTCTCCAAGCTGTGATTGGGAGTTTGATCATCGTCTTCCACTTCTATTTTAAAAGTGATTTTATCAGAAAGAAACTCATTGTCCACCTTTGGACAAGTTTCCTGGCTATTATCCATGACTGACCATAGCTATTCTTGCTGCTTCATCATGTTAACGCAGGAGGTTGGTACAAAGCTGATCCAAACAATCATATGTGTCCCAAATGGAGACACTCTTCAAGTTTTCATAAAAAGTCTATCTTTTGGGGTGTTTTGGTGGACATGACTAACCATAAATCTTACTGAAACAAAATATGCAGCTCACATGAGCATATCATCTTCAGGCACACATCACTGCCTTCCAGGAGTTCTACTGTGAAATCCTTCGTGGTGCTGACATAAATTTATGTCGTGGAGGCTTGCTTTGGGGTTCAAAAACAGGATGCCCTTCATCTTGAGAGTATAAATATGATCCTTTCGCATCACCTATAAAAGATGAAATCAAATTAAATAATGGACTAAATCACACATTTCAAATATATTCTATCATGGATATATCAGCTTCAATATGGATAGAAAGGAATTCTATAAAAGCAAGTTAACATCAGTGAAGTTAAGGATAACCCAGAGATTGGGAAAAAAATTTTCGGGAACACTATATTGGACACCTCCACACGTCTGTCAGTTTGTCATACTGTGGGGGCTTGCGTGTTGCTGTGATGCTAGATGCTATGCCATCAGTATTCAAACACCAACAGGGTCACTCATGGTGGACAAGTCTCAGCTGAGCTTCCAGACTAACATAGACTAGGAAGAAGGACCTGGCGGTCTAAATCTGGAAAAAATTAGCCAGTGAAAACCTTATGAATAGCAGCCGAACATTGTCTGGTATAGTGCCTGAAGATGCGCCCCTCAGGCTAGAAGGCACTCAAAAGACTGGGGAAGAGTTGCTTCCTCAAAGTAGAGTTGACCTTAATGACTTGGATGGAGTCAAGATTTCGAGACCTTCATTTGTTGATGCGGCACGACTCAAAATGAGAAGACATAGCTGCAAACATCCATTAATACTCAGAACATGGAATGCACGAAACATGAATCTAGGAAAATTGGAAATCGTCAAAAATGAAGTGGAACGCATAAGAATCAATATCCTAGGCATTACTGAGCTGAAATGGACTGGTATTGGCCATTCTGAATCAGACCATCATATGGTCTCCTATGCCAGGAATGACAACTTGAAGAGGAATGGCGTTATATTCATCATCAAAAAGAACATTTCAACGTTTACCCTGAAGTACAATGCTGTCAGTGATAGGATGATACCTGTATGCCTACAAGTAAGACCAGTTCATATGACTATTATTCAAATTTATGCACCAGCCACTAAGGCCAAAGATGAAGAAACTGAGCAAACATGCAGTCAGGATGCAATGATGATTACTGATGACTGGAATGCAAAAGCTGGAAACAAAGAAGGATCAGCAGTTGGAAAATATGGCCACCATTGCAGTGGTAATAGAAATGATGTTGGAGACCAAATGATAGCAATTTGGCAAGACCAATGACTTCTTCATTGCAAATACGTTTTTTCAACAACATAAACAGCAACTATACACGTGGACCTTGCCGGATGGAAAACACAAGAATCGAATTGACTACATCTGTGGAAAGAGACGATGGAAAAACTCAATATCATCAGTCTGAACAAGGCCACGGGCTGACTGGGGAACAGAGTACTAATTGCTCATATGGAAGTTCAAAGTGAAGCAGAAGAAAATTAGAAAACGTCCATGAAAGCCAAAGTACAATCTTGAAAATATTCCACCTGAATCTGGAGAACATCGGAAGAACAGATTTGATGCAATGAACACTAATGACCGAAGACCAGACAAGTTGTGGAATGACATCAAGGACATCATAAATGAAGACAGCAAGAGGTCATTAAAAAGACAGGAAAGAAAGAAAAGTCCAAAATGGATGTCAGAAGAGACTCTGAAACTTTCTCTTGAACATCGAATAGCTATAGCGAAAGGAAGAAATGATGACGTAAAAGAGCTGAACAGCCTCAAAGGGGAGGTCAAGAAGACAAAAGTATTATAATGACACGTGCAAACACCTGGAGTTAGAAAACCAAAAGTGAAGAACATGCTCAGCATTTCTCAAGCTGAAAGAACTGAAGAAAACTTTCAAGCCTTAAGTTGCAACAGAGAAGGATTCTACAAGAAAAATACTGAATGAAAAACAAAGCATCAAAAGAAGATGGAAGGAATACACAGAGTCACTGTACCAAAAAGAACTGGTCAACATTCAATCATTTCAGGAGGTAGCGTATGATCAAGAACCGATGGTACTGAATGAAGAAGTCCAAGCTGCAATGAAGGCATTGGCGAAAAATAAGTCTCCAAGAATTGATGGATTACCAACTGAGATGTTTCAACAAACAGATGCAGTGCTGAAAGTGCTCACTTGTCTATGCCAAGAAATTTGGAAGACTACTACCTGGTTAACTGGAAGAGATCCATATTTATGCCTATTCCAAAGAAAGATGATCCAACGGAATGTGGATATTATTGAACAGTATCGTTAATATCACACACATGTATAATTTTGCTGAAGATCATTCAAAAGCAGTTGCAGCAGTATACTGACAGAGAACTGCCAGAAATTCAAGCCAGATTCAGCAGAGGACATGGAACGAGGGATACCACTGCTAATATCGGATGGATCCTGGTTGAATGCAGAACAATACCAGAAAAATGTTTACCTGTGTTTATTGACTATGCAACAGCATTTGACTGTGTGGATTATAACAAATTATGGATAACACTGTGAAGAATGAGAACTCCAGAACACTTAATTATGCTCATGAGAAGCCTGTATATGGATCAAGAGGAGTCGCTGAAACGGAACAAGGGGATATTATGTGGTTTAAAGTCAGAAAAGGTGAGCGTCAGGGTTGTATCCTCCGATCATACTTACTCAATCTGTATGCTGAGCAAACAATCCAAGAAACTGGACTATATGAAGAAGAATGGGGCATCAGGATTGGAGGAAGACTTATCAACAACCTGCATTATGCAGATGACACAACGTAGCTTGCTGAAAGTGAAGAGGATTTGAAGCACTTACTGATGAAGATCAAAGACTACAGCTTTCAGTATGGATTACATCTCAACATAAAGAAAACAAAAATCTTCACAACTGGACCAATAAGCAACACCATGATAAACGGAGAAAAGACTGTGAAGTTGTCAAGGATTTCATTTTACTTGGATCCACAATCAATACCCATGGAAGTAGCAGTCAAGAAATCAAACAACGCCTTGCACTGGGGAAATGTGCTGCAATAGACATCTTTAAAGTGTTAAAAAAATAAAGATGTCACTTTAACGATGAAGGTGCGCCTGACTCAAGCCATGGTGTTTTCAGTTGCTTCATATGCATGCAAAAGCTGGACGATGAATAAGGGAGACAGAAGAAGTGATGCCTTTGAATTGTGGTTTTAGCGAAGAACACTGAATATACCATGGACTGCCAAAAGAACGAACAAATCTGTCTTGGAAAAAGTACAACCAGAATGCTCCTTAGAAGCAAGGATAGCGAGACTGTGTCTCACATACTTTCGACATTGTCATGGATTGAATTGGGTCCCCCCAAAATATCTGTCAACTTGGCTGGGTCATGATTCCCAGGTATTGTATGATTGTGTACCATTTTGTAATCTGATGTGATCTCCTTATGTGTTGTAAACTCTATCACTATGATCTAATAAGATGGATTAGCCGCAGTTATACTGATGAGGTCTACAAGATTAGACAGTGTCTTAAACCAATCTCTTTCGAGATATAAAAGAGAGAAGTGAGCAGAGACACACAGGAACCTCACACCACCAAGAAAGCAGTGCCAGGAGCAGAGTGCGTCCTTTGGACCTGAGGTTCCTGCACTGAGATGCTCCCAGACCAAGGGAAGACTGATGTATCACAATGACCTTCCTCCAGAGCTGATAGAGAGAGAAAGCCTTCTCCTGGAGCTGATGCCCTGAATTTGGACCTGTAGCCTATTGGACTGTGAGAGAATAAACTTCTTTGTTAAAGCATCCACTTGTGGTATTTCTGTTATAGCAGCACTAGATGACTAAGACAGATAGGTTACCAGAAGGGACCACTTCCTGGAGAAAGACATCATGATTGGTAGAGGGTCAGCGAAAAAGAGGAAGACCCTCAGTGAGATGGACTGACACAGTGGCTGCAACAGCAGGCTAAAGCATAACAATTGTGAGGATGGCGCAGGACCGGGCAGTGTTTTTCTATTGTACGTATTGTACATAGGGTCGTTATGAGTCGACAGCACCTAACAACAACAGCAGGTATGTAGTGTGGTATCTTACTGAAGTTTTAATTTGCAATTCCCTAAACGACTAATGATGCCGAGCATCTTATCATGTACTTATTTACCATTTGTATCTCTTTTTGGGTGAAATGTCTGTTCAAATATGTTGTCTAGAAAAAAGGAGGCGGAGCCAAGATGGCACAGTAGGCAGATGCTTCCTGTGGTCCCTTTTACAACAAAGACCTGAAAAAACAAGTGAGTCAATTATATATGACCATCTAGGAGCCCTGAAGATCAAAAGTAAATTTGAGGCATCAGACTGAGTGGCAGGGGGAGGGAGAGACGGTTTGGAAGCCGCGAGGAGTTGCCAGACCTGACCCAGTGGGGGCTGGAGCCCTTCAGGCTGGATCGGTTCGTGTGTGTGGTGAGGGAAGCAGTGGCGTTCAGCAGGTGTTTTCCACATCGGAAGAGACCCAGTGGCAGAGTCTACTCCGGCATCCAGAACCAGCGAAAAGCAGCGCTTAAACGGTAAAAGGTTAAGTACTTTCATCTGACCTACCGCGCAGATCAAAAAACACTCCCTTTGGGAGAAACCTCTCTCCCACTTACCAGCTCCCTCCGTGCTCTGCACTGGGTCTCAGGCAGGCTTCAGTGACTCCGGAGTGCTCAAGGTTAGAAGTAGGACCCATCAAGCACCCTGAGCCACTCTCCTGGCCTTGGAGAGGGAACAAATCAACAAACAGGAAAAAATTATCTGCCGGCTCCCGTAATCCAGGAACTCAGGGTAGGCACAGCTCCTTTGCCTAGGCACAGGCATAAGGGGTCCATGGACTTTGAGTGCCTTCCCTCCTGCATAGACTTGTGTGGGCCCATTTCAACAGCACAGAGCCTCATTACCACAGTACAACACAGTGTACACCTGAAGTCTAACTTCAACTGTTTCTGCTATATGGTGAAGTGGTAGGTTCGTGACAGTTGACACTGCTTTGCCCATTAAGCAGAGTCCTCACCTACCCACATCAAGGGGCTGAGGATTGGTAGCTCCATCCATGCCACCTGGTCACCCGTGACAGAGATCCAAGAATAAGTGGTGCCCCCTAGTCCTTACAGCCAACAGTACTGGGTGCTCAGACTCCAGCTGCAAAACCCAGCCACCTACACGTTCTAGGGAACAGGGACATACTTTCCTCCCAGACACTCAGGGACAGCCATCAGCCCCCTGCCTTGCTCAGTGCATGACCCCCTACTGCAGCCAGATACCTGTGCCTACACCAATCACCCATGCCTGTCTAGGACTGTAGGTGAAAGCCGACACCAAACACTTGGTGACTGACTACCTGGACAGCTGAGCTGAATTCAAACATGAAAAGTAAACAGTCTCAAACTAGCTCACACAAGCAGCCTATCTGGGCACATCAAAACCAAATAAAACAAGAAGCTAGGACACAGTAAGCAAACATAAAATAACTAAATACAGTAACTTACTGACAGCTCAGAAACAACAGTCAATATCAAATCACATAAAGAGGCAGATCATGACGGCGTTAGCAAGCTCCCAAAACAAAGAACCAAGAAATTTTCCAGAGGAAGAGAACTTCTTGGATTACCAGAGGTAGAATACAAAAGAATATACAGAACTCTTCAGGAGATCACGTAAAACGCAGAATAAACCAAGGAACACAAAGCGATAGAGGATCTTAAGAAGGGTATTAAAGAGCAAAATAACTAATTTAATAGGCTTCAAGAATCCAGAGAGACAGCAATCAGAAATCCAGAAGATTAACAATAAAATTTCAGAGTTAGACAACTCATTAGAAAGTCAGGAGCAGAACTGAGGCAATGGGAGTCAGAATCAGTGAGACTGAAGACAGAGCACTTGACACCAACTTATTTGAGGAAAAATCAGATAAACGAATTTAAAAAAATGAAGAAACCCTAAGAATGATGTGGGACTCTATCAAGAGGAATAACCTACGGGTGACTGGAGCACCAGAATGGGGGGGATAACAGAAAATACACACAGAACTGTTGAAGATTTGTTTGCAGAAAACCTCCCTAATACCATGAAAGATGAGAAGATATCTATCCAAGATGCTCATCGAACCCCACAGGAGGTAGATCCCAAAAGAAAGTCACCAAGACATATTATAACCAAACTTGCTAAAACCAAAGATGAAGAATTTTAAGAGTGGCTAGAGATAAACGAGAAGTCAAATATGCTGTCTGTGTTTTCACTGGGTTGTTTATTTTCTTATTTTTGACTTACGACAGTTTTTTTATATGTACGTAGATGCAAGTCCTTTATCAGTCAGATGATTTGCAAACATTTTCCTCCCAGTCTATGGCTTCTCTCACTCGCACAACAGTGTATTTTGAAGGACAGACGTTTTTAATTGTGACAAAATCTTTACCAATTTGTTTTTTTATGGGTTAGCTTCTGGGGTCATATCTAAGAAATCTTTGCCCAACCCAATGTCATAAAGATTTTCTACTATGTTTTCTTATAGAAGTTTTATGGGTTTACATTTTATATCTATGATAGATTCAAGATCTTTTTTTTTTTTTTTTTGGCCTATGGATAGCTCATTGTTCTAATACCACTTGTTGAAAAGACTATTCTTTCTCCACTATGTGCTTTTATAACTTGGTCAAAAATCAGTCGTCAATATTTGTGTGTGTCTATTTCTGACCTCTATTCAGTTCCACCGATCTCTTCCTCTGTCTTCACACCCACCATATAATGTAGCCATTTTACTCCTAGTTATTTACCAAAGAGCAATGAAAGCCATGTCCATACAAAGATTTGTACACAAATGTTCAAAGCACCTTTATTTATAACATCCAAAAACTGGAAAACAAATTGTGAGATATTCATACAATGGAATAGTAAGGAGGAATAAAAAACTGAATGAACTATTGATAACCATAATGTCATGGATTGAATTGTGTCCCCCCGAAAATCTGTGTATCAATTTGGCTAGGCCATGATTTCCAGTGTTGTGTGGTTGTCCTCCATTTTGTGATTGTAACTTTACATTAAAGAAGATTAGGGTAGGACTGTAACACCACCCTTACCCAGGTCACATCCCTGGTCCAATGTAAGGGAGTTTCCCTGGGGTGCGGCCTGTATCACCTTTTATCTCTTGTAAGAGATAAAAGGAAAGGGAAGCAAGTGGAAAGTTGGGGATGTCATACCACCAAGAAAGATGCACCGGGAGCAGAGTGCATCCTTTGGACCCGAGGTTCCTGCGCAGAGAAGCTCCTAGTCCGGGGGAAGACTGATGATGACGAGGACCTTCCTCCAGAGCCGACAGAGAGAGAAAGCCTTCCCCTGGAGCTGACGCCCTGAATTTGGACTTCTAGCCTGTGAGAAAATAAATTTCTCTTTGTGAAAGCCATCCACTCGTGGTATTTCTGTTAGAGCAGCACTAGATAACCAAGACACATAACAACATGGATAAATCTCAAAATAATTACGCTGAGTAGAAGCAAACAGGCAAAGAAGTACAAATACTGTATGATTCCCAGTGCCGTCAAGTCAACTCCAACTCACAGAAACCCTACAGGATAGAGCAGAACTGCCCTATAGGGTTTCAAAGGCTGTAAATCTTTACAGAAGCAGACTGCCACATCTTTCTCCCGTGAAACAGCTGATGGGTTTGAGCTGCCGACCTTGTGGTTAGCAGCTGAGCACTTTAACCACTGAACCACCAGGGCTCCTCATTGTATGATTACATTTGTATAAAATTTTAGAAAATGCAAACTAATCTATAGTGACAGAGGGTAAATCAGTGTTAGCTAGAGATAGGGAGGTGGGAAGGGTTGGAAAGTAAGGACTACAAAGGAGTAGAAAGAAACATTTAAGGGTAATGGAGATGTTTACTATCTTGGTTGTAGTGAGGGTTTTATGGACAACATGTGCAATTCATTAGATAAAAAACAAACAAAAAAACCAACCAAACCCACTGCCATTGAGTCAACTGCAACTCATGGCGACCCCATATGTTACAGAGTAGAACTTCTCTATAGGGTTTTCTTGGCTATAATCTTTATGGAAGCAGTTGACCAGGCCTAGCTTCCATGGCGCCACGGGCTGGTTTCAAACTGCCAACTGTTATGTTAGCAGCCAACTGTAAGCTGCTTGCACCACCCAGGGACTCCACTGGATGCCAGTTATAAGCAAATAAAGCTGTGATTTTTTAACTGCAGGAATTAATAAAAAGCTGCCTACAAAAAACACACTTCAAACATAAAGAAACAAATAGGTTAAAAGTAAAAGGACAGGAAAAGGTATACTATGCCAAGAATAATTAAAAGAAAGCTACAGTGGCTATGTTATTATCAGACAAAGCAGATTTGAAAATAACAGGCCTTTCTTTCATAGGTGCCACCGGCGGGGGAAGGGCGGGGGGGGTGTTGAACTGTCAACCTTTTGGTTACCAATAAAGAGGTCAATTCATCAAGCGTACATAACAACCCCAAATGTGCATACAACTACTAACAGACCTTCAAAATACATGAAGCAAAACCGATAAAAGGGAGATGAGATAAATCCCTAACGATAGAGGGAGATTTCAACACGCCTACCTCAATAATTAACTGAACATGTAGAGAGAAAATCAGTAAAGGCACAGAAGATTTGAACAACACTATTATTCAACTTATGATCTCTGGGTGGCACAAATGGTTAAGCACTCGATGACTCACCGAAAGGTCGGTGGTCTGAACCCCCCCAGAGGTGCTTCAGAAGAAAGGCTTGGCGATCTGCTTCTGAAAGGTCACAGCCTTGAAAACCCTACGGAGCACAGCTCTACTCTGCAACACATGGGGTTGCCATCAGTTGGAATAAACTTGAGGCAACTGGTTTGTTGGTTTGTTTTTTCTAATTCAGCTTTGACCTAATTGACATTTATTAAACAGTCCATCCAGCCGAAGCAGAATACATGTTATTTACAAACACACACAAAACAGTCACCAAAAGAAAGACTGTATTCTGAGCCATAAAACAACTCTACAATTCAGAGAACTGAAATAAAACAAAAAATGGCCTCTTACAGCAAGGGAACTAAACTACAAATCAATAAAAGAAAAATATCTGGAAAATTAAGTAACACACTTGTGTATGAGCCAAAGGTTAAAGGGGAAAAGATATCACAAGAAAAATCAGAGCAAATTTAAGCTCAAGGTAAGCAGAGGGAAGAAAACAATAAAGAAAAGACCTAAAATCAATGAAATATCACCGAGAGAATCAATGAAACCAAAACCTGATTCCTTGAAAATATCAATAAAATTAATAAATTTCTCTCTACCCAGACTGATCAGAGAAAATAACAAAGAAATGACAAATATCAAAAATTAAAGAGGGGATATTATAGAAACTACAGATGTAAAATAATAAGGAAATATTAATGTATGAATATAAAGTATAAATGGCTTTATGCCAATAAATTCATCAATGTAGACGAAATGGACAAATTCCTTGAAAGACACAAACCACAGAAACTCACTCCAGAAGGACCAGAAAACTGGACTAGACCTGTATCAATTAAATTAATTGATATTATAGTGAAAGAAGCTTCGCACACAAGAAAATTCCAGACCCAGATGGCTTCACTGGTCAATTCTATGAAACATTAAAGAAATAAACACTATCAGTGAAACACAAACTCTTTCAGAAAGTATAAGAGGAAAAAACACTTCTCAGATTTTTTTTATGAGGCAGCATTAACCTGATACCAAAACGAGCAAAGACATTACAGGAAAAGAAACTCAGATGGATATCCCTTGTGATCACAGACACAAAGAAATCCTTAACAAAAATTTAGCAAATCAAATTCATCAATACTTTGTGATTAAGTAAGGTTTATCATAGGAATGAAAGGTTGGTTTAATGTTCAAAAACCAATCAATAGCCAAGAATATCCCTTAAAGTCTTCTATAAAACACAATAGTTTAGCTTAACTAGTAAAGAATGTCTGCCATGAGCACGGTGCAGTTTTAAGAACTATCTTGCTGTTGTTAGGTGCCACCGAGTTGGTTCCAACTCATAGTGACCATATGTACAACAGAATGAAACACTGCTTGGTCTTGTGCCATCCTCACAATCGTCGTTATGCTTGAGCCCACTGTTGCAGCCACTGTGTCAATCCATCTTGTTGAGGGTCTTCCTCCTTTTCGCTGACACTCTAGTGTCTTCTCCAGGGAATTGTCCGGCTTAATAACATGCCCAAAGTATGAGATGCATTCTTCCCATCCTTGCCTCTAAGGAGCATTCTGGCCGTACTTCTTTCAAGATAGATTTGTTCGTTCTTCTGGCATTCCACGGCATAGTCAATATTCAGGCATCTATTCTTCTTACAGTCTTCCTTATTTATTGTCCAGTTTTCGCATGCATATGAAGCGACTGAAAACACCATGGCTTGGGTTATAGGCACCTTAGTTCTTAAAGTGACATCTTTGCTTTTTAACACTTTAAAATAGGTCTTTTGCAGCAGATTTGCCCAAAGCAATGCGTTGTTCGATTTCTTGACTGCTGCTTCCATGGGTGTTGATTGTGGATTTAAGTAAAATGAAGACCTTGACGACTTCAATCTTTTGTCTGTTTATCATGATGTTGCTTACTGGTCCAGTTGTGAGGATTTTTGTTTTCTTTATGCTGAGGTGTAATCCATACTGAAGGCTGTGGTCTTTGACCTTCATCAGAAAGTGCTTCAAGTCAAGCAAGGTTGTGTCATCTGCATATCGCAGGTTGTTAATGAGTCTTCCTCCAATCCTGATGCTTATCTGATTATTTGCTCAGCATACAGACTGAACAAGGACAGTGAAAGGACACAACCCTGACACATACCTTTCTAGACTTTAAACCACGCAGCATCCCCTTGTTCTGTTCAAACAATTGCCTCTTGGTCTATGTACAGTTTCCTCATGAGTACAATTAAGTGTTAGGGATTTCCATTCTTCACAATGTTACTCATAACTTGTTATGATCCACCCAGTCGAATGCCTTTCATAGTCAATGAAACACAGGTAAACATCAGTTATGGATTGAATTGTGTCCCCCCAAAATATGTGTATCAATTTGGCTAGGTCATGATTCCCAAGTGCTGTGTGATTGTCCACCATTTTGTCATCTGATGTGACTTTCGAATGTGTTGTAAATCCTACCTCTCTAGACTGTGAGAGAATACATTTCTCTTTGTTAAAGCCACCCACCTGTGGTATTTCTATTATAGCAGCGCTAGATGACTAAGACAGAAATTTGGTACCAAGAGAGTGGGGTGCTGCTCTAACAGATACGTAAAATGTGGAAACAGTTTTGAAACTGTGAATGGATACAGGCTGGAAGAGTTTCAAAGTGCCTAAGACTGAAAGCCTAGGTGGCCCTGAAGACACTGTTGGTGGAATTATGGACGTCAAAGACGATTCCGGTGAGAATGCAGAGGGAAGTGAGGAGACCGGTTACACTGGAGACAGCGCAGATGGCAAGAAGCAGCAGCAGAACCAGGAGACCGGCATGAGACAGCACTGGGGCCCACCCACGGAATGAGAGAGCTGAGTGCCTTGGTACAGGAGGTTTCCTGGGGCAGTGGGGTATCTCTGAACACTTATCGGTAGAGCTAGGCTTGCCAACCCAAGGAGCAAGAGAGCTGAGTGCCTTCTGGCCTAAGCCTACTGGTGGGGTGGGGAGCCTCTGCTCTGAAACACCTGCAGGGCAGACGCAGGTGGTGAGGCCCGAGGGGCCAAAAGGCTAAGGAACCAGGAAGCTGAAGAAACAAGGAACACAGGAAGCAGAGCTGCCTCAGTCTCAAAGGTAGGGCCACAACCTCTGGGGTCTCAAAGGGTGAAGTCACCACTCAGACTAGGAGAAAGGGGCCGCCCAAATTTGAGGAACTAGAGTTGTTGGTTCCAGTGGGCCTGGAAGGTGGAGCTGAAGCCCAGGGCCAAGGGTCCTCCACCCATAATCTAGAGAGTGTGGCCAACACTCAGAGTCTGGAGAGCAGGGCCATTGCCTAAATGGTCTCAGAGAACAGAGGATTATTTTCAAGCCTTGAGAGCTAGTGTAATGTGTTCTGCTGACTTGCTTGGTGCCAGTTATCCCTTCATTCTCTCCAATTTCTCCAATTTGTAACGAAAATGTCTAGCTTGTGCCTGCCTGTTGCACTACTGTACTTTGGAGGCAGATAACCTGTATTCCAGATTTCACAGATGAAGAGGAATTTTTGGATTTTGGACTTGGAGTTAAGACTTTTGCTATGATACGATGGGGTGAATGTGTTTCAAAACTGTCAAGGGCATGAACTTTGGGGAGCCTAAGGGTGCAATGTTATGGATTGAATTGTGACCCCGCAAAATGTGTATCAACTTGGCTAGGCCATGATTCCCAGTATTGCGTGATTGTCCACCGTTTTGTCATCTGATATGATTTTTCTACTTGTTGGAAATCTTACCTCTATGATGTTAATGAGGCAGGATTAGAGGCAGTTATGTTACTGAGGCAGGACTCAACCTACAAGATTAGGTTTTGGCTTAAATCAGTCTCTTTTTTGAGATATACAAGAGAGGTTCTCAGTGTAGAAAGGGGAGAGAGACATAGATAGAGAAGGTTAAGTAAACACCCAGTAGTAGTCATTGAACATAACCACACACACACACGCGCGCGCACACACACACACACACAGAGCATTGCTCTGTTCATGGAAACAGCATAAAAACAACACAAATGAGCATCCGTAACACTGTGGTTTAGTGTACATAATACTGTGGTCTTGAAACATCATTTCCTATGAAAAGAAACCAGGGCTCCTTAAAGAAACGGCTTACTCCAGGTCTGTGGCAGGAAGAATAAGAGATGAGTCTAGAAAACGTTGGCACACAGGACAGTAAGGAACACAGACTCACACTGAAAAGGCTACCACTGTTCAAAGATGATACAATTTGAACATAACAAAGAATAAGAGCAATGAATTAAAACACATCAAATGTTTCAATCCACAAGTTCATAATAATATCAAAATAAAATCTTCCACTGGTCAGGGTCTTAGGCTGGGTTCTCTATAGAAGCAAAACCAGTGAAGTGTGTACACGTATACATAAAGATAGATTATTTCCAAGAAATTGCTCATGCAGATGTACAGGCTGTCAAGTCTGAACTCCGTGGGTCAGGCCTCTGGCTTCTCTTGACTCACACAACTACGGAGGCTGATGAACCCAACATTGACAGGGAAGTTGCCAACTCAAGTCCCAAGAACTGGAGGTCAGCTGATGTCAAGCCGAATGCAGGATCCAGAGTGAGAGCCTTGCTGAAACATCCATTTATATACTGAAGACAGGCCACAACCCAATGAAAACTCCTTTTCAATTGATTGACTGGTCATAGCAGATCTCATCATGCAGTTTATCACATCATTACATAACTGCTAAATTACATCATACCTGCCAAACCACTGAGAATCATGGCCTAGCAAAGCTGACACACAACCTTAACCGTCACAGATCACCCCTTGTCAACTTGTCACCTGTAAACACCACCTTAAACCATATATAATCTCTAAACAAAGACAATCATACTTGCACATAATATTGTACAACTAACACATATACAAACAAAAACGAAATCACCCTGTTCACATGCTATATTGTAAAGAAAACAAAAATGATACACACATACAAGGAAAAATACTTATAACAATTACAATCCTTGTTTCTGCAACTGGTCACATGGTCGCAACTGGTATTTAGAACTACCTTTTTACACCACCCATTCTGTATTCCCTTAGCCTTCAGCACACACCTCAGCTGGTCGTGGTTCTTTGACTGGTGGGGTGACCCAAACCTTCATTTCTGAAGGGTCTGGGCCATTAGTAGTCATGTTGGATTTGGGTTGCTGTAGATTTCCAATGACTTTAATCACTGGGCGTGGTAGTACTAAGAGATGCCCTAAAAGATCTCCTGTATTCCGGACATACTCTTCTTTACCTCCAATATGTTACATCAATCCGATTTCCTCTTGGTAATCAGGATCAATCACACCAGTCAATAAGAAAACTCCCTTTTTTGCTGTTCATCCAAAGACATGAGGAGCCCGAAGCGGCTGGGCAGCATTTTTAACTACTAGATCAATAAATCAGTGATACGTCTCCAGGTGGGAGCATTGTTCCCTTTGGAACTAAGATCTCTACACCCACAGAGCATATGGTAGTGGTGACAGGAAACAAAAATTTTGCAAGCTGGTCATTAGGAGTAATGGTGAATGATGCCACTCTCATTTCCAGCCCTTGATTCCTGAACCCATAAATCTTGGCTATGGGATAAACAGTACAGGTGGTTTAGAGAATATACAGCCTCCTGGAGAACACTGCCTCAACCCTGGAAGGTACTGCCATCTAGATGGTACAGTAACTGTGTCTTTAGAAGGTCATTCATCACTCTATCAAGCCAGTTGCTTTAGGATGATGGGGAACATGGTAAGACCAGTGAATTCCAACAGCATGGGCCCACTGCTGTACTTCATTTGCTGTGAAGTGAGTCCTCTGATCCGCGACGATGCTGTGTGGGATACCGTGACAGTGGATAAAGTATTCTGTGAGTTCACAGATGATACTGTGGCAGATACATCCCGTGCAGGAAAGACAAATACATACCCCAAGTAAGTGTATTAACCCAGTAACAATGAAAATGTTGCCCTTTCCATGATGAAAGCGGTCCAGTGTAATCAACCTGCCACCAGACTGCTGCCCGCTCACCTCGAGGAATGGTGCCATAATGGGGGCGCAGTGTTGGTCTCTGCTGCTGGCAGAGAGAACACTCAGCATGTGGCTATAGCCAAATGGGCCTTTGTGAGTTGAAGTCCATGTTGCTGAGCCCACGCATAACCTCCATCCCTGCCACCATGGCCACTTTGTTCATGAGCCCCTCAGGTAATAAGACTGGCTGGGGAAAGAAGATGACTGGTTTCCATAGAAAGTGTCATCCTATCCACTTGATTGTTAAAATCCTCCTCGGCCAAGGTCACCCTTTGGTGAACATACACATGAAACAAAAATCTTCTCTTCTTTGTCCCAGAGAGATCTACCCACACACCTCTTCCCATACCTCCTTGTCTTCAATTTTCCAATCATGTTCCTTCCAAGTCACTGATTATGCAGCCAAACCATTGGCTAAAGCTGTGAATCAGGACACAATTGAACATCTGGCCATTTCTCCTTCCAAGCAAAGTGAACAACCAGGGGAACTGCTCAACATTCTCACCATTGGGAGGACTTCCCTTCACCACTGATCTTTAGAGAGATCCCCCGAAAGGGGCTATAGTGCTGCTGCTGTGCACTTTCTAGTGCTGCCTGCATATCACACAGAACCATTTGTAACCAGGCACGAGTATTCTCTTCGTCAGTCAACTGACAATAAGGAACTCCCCAAAGGGCGACTTCAAGTGGGAGAATCGTATGGTCTACTATGCTGGGAATGACAACTTGAAGACGAATGGCGTTGCATTCATTGTCAAAAAGAACATTTCAAGATCTATCCTGAAGTACAACACTGTCAGTGATATGATAATATCCATACGCCTACAAGGAAGACAAGTTAATACAACTATTACTCAAATTTACGCACCAACCGCTAAGGTTAAAGATGAAGAAATGGAAGATTTTTACCAACTTCTGCAGTCTGAAATTGACCGAACATGCAGTCGGGATGCGGCGATAATTACTGGTGATTGGAATGCAAAAGTTGGAAACAAGAAAGATCAGTAGTTGGAAAATACAGCCTTGGTGACAGAAATGATGCTGAAGACTAACTTCTTCATTGCAATACCATTTCTGAACAACGTAAACAGAAAGTATACACATGGACCTTGCCAGACTGAACACACAGGAATCAAATAGACTACGTATGTGGAAAGAGATGATGGAAAAGCTCAATATCATCAGTCAGAACAAGGCGAGGGGCCAACTGGGGAACAGACCATGAATTGCTCATATATGAGTTCAAGCTGAAGCTGAAGAAAATCGGAACAACTCCACAAGAGTCAAAAATGACCTTGAATATATCCCACCTGAATTTGGAGACCATCTCAAGAATAGACTTGAAACAATGAACACTAATGACCGAAGACGGCTCGAGTTGTGGAATGACATCAAGGCATCATACATGAAGAAAGCAAGAGGTCATTAAAAAGACAGGGAAGAAAGAAAAGACCAAAATGGATGTCAGAAGAAACTCTGAAACTTCCTCTTGAACGCTGAGTAGCTAAAGCAAAGGGAATTAATGATGAAGTAAAAGAGCTGAAAGAAGACTTCAAAGGGCGGCTCGAGAAGACAAAGTATTGTAATGACGTGCAAAACCTGGAGTTAGAAAACTAAAAGGGAAAAACACTCTTGGCATTCCTCAAGCTGAAAGAACTGAAGAGAAAAGTCAAGCCTCGAGCTGCAATACTGAAAGATTCTACAGGCAAAATACTGAACGACACAGGAAGTGTCATGGATTGAATTGTGTTCCCCAAAAATATCCGTCAACTTGGCTGGGTCATGATTCCCAGTATTGTATGACTGTGTACTATTCTGTAATCTGATGTGATTTCCTAATGTGTTGTAAACTCTATCGCTATGATGCAATAAGAGGAATTAGCAGCAGTTATACTGATGAGGTCTACAAGATTAGATAGTGTCTTAAGCCAGTCTCTTTTGAGATATAAGACAGAAGTGAGCAGAGACACACGGGAACCTCACACCACCAAGAAAGCAGTGCCGGGAGCAGAGAGCATCCTTTGGACCTGAGGATCCTGCGCCGAGATGCTCCCAGACCAAGGGAAGACTCATGCATTACAAGGACCTTCCTCCAGAGCCGACAGAGAGAAAAAGCCTTCTCCTGGAGCTGATGCCCTGAATTTGGACTTGTAGCCTACTGGACTATGAGAGAATAAACTTCTCTTTGTTAAAGCCATCCACTTGTGGTTATTTCTGTTATAGCAGCACTAGATGACTAAGACAGGAAGCATAAAAAGAAGATGGAAGGAATACACAGAGTCACTGCACCAAAAAGAACTGGTCGGCATTCAATCATTTCTAGAGGTAACATATGATCAAGAACCAAAGGTACTGAAGGAAGGAGTCCAAACCGCACTGAAAAAAAAGCTCCAGGAACTGACAGACTACCAATTGAGATGGTTCAACAAACAGATGCAGCGCTGGAAGTGCTCACTCGACTATGCCAAGAAAATTGGAAGAGAGCTACCTGGCCAACTGACTGGAAGAGATCCATATTTATGCCTATTCCAAAGAAAGGTGATCCAACCAAATGTGGAAATTATCAAACAATATCATTAATACCACACTAAAGTAAAATTTTCCTGAAGATCAGTATATTGACTGGGAACTATCATAAATTCAAGCTGGATTCAGAAGTAGACGTGGAATCACGGATATCATAGCTGGTATCAGATGGATCCTCGGTGAAAGCAGAGAATACCAGAAGGATGTTTACCTGTGTTTTATTGACTATGCAAAGGCATTCGACTGTGTGGATCATAACAAATTATGGATAACATTGCAAAGAATGGGACTTCCGGAACACTTAACTGTGCTCATGAGGAACCTGTACATAGATCAAGAGGCAGTCGTTTAAACAGAACAAGCATATACTGTGTGTTTTAAGTCAGGAAAGGTGTGTGTCAGGCTTGTATCCTTTCACCATATTTATTCAATCTGTATACTGAGCAAATAATCCAAGAAACTGGACTGTAAGAAGAAGAATGGGGCATCAGAATTGGAGGAAGTCTCATTAACAACTTGTGTTATGCAGATGACACAATCACGCTTGCTGAAAGTGAAGAGGACTTGAAGCACTTACTGATGAAGATCAAAGACCACAGCTTTCTGTATGGACTGCACCTCAATGTAAAGGACAAAAATCATGAAAACTGAACTGATAAGCAACATCATGATAAATGGAGAAAAGACTGAAGTCTTCAAGGACTTCATTTTACTTGGATCCACAATCAACACCTATGGAAGCAGAAGTCAAGAAATCAAACGACGCACTGCATGTGGGAAATCTGCTGCAAAAGACCTGTTTAAAGTGTTAAAAAGCAAAGATGTCACTATAAGGACTAAGGTGCTTCTGACCTAAGCCATCGTGTTTTCAACTGCCTCATACACATGTGAAAGCTAAACAATGAATAAGGAAGAGGGAAGAAGAACTGATGCCTTTGAGTTGTGTTGGTGAAGAATACTGAATATACCATGGACTGACAAGAGAACAAATCTGTCTTAACGTTCAGCCAGAATGCTCCTTAGAAGCAGAGATGGTGAGAGTTTGTCTCACATACTTTGGACATGTTATCAGGGAGGACCAGTCCCTGGAGGACATCATGTTTGGTGAAGTGGAGGGTCAGCGAAAAAGAGGAAGCCCCTCTATGTGATGGATTGGCACAGTGGCTCCAACAAAGGGCTCAAGCATAATAACGTTCACGAGGATGGTGAAGGACCGGGCAATTTTTTGTTCTGTTGTACACAGGGTCGCTATGAGTTGGAATTGACCTGACGGCACCTAACAATAAGAACATAAAGCCAGTGATGTAGACTGGGAGTGGGCAGGTAATGTGACAGGAGTGGAGAGCATGGGCATTTGAGCCACTTACTCATGCAACTTACTTGTGCCTTCAGGTCTTGCTTGGGTCCAATCTCCTACATAACACTTTCATTTAATGATAAAGTGCTGCTCTGCATGTCCAACTTAATGGCTCTGTGGGTGAGACAACACCCAGTTCATGGTGGGCAACTCAGGCCACATGGTGACTTGGTGCCCCGTGGCTAAGCATTCAGTCTCTACTAAGGCCTAGTAAGAAGCCAAAAGCTGTTTCTCAAAAAGAGTATAGTTGTCTAAAGAGGATAGCAGGGCTTTGCTCCAAAATCCTAAGGGTCTGCACTGTAATTCACCAACAAGAGCATGCCAATACTCCAAACAGCATCTCTATCTACCATTGACACTTCAAGCACCATTGGATCAGCTGGATCATACGGCCCAAGTGGCAGAGCCACTTGCCTGGCAGCCTGAACCTGTTGCAAAGCCTTCTCTTGTTCTGAGCCCCACTCAAAACTAGCAGCTTTTTGAGTCTCTTGATAAATAGGCTAGAGTAACACACCCAAATGTGGGATGTCCTTCCTCCCAAATCCAAAGAGGCGCACTAGGCATTGTGCTTCCTTTTTAGCTGCGGGAAGAGCCAGATGCAATAACTCATCCTTCACTTTAAAAGGAGTATCTCAACATGCTCCACACCAATGGATCCCCAGAAACTTCACTTAGGTGGAAGGTGCCTGAATTTTTGTCGAGTTCATTTCCCACTCTCTAGCATGCAAATGTCTTAATAAGTCTAAAATAATTGATACTTCTTCCTTACTAGATCCAATCAGCATAACCTCCTCAATGTAATGGACCAGTGTGATGTTCCTGTGGAAGGGAAAGGCAATCAAGATCCCTGTATACTAAATTAAGACACAGGGCTGGAGCGCTGACATACACCTGAGGTAGGACAGTGAAGGTGTATTGCTGGCATTGCCACCTGAAGGCAAATTGCTTCTGGTGGTCCTTCGAATCAGGTATGGAGAAAAAGGCATTAGCCAGATCAATAGCTGCATACCAGGTACCAGCAGATGTATTAATTTGCTATATCTTGAACAGCAGCTGCAACTGGAATCACCACCTGGTTAAGTTTTTGATAATCCACTGTCATTTCCAAGCTCCATCGGTTTTTTACACAGGCCAAATAGACGAGTTGAATGGGGATGTGCTGGGAATGACCATCTCTCCATCCTTCATGTTCTTGATGGGGGCAGTAATCTCTGTTATCCCTCCAGGAATGTAGTACTACTTTTGGTTTACTATTTTCCTAGGCAGGGGCAGTTCTAATGGCTTCCACTTAGCCTTTCCTACCATAACAGTCATTACTCCACATGTCAGGGATCCAGTGTGGGGGTTCTGCCAGTTGCTAAGCATATCTATTCCAACTATGCATTCTGGAACTTGGGAAATCACTACAGGATGGGCTCAGGGATCCACTGGACCCACTGTAAGATGGACATGAACTAAGACTTCCTTAATAACCTGACCTCCACACTGATGTTTTGAGCCTCCTGGAATTTGTGTCAGTTCATAGACATTGTCCAGTAACCCCCTAAAAATGTGATTATTTCCTTTTCCTCAATGAACTGTCACTCTCATAAAGGCCACAGATCTCCCTGTAGAATTCCGGGAGATAGATTAACAGATGAACATTGAATTAAGAATCTATGCTTAAAATGAGACTAATGGGGCACAACAGTCCAGGGACAAGAAGGCAAGAGGGGACAGGAAAGCTGGTAATACGGAACCCAAGGCTGAGAAGGGACAGTGTTGACATGTCGTGGGGTTGTTAACCATTGTCATAAAACAATAACTTGTACTAACTGTTTAATGAGAAACTATTTGTTTTGTAAACCTTCATCTAAAGTTAAAATAAATAAATAAATAAAAAGAATCTGTGCTTAGTGGGCTGACATCAATAAACTCGGACTGATCCAACTTTATGTGCTTTGCACCACTATCTATTAATAGGCATTCCCATAAATATTCCCCAGGTTTCTTTTTGTACATATTAGAAAAGTCAAGCAGTTCTTTTCTAGTGTAGCGTACCTTCTCCTGAGTCACAGTTTGTGCTTCAACTTTTGGGGTTCTGTGGGACTTATATCTAGTTATAGGTCCAGAAGCAAAAATGTGTGGTGGGGATGTGTTCTAAAAACATTCAGCAATGTCTTGTAAGGCTTCTGTCTCAGGTGACGCCCAAGGCAATGACTCAGACAAAAGTTCTTCAGGCACAGCAGGGTTAATCTCATCACGTGGGTGGAGGGCCTAGTGGTTTTACTGAGGAGGTATGCTTAGCTGACAAAGATGGAGTAATCTCTTCAGATGGGAATGACAGGGCTGGTTCTGTTGGCAAGAGTGATTCAACAGAATTTTGGGGCCTGGTGTACCCAGCTTCCTGACTTTCTATCCATATGTCCCCACCTCAAGTTTCAGGATCTCATTTCTTCTCAATCAATACCCTCACTTTAATTTCAGACACGATTCGAGCTTGGGAATTCAATTGACACTGTAATTCAGCCACTCTTATGACAGGACTCTGTGCTTTGTTTTTGGCAATATAGCTCTGTTACTGCAAGAATATGGCTTTCTTTCAGGGCATAAACGGTAAGTTTGAGATCATTTATGTAGCACTTGTCCTGTGACTCTGAAGCCCTGAGTTCATCTCTTGCTTTCCCCACTTTGTCTAGCTAAAATAGGACCAACCTACAAGCTTCCTTGTATTTCTCATTATGCCAAAACAGTAGAAAAGTATCAAACTTTTAATCACCCAGAGCCTTGCCTCTCACCAGTACTTACTTGAGCTATTGGTGGTATTTTGTATATTTCTATTGCCACCTCACACCATGGATTAGTGGATTAGCAGTGCCCTCTTTACTACTGGAAGCAGAATCATCAACATCTTTAAGACTAACCAGACTTGTGAACCAATTTAGAAAACTCATCCTTACAATTTTATTTTTCTAGAACCACTCTCGGTACCAAATGTCTTAGGCTGGGTTCTCTAGAGAAGCAAACTGCTGAAGTGTATACATATACAGAAAGAGAAAGAGCGATTTATCTCAAGGAAATGGCCCATGCGGTTGTAGATGCTGGCAAGTCACAAGTCTGTGCGTCAGGAGTCAGGCTGGAGGCTTCTCTGACTCATGTAGCTGCAGGGGCTGCTGAAGCCAAGACTGGCAGGAAAGCTGCTAGCTTAAGTCCCAAGAACCGGAGGTCAGAGGATGACGAGCCAGATGCAGGATCCAGAAGGAGAGCACTGCTGGAACATTCATGTACATACTGGAGGCAGTACATAACCCCTAAGTAGTAAACTCTTTCAACAATCGGCTTCTCACAGAAGATCTCATCTTGGGGTTGATGATATCACACATAATTGCCAAATTACTACATAACTGCGAAACCACTGTGACTCACGGTCCAATTAAGATGACACAAAACCTTAACCATCACAGTCACTTCTGAAAAATGATAAGGAATTGATTATTTTGGGGGGCGGTGGGGAGAGAAAACAAGCATTTCTCCTCAGTTTCCTATATGAACTGTAGCACTGGATAACTAAGTAGTAAATGAGGGCAAGTTTCTCTTTATAGAGGAATTCCAGCTAAAAAACCAAGAAGGAATAACTGGATTAGAACATCACCATTTGTAACCCTAACGAATTAATGTATGCAGGCATGTGCATCAATGGCTGCCAACGTCAAAAGAGAGACAGCCAGACATTCCTCCTGACGGAACAACCCAACACCACCTCTGAGGGAGTCCTGCCAAGGAGGCCAGGCCCGAATCTGATCACGTCTCTAGATCCAACTACTAATTTACAGGAAACCAGAGCCCAGAGGAGCACACTGAACTGCACCATAAGAACGCAACAGACAAAATCTAGACTGTGAGAAATCTAAGTCAAACCGCCTAATTTCCTCAACAAATAACTTCCATGGTGGGCAGGAGGGGAAGAGGATAAAACGGTAATCTGTAGATCAAGAGGTTGAACGATCATATTAAAAAACAAAACAAAACAGGCAAAACTTAACTAATATTTAGAGATGCACAGTTCTGTCATAAAACTATAAAGAGCAAAGAACTGACAATCACATGTGCCAAGTCAGCGGATACTGTCATTTAGACACAGAGAGGGAGGGAGGAAGCTGTGATTGGCTCTGGGGCACATAGAAGATTTCTGGGGGAGCTGGCAAAATTGTACTGCTTGACCCAGGTGATGACTACAAGTGTGTCCACCTGACAATAATCCATTGCTGTTGCTAGTTGCCATCCAGTCAATTCCAACTCATGTCGACCTGATTAAGCTACACAGTTATTTTATGCAGCTTCTGCACGTGTGTTGTATTTTAAAATAAAAAGGATCTTTAAAAAAGGATTGTTATAAAGTTATGATAATTAGGGCAATGGCATGGCACCAGGGGTCAACAAACCAAGCAACACACAGACTGCAGAGTCCAGAAACAGCCCAGACATAGTGGACGCAAACCCTTACATTTTGTGACAGTGATGCTTTAATCAATGTGCCGCAACAATGAGATCTCTCTGTGACCCTTGACCCCGAGTGCAGAATCACTCCAGGAGAACAGTCAATCTAAAGGGAAAACAATGCAGCATAAAATACAGGAAACTATGTTTATGACTCTGACTTAGAGCTAAATAAGACTAATGGATAAATCAGACCATATTATAACTAACCAATTTAAAAAAATTCTATTCTTCAGGAAATGCCATTAACAGAGTAAAACGGCAAGTGTCAGAGTAAGAGAAGATCTAGAAAAAGGGCAGGATCTTGAACAGGCACTTCATAAAAGAGACTATCTAAACACAGACAAACATATATAAGGGAACATGCTCACTTCATAAAAAAGTCAAAGGAATGTAAATTAAAACCACAACAGACACTCTACAAAATGGCTAGACTAGAATGTGCGTGCGCATACACACAAACTGACAATGCCAAATCCTGTGAAGATCTGCTACAAACCAGTAAACCACACTGGAAAACAGTGTGAGTTACCCACTGAAACTGAACCCCACACAGTATGGCCCGACGACTGCATTCCCAGGTACGTGCCCGAAAGAAGTGCTCACACAGGTGCAGCGAGAGACAGACACAAAACAGCTCACGGCAGCACTCAGGATGGTCAACAACCGGGTATTGACTGGAGATCCACAGTGCGCTATATTCATGAAATGGAATATCACGCAGCAGTAAAAACGAAGAAACTACCATTACATTGTTGTTGTTAGGTGCCGTCAAGTCGGTTCCGACTCATAGTGACCCTATGCACCACAGAAGGAAACACTGCCCAGTCCTGTGCCATGCTCACAACTGTTGTTATGCTTGAGCCCACTGTTGCAGCCACTGTGTCAATCCATCTCGTTGAGCATCTTCCTCTTTTTTGCTCACCCTCTACTTTACGAAGCATGATGTCCTTCTTCAGGGACTGATCCCTCCTGATAACATGTCCAAAGTATGTAAGACGTAGTCTTGCCATCCTTGCTTCTAAGGAGCATTCTGGCTGTACTTCTTCCAAGACAGATTTGTTCATTCTTTTGGCAGTCCATGGTATATTCAACATTCTTCGCCAACACCACAATTCAAAGGCATCAATTCTTCAGCCTTCCTTACTTATTCATTGTCCAGCTTTTGCATGCATATGACGCGATTGAAAATACCATGGCTTGGGTCAGGCGTACCTTAGTCTTCAAGGTGACATCTTTGCTTTTCAACACTTTAAAGAGATCTTTTGCAGCAGATTTGCCCAATGTAATGAGTCTTTTGATTTCTTGACTGCTGCTTCCATGGGTGTTGATTGTGGATCCAAGTAAAATGAAATCCTTGACAATTTCAATCTTTTCTCTGTTTATTGTGATGATGCTTATTGGTCTAGTTGTGAGGATTTTTGTTTGCTTTATGTTGAGGTGTAATCCATACTGAAGGCTGTGGCCTTTGATCTTCATCAGTAAGTGCTTTAAGTTCTCTTCACTTTCAGCAAGCAAGGTTGTGTCATCAGCATAACGCAGGTTGTTGATGAGTCTTCCTCCAATCCTGATGCCCCTTTCTTCTTCAGATAGTCCAGCTTCTCAGATTATTTGCTCAGCATGCACTCTGAATAAGTATGGTGAAAAGATACAACCCTGAAGCATATCTTTCCTGACTTTAGACCATGCAGTATCCCCTTGTTCTGTTTGAACAACTGCGTCTTGATCTGTGTACAGGTTCCTCGCGAGCACAATCAAGTGTTCTGGAATTCCCATTCTTTGCAATGTTATCCATAATTTATCATCATCCACACAATCAAATGCCTTTGCATAGTCAAACCATGATATACAACACAGATAACGGTGCGCACAAGAAGCCAAACCCAGAAGAATACATATTGTACAATCCCATTTAAATAACTTCAGTAGCAGAAGTCAGGACCCTGGTTCATCTGAGTAGAAGGGAGGGGAGGATGGGAAAGGCACAGGGGGCGTCTGGGTGGAGGCACCTTCCATTTCCTGAGGTGGGCGTGCTGACAGCGGCTGTTTCGCCGTGTGGCCTCTCACGGGATGTGCACTTCTCTGCCTGTGTTATCCTTCCCAGGACAGTGAAAACTGGCGACCATCACACGTCCGACGACCCGCAGGCGAGCCCTTCCCATGGCGTCCTGTCCTAGGGCTTCCCGAGGTCTCGCTTAGGCACCTGAGACCACCCGGGGAGGAGGGGGCTCTCCGGCTGCTCGCCTGGCTTCACCCGCGAGGAAAAGGCAGGGAGGACCGTGTTGTGGTTTAAAGCACGCGCCCACGTACACACGTGCACGTGGATCTGGAAGCGTGTATAGAATTTAGCTCTGATAATTATGAAAGACTTCCTCTTCCTGCTTTGTATGTTTTTCTACTGCTTTAGCACATATTATCTTATGGTCATAAATAGCAATGCTGTTTCTATTCTAAAAAAATATTGTCATTTGCTCCAGCAGCTCACTACTAAAAGTGGAAAATCATTTTTTCCTACTACCTGAGCACCAATTTCAGGAAAAAAGCATGGTAGCTTTGGTTTTCAGACCACCAAACGATTCTGTTCCTGGGGCACTCTGATCATTTTAGCTATGTGTGAAGAGGACGCTGGGTTTTGCCACCAACCCCGAAAGTCTCGAGAGGACGTTCTGGCCTCGAAAGATGCAGGACCTGTTCACAGGGCAGGCTGATGGCATCCAGGGCCCGCACTTACTTCCCGGCTGATTCTATTCTCCAGAGAAATTTTGTTTTAAAATAAAACCAGTCAGCCTGCATACATAGGGTCACCAAAAGTCAGAAACAGAACCAGTCTAGCCACTGCTTCCACCCCTGCCTCTGCGCCTAGCGAGCCTGGTCCCTCCAGGGAAAGGAAGCGTCCACCGCAGGAATCTGCCTGCCTCCTCACAGGCGGAGAGAGGGCGGCCCCCCAGAACTGCACTAAGTAAGGAGCACCCCCCGGAGACAGCGAACACCGGCAATCCTAAACTGTGACTGAGGACTGAAGAGAAGTAGAGAGGAGGCACCGAAAATCCAAAGTTCCTGAAGTTATTTTAAATGTTCTTAATTTCAAAGACAAACACGTCTGAAAGTAAAGATGACTCATCAGAGGATCCCTCTCTCAGGCTAGAAGGATAAAACGTACAGAGTATGTCTCCTCAGCTGGAGACGTGTGTTCTGATTTGCTGGAGAACTTCTTGTTATTTGTCGTTTGAAGAACCGAAGAAACCACCTCCAAGCAGCGCCCAGGCAGACGCGCCAGAGTGAACGCTCGCAGGTAAGGTGCTCAGCGTTCTTCCTGCCGGGTTACATCCTGGCGACTTACCACACAGTGATCAACTTTCACTCAATCATTGCAAATGCTTCACGGCTACCAATTTACTTCTTTTTTCATGTTCAAATCAAAGCATATTAAATTAAAACTACTTCAAGATACCATTTCTCACCATATCAGACTGGCAAAAATCCAAAAGCTCAGTACCGCCCCGTCGGTGAAGCTGGGAAGTACCAGCACCGCTCAGGCCTGTCATATGCTTCCTGCAGCCCCGCCAATGGGACAATTCCCGGGAGGGGAATTCGGAAACCCTCGCCAAATGACATTTGCCCTTCAATGCAGCAATCAATCTCACTGCTGGGAACCGACCCTGAAGAGATCCCTCAACAAGAAAGAACCAACACATGCACAAGGCATTACGGCACTTCAGAGCGAACGACTAGAAATGGGCAGACCCCCCTCAGTAAGGACACACGCCCATACAGTGCACAGCGACGCAGCCATAAAAAGGAAGAGCAGGAGAAAGGCCGATTGTGCGCTGCAGTGACTGCCAGGGTACGCTGAACAGAAAAGCAAGACAGACACAGTGTAAACGGTACTTGCTTTTACCTTTTGGTGCGAGACAGGACGAAAAACAAGGAGAACAACAGACCTGTGCGTGTCTGCGTGTCTGTCAGCTTCCAGAGGACAAAGCGGACATCAGAGCGGCTGGCGTGAAGGGCGAGGGCAGAGCGGAGAGACAGGGCGGGAGTGTGACGTCTAAGTTTGCCTTGGTAGAGTTTTGACTCCTGAACTGTGTAATTATTTTACACATTAAAAAAGGAGAAAATTCCAAATCTGAAAACAAGCTGAAGCAAATAAACCTCGCTGTGGATCAAGCGGGTAAGACAAAGAAAAGGGCATTTTTGAAAAGATTTTCCAAACAGGATACTCTGACTGGTGGTCCTCAGAGGGATCTAGTGTAAGGACAAAAAGCACTTTAAACTAATGAAGCACCTTAAACTCTGCTCAGTGTTTCATCACTAGTAGTAATGTAATACCGTAATTTTACCGGGGCTTTGAACCGCTTCGGTCTGGTTCGAATCCCTGCTGAGAATTTTTGTTTCTAACAAGTTCCCGGGAAAGTACACATTACGAATCACCTGGGGATCTTGGGGATCTTGTTAAAGACGTAGATTCTGATTCAGTGTACTTGGGGTGGAAAGGCACATTCTCAGCCAGTGAACTTGTTAGAAATGCAAATTCTCAGCAGGGGTTCCGACAGGAACTGGTTCCAAGCCCTGATTTTTACAACCTAGCTTATGTATACTTTTGCATAAAACAAGTAATTATTGGACGATAAGTGACACCTGGTGGTGCAGTGGTTAAAGCGCTTGGCAAAAACGAAAGGTCGGCAGTTCAAACTCACCAATTGCTCCGCAGGAGAAAGAGTGGCAGTCTGCGTCTGTAAAGATTTACGGCCTTAGAAACCTTACAGTGTCACTATGAGTCGGAATTGACTCGACAGCAGTGAGCTTGTTTTTCTGGTTTCATAAGTGACACCATTTAATTTTAAATTTGTATTAAAAATATCAGTATGAACTCAGGGGTTTTAAAAACATATCTCTAGCTCTCTCCACCAAAAGGGCTATACGCAGTACTACACAAACACAGCAGGTACACCCAGTGCCCAGATCCCGTGCCCAGATCGAGGCTTGGAAATACTTTTCCACCTAAAAGGACAAAGCACTCCGGAGAGAGGGCTGTGGCAGGTCGGGAGGAGAAAGCAAAAGGTGGGCTGGGGACCCTGTGAAGAAAGCAGGGCTCCCGGTCATGGTGGGCCAAATCATCGGAGCACTGGACAGCTACGACAGGCTTCCAAGGAGCTCATGGGTAACTATCTGAGCAAAAACAACAAAGAGACTTTAAAAGACTGAAATGGAGTGAGCAAATAAAAATCTATTAGTCCACGCTGATATTCAAAGAAAACAGAAAAATAAGAACATTTGCCACATTGCAGGGGACTATTACACCAGTGCCCTCCTCTGAAAACTGGTAAAATGAGAAAGAGTTAAGCGTTTGTCTTGTCTTTTTAGGAGACACTAAATGAAGGAAACAGATTAAAGAATACAGAACAGATTATAACATCAGAAGTAGGACACCACCCCCCAGCTGGTCCTGGGAGGCATCATGGAACACTCCAGGTGAAGGCTGATAAAACCAAAAACCAAACCCGTTGCCTTCAAGTCGATTCCGACTCACAGTGACCCTATCGGACAGAGTAGAACTGCCCCCATAGGGTTTCCAAGGCTGTAATCTTTATGGAAGCAGACTGCCACATCTTTATTCCACAGAGCAGCTGGTGGGTTTGAACCGCTGACCTTTTGGTTAGCAGCCGAGCACTTAATCACTGCGCCACCAGGGTTCCTTGAAGGCTGATGGGCAGCAAGTCTTCCACGAGGTCCCCAAACAGCTCCTCCTCCCAGATTAGCTGCTAATTGCAAGGCAGGGAGGGCACAGTTCATAAAGCCAAGGGGTCAACGTGAACAGCAGTCACATCGGGCACCTCAAGTACACAGCATCACCCACACTTGCGCGTCCAGCCGTGCCTCTCCCTGGCTGGTCTCAGGACACATGGAGTGCACTCAAGATGACTGGCCGTCTGGTCACAAGGTCAGCATCGTGGAAGAAACCGAAGGGAGGGGGTAAGGCTACTGTTCCGGAACAGAGAGACGGAAGAGGCAGACAATCAGTGACCCCAGCCGAGATTCTGGTTAGGAGCAAAGAACCACTGAAGATGTTCGGGGACAGCTGGGGAATGGCTGAGGACTGACTGCGAGGTGGCTGTTACTTCTCTCGGATGTCACCGACAGTGGGATGTGCTGATACAGAATATCCTTGTCCCTTTGTTTAAGGGAAAGGCCACTTAAGGAGCCCTGGTGGCGGAGTGGTTAAGCGCTCGGCTGCTAGCCGAAAGGTCGGTGATTTGAATCCACCAGTTGCCCCGCAGGGAAAGATGTCACAGTCTGCTTCCGTAAAGACGGCCTTGGAAACCCTATGGGGCAATTCTACTCGGTCTTACAGGGTCGCTGTGAGTTGGGATCGACCCAACAGCTCCCAGCAACGACAGGCCACTTCGAGGTGAAGCGTGCTGAGTCTGCAGTTTACTGTGGGAAGGGCAGCAAAAACCAGAGGACGGCCGGCGTGGCCTCAACGAGCATCACGCCTGACATCGGTGGAGAGCAGAGAGGTGCCCCACGGACGGCTCTTTCCACTCTCCTCTCTGTAAGTCAGAAACTCCATAATGTAAAGTTAACAGAATCGAAGCTCGGCTGGTTTTGGTTCAGAGCACGCGCACTCCCCACGGCTGTGGGCTTCCACTGCGGGTCAGAGCGTGAAGCCGCGCTCCCGGCCTCGCGAGCCCAGGAGGTGGGGCCTTCCCTCGAGCTGTACTCCGAGATGTAGTCCACATCTTCCGAGCCGTTAACCTATCCTGAGGGCTCGTAATCACAACTAACACATTGTAGGGTAGGCCACGTTTTTTCAACTGTCTTAAAGCCAGAAATTCTAGCCAGAAAACCCGAACATAACAAGGGCCAAACTGAGATGCGGAGCCCAGAGTTAACAGCCAAAGACAGCTGCTGGGGGTTCAAATTCAGAACCCTGGAACCAGAGGCTGCTTCCATGAGATGTGGTCAGAAACCCCAAGGCGGCCAGGGCCCCAGCAGGTAAAACATACCAGAACATGCTCTTAAGGCTGCCTGGAAACAAAGCCAGCCGCAGGGCAAGCAAACAGCCCACACTGGGGTCACCCGGTCCCTCTGTCTCTGAAATGCTCTGGGTCACATGCCAGGGTATCTGGCCTGCTCTGTGCTCCTCTGCGGCCCCTGTGCCCATGCAGCAAGCTTGCTACTCACTTCCCCCCGGGTGACAAGGCAGCCCACCAGTGACAGCACTGGAATCACAGCTCAGGCTGCAGAAGAGTCTGCAAGGTGCCCTTGTACCAGGAGAAGGCGGAGCATGCCCCATCTGAGCCAATAACTGGAGCGCTGTGGAGAACACACTACTCCCCACACTGTGCTCTCGGCAGCAAGCACGCAGAGCGGACCACTGGGTCAGCCTTCAGCCGGCTGCCACTGTGTCTGTGGTGGCAGCGCCAACGGAGCAGGCTGGAGGGCAGGCAAAGGCGGTGGCTCCAGCTACCACGCGTACGGCCCCCATGGGCCGGTGGGAGGCAATCGCGGCTGGAACGGCCGCGGTGCCTCCCAGCCTGTATCAGCATTGCTTGCGCACACTTTGCAGGGAGAGCAGCCACAGCTGCCGAAGGGGGCTGGGAAGCAGGTACCTGCGCACCTGGGCCAGGCGCCGGGTGGGCATCTCCTCACACGCGGGTAAGCTAGCTATCTGCCCACTGAACCCCTACACAATACCCAGGACAGACTGCAGTGGAGCCCTTGGCAGGGTTCAGGGTGAGACGAGAGGAGCTGCTGTGCCCCTCGGAGCTGGCACCGTGCAAACCCACTCCTGGTGGCCTTCTCACCACACTCTGATACTTCTTACCTCGGGCCCCTGGCCTGGCTGCTACCCCCAACCTTTCAGGGCCAGGCTCAGATGACCGTTCCTCTGAGAGGCCTCCCTGAGACACTTCCCTGCGTGTCCTCTCGGCCCCCACGGCTCTCCTTCCATCAGAGCACCCAGGGGGCCCTAACTCTGGTACATCTATCTCCACTCTCCAAGAGCAGGGCCTTCTCGCACAAACCGCCATGGCCCGGCAGGTAGAATGGGCCAGATGGTGGGGCAGAGGCGAGCGTGCCTTGCGCTGAGGGGAGCCCCCTCCCTTCCTCACGAGAAGGAAGATTTTATTCTACCCCTAGTCATGCCCTCCAGAACTTCAACTACCAGAAGCACATATCAGGTAACTACCAAAGAAGTGAGCTATCACAAGTAAGATACTAACAAGTGATTCGAATGAACAAAAACCTAGTAACGAAAAGCGGGGTGAGGTAGGAGAAGGGCAGAAAGATGGGGGACGGAGAAGGCCGAGTGACAGTCAGTGCTGGGAGCCGGGAAGTCGGCCGCACCGACATGGAGGGGAAGAGACTGAGAAGGGCTAAAGGCACCCTGACTTTTGAAGGCAGCTACATTACAACAGAAAATGTAGATAAGAACATCGATTCCAGAGCTTTCGTCCTCCAACCCTGAGATGTAAATAACGACTTGAAAATCACATTGCAATCAGAAGAATGGCAGGCCCTGCCCTTCTGGACGGAACTCCGCAGGGGCGACAGAGGAAACAAGACTGGTAGGGAGGGCGCTCCGTGGGTCTGCCCCCCAGGTTCCCCGACGAGTGCCCTCCCCGCACCGTGTTGTGCCCAGCAGCCATCCAACCTGCCTCCCTCCACTCCCAAGGCCATCATCACGCTGAGCAGCAGTCAGACCAGAAGTTCGGAAACCAAAGACTCCGTCCGACAGCAGGCAAAGACGCCACACAAAAGCCAAACGCAGAGAAGGACTGCCCGGACCAGGACCACTTACTGGACCTCCTGCTTCGGTAGCTCTGCTTCCCAGCTCCATTCAAGCTCCAAATCACAGGCTGGACAGAGATCTGAAAAATACACGGGTACGTTTCCTTTACTGAATGAATACTGCATATGGACTTCTTTGCAAGGACACGGAATTCAATCAACTACACTAATAACTGGAGCCCTGGTGGTGTAGCAATAAAGAGCTCGGCTGCTAACCAAAACAACGGCAGAGTTCAAATCCACCAGCCGCTCCGTGGAAATCCTATGGGGCAGTTCTACCCTGTCCTATAGACTATGAGTCAAAGCCGACTCGAGGGCACCTAACAACACCACCCTAATAATTCACTTAGAACACTTCTCCAAGGTGGGAGGTGCATTCTTTGCACAGCTCAGGTTACTCTCAAGCTCCTCACCTGCAGACAGCTATTTTAAAGCAGGACTTTGAACCTCTGCTGAGAGTTTGCATTTCTAACAAGTTCCCAGGAAGTTATACATAAGAATCACCTGAGGATCTTGTTAAAATGTAGATTCTGATTCTGTATATCTAGGGTGGAAATGCAAATTCTCAGCAGGGGTTCAAACCCAGAAAGAACTGGTTTGAAGGGATTCTTCCAAGGGTCCGAAGCCCTGCCTTAAAGAAGTGAGTCTTCACACCCAAAAGCACCAACCACTGTACTCAGGAATTAACCAGAACAAACAGCATGGAAGGGTGGGGGGGCAACACAGTTCAGAGTGCCTGAGGTCACTGTAATCACCTGTCAAGAAGACTGTACAACGTCTATTTTGTTTTCAATTTAGGAGGCTGTGTCCTCCACCTAAAACATCCTGAGCCTTTGGAACCTTTAAAGTCACAGAATACCTCTTAACCTCTGCTGGATGTTTTCCTGAGAAAATGCAAACTGTGAAAACAAACATAATCTGTTTAAGGATTACAGAAAGTATGAATTCCTATACAGAGTCAAACACCTAGAAGCAGTTTCTTCTTGCTTGATAACTTTGCTCAGTAAGTAAAATTAATTACTAACTGAAATTGGCTTATCTACAGCAAATGCGTTTTCTAAAATCTCAACTAGATGCTTCCTAGTCTCTTAATTTTATCACCATGACACAGAAAACGTTATCAAAAATTAGTATTTCTACAAGCGAAGTCACTAGGGTGCCCCTTACTTTAGGGGCACCTTATTATAAGTGCCTAAAGTGGGCTTCTTAAAACATGCACTTAATCTGCTCAGAGTTAGCTTCAAAACAAATAACTTCCCCTTTTACAAACACCAGAAGCCAACAGCAGCTTCTCTGGAGGCTCAGGCTGGCAGGGAGTGTTTTTCCAGAGGTGCACGTGTCTAGTGAAAATCACCCAGAATAGGAAGAAAATAGGAGGGACCCACCATGGCAGTTCTCTTAAGGGATGGGGTGGTGTGGGTCACGCAGAAAAGGGCAAAAAAGATAGGACAATGATCCCAGCTTACTTAGGTCTAGAAAAACAAGTATAATTGGAAAAATGTTCGAAATTATGATTTGCAATTTAATTATATTTTCAGTACTTAAATTTGAAGAATTCTCCGCAGAAACAATCATCAAAAGGCGTGTGGTAATGAACTTGTCTGTATTTGCTTCCTAAAGCATATTTAAATGAGGCCCCTGATTTGTTCTTACTGGAAATATTAATAAAAATGAAATACTTCTAGAGAAAAGTTTTCAAAATCCAATTTGTAAGGCAGTTCCATGGGGAGGGTGTGTACTTCAGAAGACACCCCAGTTAGCCCGGGTGCCCCGCTCGCTCCCAGGAGCTGCCCCCAAGGACCCCAGCCTCGGAGGAAGTCCTCGCCTCCCATCCCAAGACCAACCGCTTCGCAGCAGCGATCGCCGCATGCGGCTGTCAGGCTCCGGGGAGGAAGCCAGGCCCGGCCCAGACAAAGCGGGTTCGCCCCAAACTTGGCCGCCGCGAGCTGCCCGCTGTGCTCGGCGTCAGCCCGAAGGCCTCGCCGGCACCGCCTCATCCGGGCCGATGCTGCGGGCCGCGCGTCCGCTCCAACTTTCTCACTTCGTGGTTGGGTCGCGGAACCGGGCTGCCCACGACTCGCGGCGCGCACCGGGTGGACCCGGGCGGGCGGCTCCACCG
>NW_004444005.1:13084400-13110129 GCF_000243295.1 Trichechus manatus latirostris | reverse complement strand
GACGCCGGACGCAGCGCCGCCACGCCCACGACCCGCCTCTGCGACGCCGTCGGACGCATCCCCGCCCCCTGCCGCCGGAGCCGCCCAAACCCCGCCCCCGGGGAGCCGCCGCCGTACGAAGAGTGGCCACCGCCCAGGACACGCCCCCGTGTCGCCGTCACCGCCCAAGTCCCGCCCCCGCAACACCCGTTCCGACGCAGCGCCCCCTCCTCTGGCCCCTCCCTCAGGACCTCGCCGCCAAATGAGGCACCGCCCCGACCCAAGCCCAGCGGCCGAGACGGCGCAGGACGCAACACGGCCTCCCCCAGGCACCGCCCCCGCATAAGCCACGCCCCCGGCCACTAAGCCTCGCCCAGGCTAGGCGGCTAGGACGCTGCCGGAGCGCGCAGGCGCAGCACCTGCACGCCCCGCCCCTCACGCCGCAGGCTACCGGCCGGGCTGGCGCTGCGGAAGAGACCTGGAGGGGGCGGTGCCTGCAGGAGGCGAAGTCGTGGGCGGCAGGGGCCAGGGCTGGAGGAAGCGAGGTGCGCGGCTCGCGGTTTCTTCTCCTCACGGCCGTTGGCGGCTGCCGTGCGCCCACTCAACTGCCGCCGGGGGGTTTCCGGCCGGCCAGGAGCAGGCGGCCCGCGGGGACTTCCGGGCCCGAGGCGGCAGGAAGGCCAGTCTTGCGTGCCGCGTGGCTGTCCCGCGAGGGCCCGCCGCGCACGTGCCGGCCCGTTCTTGGCGAGGCAGGTCCGCGGAAGGGCTGAGGCGCTCACGGAAGGCGATAGATGGGGGCAGGTGCCCGCGGGTGCGTTCACCCGGGCCCCGAAGCCTCAGCGAACCACGGGCTTCCCCGCGGTGTCCACGGGCCGCTGGCCCCCGGTGTCTGCGCCGGCGCTGTGCGGCTCGAGGTACCCACACCCGCCCCGGACTGTGCGTCCCACTTGGTCCCCGGCTCACCTGCACCTGAGGCCTCTCCTAGCGGGTCCCACCGGCTCTGCACCGACGCTGTCGGCTCCGGGCCTCTGTTCTGTTTAAGCTCTTAAGTCTAAGACGATAAGGTGCGCCCGCGGCGGCCTTGGCCTCGTTGGCCGAAGAGCAGGGATTAACCCTGTGGTCCAGCAGGAGTTGGGTGGCCAGGAAGGGGTGGGGGGATAAGAGGAGGTGGAAGGGCTTCTGAGCAGCCACTAAGGCAGGACGGGGCGGGGAGCAAATACTTGCCATCCAGGAATCAGGTCCTCGGATTTTAATGTAAAATCACCTGCTTTTAAGTGTTGGAAACTAATGCAAACATTTGTGCAGAGCCAATAAACTCTGCAGGCTGAGTGTGGCCATGTTCTACACCACAGCTTACTGCGTACAGAAATGAAACGTTCACTTTAAAGTCGGAGCATAATGACCAGGAAGTCTTTCCTTCAGCAGTTACTGGTTTAGTTCAATAACGCGCGTCAGGGCATGCACCCCTCTGCTCGGAACCTCCTGATCTTGGATCACCCACAAACACCCCACACCCGCCCCGCCCTGGGGTTCCAGACCCGTCCCATCTACTCTGCTGCTGTGCCCCATGGTCCTGACTCTTCTGGACCAACCAGGCAGGCGAGGAAGTAGGACCTTCTCACCACCTCTGTCATTTACTTATGTAATCTTAGGAACTGAGTTTTGTTTTGTTTTTTCCAGTCTCGCTGATGGATCCCAGCTCCTAGATGTTGCCTGGCTTCCAACAGTGGCCGGTATTTGTTAGCAAGCTTTATTAGCAGCCCACATCCACCGCCACCTGTTTTTGTTCGGCCCACGAGCTAAGAAGATTTATGCATTTGAAAATGATGATATCTCATTATTCTTTATTTTCATGTGAAAATTACATGAAATCCAAATTTTAGTATCCTAAATAAGTTTCAAATAAAACCAAAATGCTCCAGAGAAGTGAGAATGGGGAAACTTCGTCTTATTTTGGACATATCATCAGGGAAGATCAATTGCTAGAAAGGACATGATTTTTGGTGAAGTACAGGGTTAGCGAAAACAACGAACCCTCCATAAGATGGATGGACCCAGCACCACAGCGACGGACTCAAGCACATCAGTGATCACAGAGATGGTGCGGGATGGGCTGTTTCATTCTGTTACAGGGAAGGTCGCCGTGATTCGGAGCCAACTCCATGGCAACTAGCAACAGAGTTTAACTGGAACATACGCTCATTCATTTTGCTTTAGCAATACACCAGCAGAGTTGAAAAGCTGTGACAGAGACTGTATGGCCCACAAAGCTGAAAATATTATCTGGCCCTTTACCGAAAATGTTCCTGACCCCTGGTCTAGATGAAGGACGCCTCCCCCTTGGCCCCTCTGCACTGACACTCAACTCTTCCACTGAGAGGCTCAAGGGCCCCCCTTCCCACCTCAAGCTGGGTCAAAGCTAGAGTCCTGACGATGACGGCAGAAAGGCCCACACTGTCTGGCTCCTATCACCCCACATACCCCCTCAGCCTCCTCTACCTCGGTCCCACTGTCCTCCCTGATGCCCCACACCTCAGGCCTCTGCACTCTGTTCCCTCTGCCTGGAATGCTCTTCCCCAGACATCTGTCTGCCTCACTCCACCACCTCCCTCAGATCTTTGCTCAAATGTCACCTGACCCGAGAGGCTCTGTAGACTAGCACCCCAATCTCCATCTCTCCCTTCACTGACTCGATTTTTCTCTGGCATATCATGTATTGACTGGTTCCTGGTCTGCCTCCCCTACTAGAATCCACACTTCCTGGGGGAAGGTGTACGGGTATATTACATGCAGTCCAAGAAGAATAAGCCTCACATGAACCTGACCCAAGCCAAGGTGTTTTCAGTCGGCTCACATGCATGTGAAAGGTGGACAATGAATAAGAAAGACCAAAGAAGAACTGATGCCTTTGAATTATGGTGCTGGCAAAGAATACTGAATATTCCATTGCCTGCCAGAAGAACCAACAAATCTATCTTGGAAGAAGTACAACCAGAAAGCTCCTCAGAAGTGAGGTTGGAAAGACTTCAGCTCATGTACTTTGGACATGTTATCTTGAGGGACCAGTCCCTGGAAAAAGACATCATGCTTGGTGAAGGGTCAGCGAAAAAGAGGAAGACTGTCAATGAGATGGACTGACACAGTGACTGTAACAATGGGCTCCAACATACCAACGATTGTGAGGATGGCGCAGGACCAGGCAGTGTTTTGTTCTGTTGTACACTGGGTCGCCGTGAACTAGAACCAACTCGAAGGCACCTAACAACAACAAAGTCCTTGTGGAGCAGGCTGAGAAGTCGTCACCAGGGCTTCCAACCAGTTCATTCAGCTTCCAGCCTCTGCTGAAAAATTTGCATTTCTAACAAGTTGCCAGGCAATGGCAGTGCTGCTGGTTAGGGAGTATCCAGAGAACCACTAGGAAAGCAGTGGTTCTCACAATTTCTCATACAGAAGAATCACCAGGGGATCTTGTTAAAATGTAGATTCTGATACCTTACATCTGGGTGGAAATGCAAATTTTCAGCAGGGGCTGGAAGCTAGATGAAATTGTTGGAAGCCTTGACAGTCACAAAAGCTGTTTTGTTGCTTAAAGCGACGCTGAACTAAAATACAGTACCTGACTTACGGTTTTCACATAACTGAATAAAAAGTCTAGAGAATAGCACTGTTTACATCTTTTCTGCCCCTCTATTAAAACAAATTACTAACCCCCAACTTTTAAAAAAATTTACCGTTATGAATTAAAACCTAATCATCATAATTGACAAGACAGGCTATTTCTAGTGAAGTTCTTTAAAAAAACATCTACAGCATCTGGCCTGAAGAACTAGGAGTAAGGCACATGTAGACATGACATAGAAAGCTGGACAGGGACACTCCAACTCGGACCTGCGAGTCCCTCACCTGATGTCCTACATGGCCCCGATCGGAGCGAGTCAGCAGCCCCAGTGGCAGACACAGCTAATGCCTAGTAAGCAACATTTTTTAGCCTGGTGGCTCCATCAGGAGTTTCAATACTGAAAGTATACTAAGGGAAGATTCACTTTCAAAAAGATAAGTTTTTCAAAGTGTTCCATCATGAGCCGGGACTGGCTGAAGCTACTGTTTTCAGTGGATGTGTTGAACAGCTTTTCTGAAGGGACGGTACTCGGGGGGCAGCCCAGAAACCTGACCGCCAGGGCCGCCAGGGCCGGCCAAGACGACTTCTTCAGGTTCCAGTAGGTTAACGGATCACAGCTGTGGTCAAGCACCTCTTCCTCCAAGTAGGCAAGCACCATGTCTTCAGGTAACTTTGTCTTCTCTCTCAGATCCTTTCTTTTCATCTTGGCCATGAGTGACCACAGGTTTTCCTCTGCAACAGAGTCTTTAGATGGTGAACCTGTATCACACCCATTGGAAACAGGTTTATCATCTGAGGTAGAATTCAGTATTTCTAGTTCCCTGATTAAATCTTGCTTGTACTGCTCGGCCTCCTCCTCTGTAAATAAGGAGGCTTTGTAACGAGGGTCCAAAAGTGTAGCAAAGATGTACCTCGGATCGTGGAGGGTGGAGGACAAGCGGCTCACCATGGCTTCCTTCAAAGACTTTAGCATGGTGTCAATGCCCATCGTCTCCTCAAACAGCATCTCGATTTTCCTATTAAGGATGTGGATCATGGGGATCACCTGGCTGAGAGCAGACACGCGTGTGCTCATTTCCCGACTCGCGACATCAAAGGGTTTCAGCGCGTGGCACACGGACTGCATGACTTCCCACTGGTCACAGCTGATCAGTTCCCTAAAGTTACACTCGATGGACATCTCATTAATGGCCCTTTTCTGTTCAATGAGTCTTTCAAGCATATGAAACGACGTGTTCCATTTGGATGGAACATCTTGAATCAGATGGTGTTGGGGCAATTCATATTCTTTCTGCAGCTCTGCTAGTTTCTCTTTTGCTTTGGGTGACCGATGTACCCGCTCACATATCTTGCGTGCAATGCTCAGTAAGTTCTGAACCATCCTCTGACTTTTGATGGCCTCATTCACAATGAGGTTTACTGTGTGGCTGAAGCACTGCACGCTCGAGTGATCCCCTTCGTTCAAGGTCTTCCCGATGCTGGGGTTGTCAGTCACCGTGATGCCAATCTGAAGGCCAACGGATGTCACCCAGGCTTCCCACCAACATTCCAGCTGCTTCTGAATGCTGTTGCCACCGTAGTCGCAATCAATCTGCGACACGTCCAAGAGTGCTGAGCGATGGTGGTCTTCACAGCGGGGGCGGACTGATGATGCAAAGGTGACCCAGTGAGCCGTCAGGGTCAGGTACTCACGCGTCTGGTTACTCATCCATATCCCAGACGTGAAGTGGACCACGCCACTCTCAGCTTCCTTAAGATGGGACAGAATGACCTGTTTCACATTATCGTACATACCTGGAATAGCTGTCCTGGAAAAATAAGACGGTGAGGGTAAAGAGTACTGAGGTTTCAAGTATTCAAGCAGCCTGTTAAAGCCAACATTGTCTACAAAAGAATATGGCTGAAGGTCAAGTGCAATCATTTCAGCTATGAGACTTGTTATTTTTTTGGCAACTGGGTGAGAATCACAGAACTTTTCACTGGTGTCATCGCAGGATGAAGCACCTAGTAACTCTGCGCTCAGTGGCACACGCGTTTCTGGAGAAGAGGGCAACGCTGTGTCCGAGGTGTCGTTTTTTAGCACGTTGCTATGAAACCTCTGTAAGTGTCTTAAAAGGCAACTGGTACCTAAGTTCGTTGGCTTCTTTCCCCTGCTTATTGTTCGTCCACAGTGCAAGCACACGACTTTAGTGGAGTCTGCTGAACAAATAGAAAAATGATTCCACAGTTTTGAGGTCTTTTTGCTATTAACAGGAAATATAACCTGATTATCTTTTGAAACCATTGTGGGCAAGTCGCTTAATTTGGAGGAGCTTTCTGCAGAAGCCAGAGTGGCATATGGAGAATTTGCTAGACTTGCACCTAGAAAGCCCCGTTGGTTCCCAACAACTTCAGGGTGGCGTCTATAGAGATGCCTCATCAAACAGCTCGTGCCCACATCACCCTTCTTGCCCCGACTGATAATACAGTTGCAGTATCTACACACTGCCTTCAGACTGTCCATGGGAGCTAATGAAAAGTGATGCCAAACTTCGGACTTCAGTCTCTTCATGACCTTTTTATTCTGCTGAAACACAGTGCCAGATTCAAATACCCGAGGACTCGGTCCGTCACCCTGCTTCTCAGGAGAAGACACCATGGAGGTGTCACCAACACCCTCGGATGACGACAGCACCAACACGTCCTCCGGTAATGTGTCTCCAGGATTAAAATGAGAATGGACGTCTTCGGGCAGCCTGTCAGGAGAGGAGGACGCCGAGGTGGGTTCTCCAACCACTTTCCCTGGAGACGACGACCCGGAATTGAAGTCGCCATCCAAAGGCAGCAGAGAGGGCAGCAGAGTGGGAGGCGTGGAATACGGTGGCGGGATGCCCGTGCCGCCCCCATTCTCCTGCAGGACAATGGAGCGATGGGCCCTCCACATGTGCCTGATCAGACAGCTTGTTCCAAGAGCCTTCCCGTTCTTCCCTCGGCTGAACTCATTCATGCAGTGAATGCAAACAGCTTTAGAGTTGTCTAAAGGAGACAGACAGAAGTGCTTCCAGACAGCAGATCTTCTTGTGGAGCCTGATGTGCTCTTTGGAACCGTGAGGCTTTTTTCCGTGCTGATCTCCACAGCCTCATCATAATGGACACTGAGCAACTGTGGAGACGACCCCACCATGGCTTCTTCTTTGCTGTATTTCTCAGAAACGGACCTGTCAGAGGAAATTTCTTCAGAAGAAATGACAGACACAGATTCCTCAGTTATTCGATCAGGGGATGGTACCTTAGATGCAATGTTTTTGACAAGCTTTATGGGTGAGAGTATGGTGCTTAGGTCTCCTCCATCTGCAGACGGGGGTGGGAGCAGGAGCAAAGGAGAAGAAAAGGAGGCCATGTTGGACACACTGCCATTTTCCTGAATCAGCACAGTAGGATGAGCTCTTCTCACATGTCTCATGAGACAAGTGGTACTTAAGTCTTTTTCATTTTTACCTCGACTAAATTCTTTCATACAGTACATACATATTGCTTTAGTACTATCTCGAGGAGAGATAAAAAAATGTTTCCAAGCTGGAGATTTCTTCCTGGAGTTTATGTTTCTGTTGGAGAGAAGGCTCTGCGTCACAGCTTCCTTTGCGACGTCATACAGTGTGCTACTGTACTGGGAGAACAGGGACCCATAGTCATCCTCGTTGTCGGGGGGCACGTACTTCCCGGCGGGTGGGCAGGCACAGTCCGCCTCTCTGCTCTCGAGGTGCTCGTCCCCGCTATCTGTGTGCTGCGGGTGCCCTTGCTCACTTCTCAAATCCATCCTCTCCAAGCTGTGACTGGAAGTTCGATCATCGTCTTCCACTTCTATGTTAAAAGTGATTTTATCAGAAATAAATTTACCGTCCACTTTTGGACAAGTTTCCTGGCTATTATCCATGATCAACCATGGCTATTCCTGCTGCTTCATCATGTTAATGCATGAGGTCGGTACAAAGTTGATCCAAACAATCATATGTCTCCCAAATGTAGATACTCTTTAGGTTTTCATATAACATCTGTCTTTTGGTGTGTCTTGGTGAACATGACTAACCATAAATCTAACTGAAACAAAATACGTAGCTCACGTGAGCGTATCATCTTCAGGCACACATCACTGCCTTCCAGGAGTTCTTCTGTGAAATCCTTCACGGTGCTGACATAAATTTATGTCGTGGAGGCTTGTTTCTGGGCTCAGAAACAGGATCCCCTTCATCCTGAGAGCATAAGCATGATCCTTTTGCATCACCTATAAAAGATTAAATCAAATTAAACATTGGACTACATCATACATATTCAAATATATTTTATCACGGATATATCAGTGTCAATATGTATAGAAAAGAATTCCATCAAAGTAAGTTAAAATCAAAGAAGTGAAGAGACAATCTACAGATTTATAAGGCAATTCTGCTCTGTCCTATAGGGTCGCTATGTGTTGTAATTGATTCGATGGCAGTGGGTTTTTTTTTTTTTTTTTTTTTTTTGGTTTTATATCAGCCAAGGGCCTAATATCCAAAATACGTAAGAAACTTCTACAGCTTAACAATAAAAAGACAAATGACCCCATCAAAAAATGGGCAGAGGAGTTAAACAGACATTTCACCCAAGAGGACATTCAGACGGCCAACAAGCACGTGAAAAGATGCTGAACACCATCAGCCAGTAAAACCAAAACCAAACCCGTTGCCGTCAAGTCAATTCCAACTCAAAGCAATCCTACAGGACAGAGCAGAACTGCCCCATACAGTTTCCAAGGCACGCCTGGTGGATTTGAACTGCTGACCTTTTGGTTAGCAGCTGTAGCTCTTAACCACTATGCCACCAGGATTTCGATTACAGAGATGCAAATCAAAACCACAATGAGATTTTGTGGTGCCTCACACGCATTAGAATAGCAGTCATCAGGAAAATGGAAAACAACAGGTGTTGTTGAGTTTGTGGAGAAACTGGAACCCTCATCCATTGCTGGTGGGAACAAAAATGGTGCAGCCACTGTAGAAAGCAGTTTGGCGGTTCCTCAGAAAGTTGAACACAGAACTACCCTATGACCCAGCAATCCCAATCTTAGGTATATGCCCAGAAGAAGTGAAGGCAGGAATGCAAACAGAAACCTGTACACCAGTGTTCACTGCAGCACCTTTCACAACTGTCAACAGGTGGAAGCAACCGAAATGGCCATCAACAGATGAATAAACAAAATCTGGTGTATCTATACCATGGCATATTAATCAGAAAGAGTCCTGAGGCATGCTACAACAGAGACGAACCTTGAAAACAATATGCTGAGCAAAATAAGTCAGTTGCAAAAGGACAAATACTGTATGAACTTACTTGCATGAAACAAGCCAATATATAGAAACCAAGGATTATTAGTGGTTACCAGGGTAGAAGAGAGGGGAGAAAGGGAGAGTTTTGCTTAGGGGGCACTGAGTTGATGTTAATGGTGGTGGAATAATCTGGAAAAGGACAGCGATAAACGTACAACATGAACAGAATCAATGTCACTGAATTGTAGGTGTGGAAATTGTTGAATCGATGAAGGTTTTGCTATATATATTTTTACCATCAAAAAAAAGTAAATTAAAATGAAAAACTTGTTTCCTTTTTTGCAATCTACTTACACAATGAAAATACCTGAACATGGCAAAATAAGCCAAAAATGAAGAATTCAAATTTGAACGGCCTATTAATAAAGGACTGGGGGAATATGAACAGAAATCTACGACAGTATAAAAAGGTTGTTTCAGTCTATAATTTATGCCCCTACTCTAGGTATACCATGGGTACTGATGCCTGATAGCAGACAGGACCAATGGTGGAAAGGCCGGATGGTGGAGTGCCATGTACCACAGAGAAGGCAGCCGCCCACCAGAGAAGCTGAGCTGGGGCACCCGCCTAGCAGAGAAGGCCACCGCCCGCCAGAGAGGCCAAGCTGGGCCACCCGCCTGGCAGAGAAGAAGCCATGTCCGCTGACCACTGGAGGCCTGTGTGCTCCCTGATGCTGATCCCGAGTTGCTCCTGCTACAGTAAAACCTGTGAAAGCCAGGACCTGTATAAGGCGGAAAGCTGTCAGAGAAGAAAAACTCATATTTTCCACTAATAGAGCGCGAGACCCAGAAGCAAGGGCGGTCCCGGCGACCTCCGGCTCCCGCAGATTTCACAGGACTCCATGTTGATCCTGGCCCGTGACCAGCACATAGCTATTGAGTATGGTCTATGAGTTCCGTGTGGCCGTTGCGACAAACTGGGGAACCGGCTGGTGTCTGAAATTACAGAAAAGTAGGAAGGCGGAGGTGTACCCGACTTCTGCCTCATAGGAACCAGCTTTGTGCTGATCCGGATTCTTAACCCGCGTGAGTTTAGACAGTTCATGTCACTTTATGACCACTGTGCAGGAACCAGACTCAACAGCAGGGAAACCGTGCCGGCCATGCCTCAGGGGCCTGACAGCTGTGCGAGAGACAACCATCCTCGAGAACGGTACAGTTTCAACTAGGATTGACGTGACAAATGAGAGATGCGATGTTGTGACAGGGTAAAAGAGCAGGACAGGACTGAGACCAGGAAGGGGCAGAAGTTATCAGGACACAATAACTGACCAGAAATTAAAGGATGATGAAGAGGCATGGGGCAGGAGTAGGGCAGTCTCATGAGAAAGTAAAAAAGTAACAAAAACATTCTCAGCAATTGGCTGCATAAATACTCGGAAAAGCACTCACTATAACCAAACTAGATGCTAGAAAGCCTACGAAAAACATACTTTTAATACTTCACTTGGCATACAAACAGGACAGAACTCTCCAAGGGAAACGAGCAAACAAGCGAGGGGAAACGGAGAGGTGAGCCGAGGTGACAAGGGAGGCCGTCCGCAGCCAAGGCGTGAAGTGCCTGGGTGGAGACCACACTCTGAGCTGCCAAGAGTGGCGGGACTGACCCCAGGGCTCCTGACTCGCTCGGGAACCAAAGTAGGAAGGTAGCCATATACTCTACCTTCTAAACCAGGGCATTCACAAGAACGAAAGGGAGCAGGCTGGGATAAGAGGCTAAAACCAAACCCGTCCTGAGCTGAGCAGGATGTGTGGTCATCCTGTAAAGGGTTCCCAGGTTCATAAGAATGAGATCGTTGCAGAATAAATGCAGATCGTTTCTGAAGGAGAGAATTTCCAATAATAAGTCTTACAAAGTTCAGCCAAATAAAAATGCAAAACAAAAATTAGCATAAAAATAAACTCTCACTAGACACACAAGGAAACACATACCCCTGAACGAGAGTCAGCAAAAGCAGCAGACGCAGAATTTCAAGGACCTCACTTATTTGAATTACCACATACAGAATATAAATAGGTGTATATTGCATACAACTATTCATTTAAGCATATGCATACACATGTAAATAACTATATAATACTCTATGCATATATTGTACATAGATATACTACTTTTAAGAAATAAAATATAGCAACTGAACAAAAATGATAAAAAGAAAATGAAAAGCCAGATTTGGAAAAGAATAAAATACAACACTAAGAAGTATAAATACATGCCAGTCAAGAGCACAGTGGCACACGACATCCACTGACGAGGGGGGCTATAATCACTAAGAGAATGAGTGTTGCAAGGACACGGAGAAATGGAAAGCCTCATACATTGCTAGGAGGGATGCAAAATGGCACAACTACTTTGCAAAATAGCTTGGCAGTTCCTCAAAATTTAAACATAACATTATGACCTGACCCAATTCCACTCCTAGGTATATACCCAAGAGAAGTGAAAACATGCTCACACAAAAACTGCACAAATGTTCACAGCAGCAGCATTCACAACAGCCCAAAAGTACAAACAACCAAATGTCTATCAATCGATGAATGGATAAATAAGGTGGTAAATCTGCACGATGACATAATATTCAGCAATTAAAAAAAATGAAGTACCGATACATGCTACAATGTGGACGAACCTTGAAAACATTATGTTGAGTGGAAGCAATCAGACACAAAAAGGCCACTTACCGTATGACTGCATTTAAATGAAATGTCCAAAATACCCAAATCCATAGGACGGAAAGGAGATTAGTTGTTGTCAAGGGCTGGGGGGAGAGAGGAACAGGGAGTGGCTGGAACATGGGCACAGGGTGATGAAGACGTTCTGGAAGAACGGGGAGTGGCTGTTCATGGGTACAGGGTGATGAAGACGTTCTGGAAGAATGGGGGGTGGCTGCTCATGGGTACAGGGTGATGAAGATGTTCTGCAGTTAGATAGCGGGGATGGGTGCACTCCCTTGTGAATACACTAAAACCACTGAGTTGTACACTTGAAGAGAGTAAATGTTATGGTGTGTCAACTATATTTCAAAAACTAATTTTAAAAGAGAAATTGAAATGTATAATTTTTGGAATTAAAATAATGAGAAAAGCAGCTGAAGAAAAAATTATAAACTAGAAGACATATCTGAAAAAATTACTGAGAAACCAGCATTGACAGGAAAAGAGATGAAAAATATGAAAAAGTTAAGAGTGACACAGGAGAGAACAAGGTCTAGCCCACCCAGCTGCCTCAGAAGACAGGCCTGGTGATCTGTTTCTAAAAGGTCACAATCTAGAAAACCATACAGAGCAGTCCTACTCTGTACACAATGGGTCCCCGTGAGTCAGAATCGACTCAACAGCACCTAACAACAACACCACATATCTAACTACAGTCTCAGAAAGACTGAACAGAGATGGAAGCGCGAGTAATATTTGAAGAGATAATGAAAGAATCTTCAGACTTAATGAAAGACATGGATCTACAGGCAGGAAGCACAAAGCATACCAGGTGGCCTACATGAGAGGATTATTTGAATTTCCACCCAAACATAAGACACACTGTAATGAAACCACAGAACAGAGAGAGGAAGAGGGAGAGGAAAAAGCAGAAGAGAGAAGATCTTAGATAGTAAGTAGATCTGTCTGGATTCAAATTTTAAAAAAAGCAAAAAAATTTATGAAGACAACTGGAGAAATGTGAACACTAATTGCATATTTTCTATTAAGAAAATATTTGGGGGTGACAATGGCATTAAGTTTGAAGGAATCAAAGTCATATGCTTTTGTTATGGATTGAATTGTGTCCCCCCAAAATAAGTGTTATGAATTCTAACCTCTATGCCTGTGGTTATAATGCCATTTGGGAATGGGTTGTCTTTGTTATGCTAATGAGACAGGATTACTGTAGGCTGTATCTTGACAATCTCTTGAGATATAAAAGAGATTAAATAAGGGAGCAGAGCAGAGACGGGGGAAGAAAGAAGCCAAGCCACATGGAGATCTCCATGGAACCAGAAAACTCGCTGAAGAGACAAGGACCTCCCCCAGAACCGAGAAAAGAGAAAGCCTTCCCCTAGAGCCAGAGTCCTGAATTCAAACTTCTAGCCTCCTGAACTGTTAGAAAATAATTTTTTTTGATAAAGCCATCCACTTGTGGTATTTTGGAGCCCCGGTGGCACAATGGTTAAGGGCGGGGCTGCTAACCAAAAGGTCGGCTGTTCAAATCCACCAGTCACTCCTTGGAAATCCTATGGGGCAGTTCTAATCTGTCCTATTGGGTCACTGAGTTGGAATCGACTCACTGAGTTGGAATCGACTCAACAGCAACGGGTTTGGTTTCAGTTTGGTTTTTATGGTACTTCTGCTATAGCAGCACTAGATATCTGTTAGGCTAGGTTGTCTAGAGAAGCAAAACTAGTAAGGCATATAAACATATAGAGAAATATTTATATGAAGGAAATGGCTCACGCAGTTGCAGAGGCTGGAATGTCCCAAGTCCGTGGGTCAGGATAGAGGCATCTCCCGATCCACATAGCTGCAGGGGCTGGCAAACCCAAGACTGGCAGGTCAGACAGCAGGGCTCGTGCTCACAGGCTGCGAATATTGATGAATCCCAAGACTGACAGGCAAGACCACAGGTAAGCTGCTAGCTCAAGTCCCAAGAACCGGAGGTCAGATGAACAGGAGCCAGCTGCAGGATCCAGAGTGAGCAAAAGCCCACAAGCCTTGCCAGAATGTCTACTTATATTCAATGCAGGCTACACACCCAGTGAAACTTCCTTTCACCTGACTGGCTACTCACAGCAGAACCCATCATGGAGGTGATCACATTATATCAAATCTCATCATGGAAGTGATTACAGCATCATATGACTATCAAACCACTGAGAATCATGGCTCAGCCAAGTCAACACATAACCTTAACCATCACAATATCCAAAACAGTTTTAGAAACACATACTGAAGTATCTATAGATGAAATGATATCTGAGTTTTGCTTCAGAATAATTGTATTGGGTGGGCAGGATGGGATATACATGAACCAAGACTGTCCATGTGTTGATGGTTGTTAGAACCCAGTGACGAGCAGACAGGGGTTCACTAGATGCAGTTTACTGTTCTCTCTACTTTCGTATATGCTTAAATTTTCCATAATAAAACCACAGACCAGTATCCGTCATATACATAAATGCAAAATTCCTTTCAAATTTTTAGTAAATAAATACAGCATGTATAAAAAGGATAATACATCATGACCAACAGGCTTAACGCCAAGAACGCAAAATTAGTTCAATATTCAAGAATCAATAATTCACATTAACAGTGAAGAAAAATCATATGATCGTTTCAACGCATGCAGAAAAATATCTGACATAATTTTATCCCCATTCATGATAAAAATTGTCAGCAAATGAAAAATTAAAGGAAACCTCCTTGACTTCATAAAGGGTATATATAAACAACCTCAGGCAACATCATGCTTAATGATAAAAGACTGAATGCTTTCCCCCTAAGATCAGAAGTAAGACAAAGACATTCGTTCTTCCAGTCAATACTACACTTCCGGTTGTCCTAGCCAGTGCAATCATGCAAGAAGAAGAAATAAAAGGCATATAAAATTAAGAGACAGAAACAAAACTGCTTTTATTTATATACATATTCAAAACATTTATGTAGACAAAATAATTGTAAGGGATATGCAAAAACCTACTAAAAATAGTAAGTGAATTTAGAAAAGTTACAGGATGCAAAGTTAATGTACAAAAACTCAAGGGTATTTCTATAAACCAACAATTTGAAAATGAAAAAATTTTCAATTCCATTTATAAAGACATCCAAAAATACGAAATACTTAGGAGGATTAAATTAAAAATATATACAGGACCTGAACACTGAAATCCAAAACACTGTTGAGAGAAACCAAACACTTAAATAGATGATGTCATGGGTTGGAAAAGTCAACATTGGTAAGATGGTAATATTTCCTGAATTGATCTATAGATTCAATACAATCCCATACTGTTTTTTTGCAGTAACTGATAAAAAAGATTCTAAAATTTATATGGATGTACGAAAAACGAAGAATAAAATCATTAAAAAAAAAAAAAAAACCCACAAGACTAGAGTTAAAGGACTTTGGCTTCTAGCCATAATAATGACAAAATTTACCTTCCCACCCTAGACACATCTAGTAAACCATAGAAAATATACACAACAGTGTTTTTCAGACAAGGGACGACTGGAAGCACAGGACAGTGACCACGAGAGATGGGAGAACAGATGAGGGGAGCCCTACAACCATCCTAGCTTACCACCTGGAATTTGTAGGCTGCAGTGGAGGGAGTAGGAAGCCAAATAGAGCCCAGTGGTTGCTGGGTAGTTTGATGAGAATGTGCGGGACGAAGGACTGGAAAGCAGGGAGCTATAAAGAGATCTGCAGAGAGCTCCCTTAACATCTTTGCCTAATACTAACCTGCATATAAATTTGAGGAAACAACCCTTAAAGAACCACTGAAAAAAGTACATGGAAAAATCACCAAATGGTCTGGACTGAGTTGTGTCCCCAAAAACAGGTTGGAAACCTAACCTCTATACCTGTGGATATAATCCTGTTCAAATAGGGTTTTCTTTGTTCTGTTAGTGAGGCCACGTCAGCGTCCGGTGCGTCCTAAACCGCCTCACTCCTGAGTTATAAAAAGAGCAGATGAGACACAGAAACAAGCTCCAGTCGGGGAAAGAAGACGCCCGAGCGGGAAACAGGCTTTGCGAGGCCAGACGCGAGCACCCCCCGTGGTCTGCTAGTTCGCTACAGTTTGCTGACTCATCCTATGTGAGCTCCTGGGTCGTCGCAGCCACTACTGTCTGCCACCTCCCACTGCGGGGTGCAGAGATCTGCTTTGTTCCTGTGGCCGTCCAGGTCCTGCCTCATCTGTAAGTCTCCCTAATAAACTCCTCTGCCGCCATACTGGAGTTGCCTGCCTCGTTCTTCAGTCTCTCGGCACCCTTCAGTTTTGGAGGCCAATTTCAAGTTACTGCTCCATGCTGGGACAACTGGTGAGCCAGCCAGGACACTGAAGAAATGGCGAGTGGGAGTGAGGCCTCTGAGTGGGACACCCTGGGGTGGTCAGCAACCTCTATGTAGGGAGGTCAGGCCCATATGCTTTTCTGTGGGGACGCCAAGCAATATAGTCCAGTTGTGGCAGACGCACACCTTCACGAGTGGGGAGGGAAAGCTAAGAGAGTGGTGGTGGCCGCAGGACAGCCGCGGGGTGACCGCTGCTCTGGGCTGTTTGGCTGCCCACTGAAGCCCAGCTAGCTGCTGAAGCACGTGTAAGAGTTCTGCAGGAAGGGTTACAGTAAGAAAGGCGTGTGCGGTTTTTGTGGCCACAACCGACGTACTGAGCAGCCGCGTCTGCCAACAGGATGAGCAACTAGAATCGCTTGCATGCAGGTGTGTAAAGGTGGGCGATTCAGGGGCTATGAGAACAACCCCCTAGCCACTGCTCAAAGCCCTTCAACAACGGGACTGAAGATAGTCGGAGAGTCCAAGCCGGTCCCTAGTGCTGAAAACACCCTGTAACACCCAGCGCAAAGCAAGAGTTGAAACAGCAGGGGGAAAAGTCCTTCGAGATAGCTTGTGTTCAGCGGCCTTGAAGAGACCTTGGAGGCCCTCTCTGGAATTCTCTGATAACTGCCCCCGCCAAGATAACCGAGCAGCAACAGAGTGGCAGCTGCAGTAGTAACGGGCAAACTAAAATCGGAAGGCCCGCCCCCATGTCCCGAGGCACTGGGCTGAGCCCGTGCGTGCACTTGGTGTGGGGGAGACGTGGCTCCACAGATGACGGGGGGCTCTGCCAACCTTGCCCAGGTCTCCTGACCTTCAGAAATAGACTGAGGATCAAGCCTAGGTCCCTCTGCCACCAGGGAGGACCAAAGCCTGACATTACCGTTCAAGTTCAACGGGGAAATGAAAAGAATTGTACATCTTGAGTTTTCAGATACCAGTGCACAGGTGACCGTGATCTCTGTAACACCTGGCACTAAAATGAGGAAACTTTTCGGGTCTACGGTCATCATCATTGAGACCCTTGCCCAAGCTTGACTATGAATAAGTCCCTTCTGGACCCCTACAAACTCCTATTATATGTATTTATGATACTGAGGTATTAATGTACACCTCTGTAAGCTTTTGCCTCCAAGTCCTGATGGGAATTTCTGCAGTTTGGGCTATTTTAGTGGGGCACACGGAAACTGTGACGTGGGCTATAGCTAATAGCCAGGCCATTCAATCTGGCCACTACAACCCTCCGACTGACATACAAAGCAGGTCCCTATGTGGATAAGCCATCTGGACAATACATATATATCTCAGTTCTGCTCCTGATAAGCTTTTGTTACTTGTGTGGATGGTCACCACAAAGGCCCCTATGCTGAGAGGGGAAAACCACCAGTGAGCAGACGGCTTTTGCCAGCTGACTGCAGGGCTGAAGCATCCTCGGAGCCAGAGCAGAGAGATGTGCAACTGACCACCTCCTGGATTTCGGACAGGATGGTCCGTGGAGATTCACGCACCATCCTAGACTGGCCTATAGGCATGGACTGCCACTGTCATCAGAAAACGCCAGACAGCACAGAAGAGCTGACCTGTCTACTAAACCCTCGCCAGGGCTAAAAGCTGTCCAAGGACAGATTCCTGAGCCAACAGGCCAGGGCATTCTCAGCAGGTAAATCATATTGGGGCATCTCACCCTACACAGAGGCTTCCACTGGACCTTGAATGAACTCCTCATGCTCTGTATCACCCCCAAGCCACAGAAGCGATCGTGCGCTTCAATGGACAGGCTTAAACAGCTGATGAGAGGGGACAAGACAAGCCCAGCCTGAACTATACATCTCAAGCAAGCAGTCTGGGGTCTCAATGCAGCAGTTCCCTGCAAGGGCATTTCTCGTTTGTGCTGTCTGTTTGATCGAACCGTCTATTCTATAAAACATGCTTCTTTTGTAGACAACTGTTCCTGACAAAAGATCTGGGTTCCCACAGAGGTCACTGCCTCAAGACTAGGAAAGCCTGGGTGGCTATACCTGGGCAACCCTCACCTCAAGTCCCAGGAGAGATAGGGGAGGGGAGGCGGGAATTGTTAACGTTGTCTCTTTTTCTTCCCAGATTATCTCACAAGGATGGACAGGCCTCTCATCCATGGGCCCCAATGATACAGGCTTTTCCTAGAGCTGCCAACAGACCAACTGTTGGCCCTGTCAACATGTGAACCCAGATGACGAGTCATCTCCCCACGTGGTTCCAGCTGATCCGTTAACGAGGGCACCCTGTGGACCAACTGAGTGTGTAACCTGGAGTACTGGGGTAGTCATGTGGTAAATGAATGTGACTGACTCCACTACTCATGGAAAACATTTCATTAAATTATGAAAGCTGCCTGTGGGGAGTGCTCCAACTTTAGAAGGAAATTTTTCTCTGTGCGTTAAAAATGTAAACGGCACAGGTCTTGACAGTCTGACTCTGAGAACAGTAATTTTAAGACTGAGTCTGATGTTACTCTGGACATGAAGAACTTGCAAAATCTAACCAGGTGGTCCATGTACATTGACTGACTACACCAAGTCTGAACTAGACTGGTCTAGCGATGGCAATACCTTGTTCAATTGTGCTGAGGACGGGAGCTTTTGTTGTACCTGTACTGAAATGTGTACTGTTCATATACTATGCCATGTTGGGAGAAATATGCTGTTTTTACATAAATGAATCAGGACATGTTATACGTACATAAGATTGGACAAATGCAGCCCTTTGATATATACAATTGGCTTAGATTAAGCCACAGCTGGGGTGGCTGGTTGGCATCTCTCCTCCAAGCAGGCCCAGTCAACCTGCTGGGGACAGTCCTACCACTAACCTTTATTAAATGCTGCCTCAAATGATGCACAGGTATAACATCCACCAGAGTTACGTACCAAACCACGGACATGCAGCTCAATGTCCAAAATGGGTCATAGGCATACCATGACTTCGTACTGCTTTTCTTCTTTTTCTGGCACTCTCACGGGAGTTGGGGACTGGACTGTTGGGGAATGGTCTGTCTCTACATCTCTCATCCAGGCTGCTGAGGAAAAGGCCTTGGGCCCAGAACATTCTCTGATAAGGAGGCTGGGAATTGAGTCACCTTCTCTCTCCCAGCTCCTTCTCCTTGTCAGAGAAGCCTTCCCCCTGTTCTGCGCACACAGCAACTTTCTCTGTCTCTTGCACAAGTGCGGGCACCATACAGCACCTGGCCAACCCCACTTCTATATCTGTTCCTGGCGGGGAGGGAATGGTGTCTCTCGTACTATGGCACAAGAGTGGGGGAGCATGCCAGATTGTAAGAGCTGGCCTTGAGGGGTGGACTGAAGGGAAAAGGGGTTTTGCGAGCCTGAACGTGAGCGCCCTCATGTGGTTCGCTAGCTCTCTAGGTTTACTAAGTCGTCCTACGTAACCCCTGGCTTGTAATCACTACTGTCAGCTACCCTTACAAAACCTCTGCCCTCCCGCTGCGGGGTGCAGAAACCTGCTTTGGTCCTGCAGCCGTCCAGGACTTGCCTTATCTGTAAGTCTCCCTAATAAACTCCTGCACCACCACGCTGGAGCTTTCCTCCTCTTCCTTTGGTTTCTTGGTGCCCTCCAATTGTGGAGGCAAATTTCAAGATACTGGTCCATGCCTGGACAATGCCACGTGAAGATCACTAAGGAACTGGGGAACACCAGGGCTACGAAAACTGAAAGAGACAAGAATCTTCCCCTAGAGCTGACAGACAGCCTTCCCCAATGGCCACTGTCCTCAATTCCGACTTTTAGCTTCCTGAGCTTGAGAAAATAAATTTTTGTTTTTTAAGCCTGCACACTTGTGGTATTTCTGTTACAGAAGCACTAAGAAACTAAGACACCAGGGCTCATGCAGGGCTGGAAATAGCTGGGGTTCCCACCAACAGGAGAATGGCATCCTAATAGGTGGACTCTGACTAGAGTCCTCAGCAGGGCATTAACTTAGTAGTGTGGGTCAAAACAAAGGCTGCTCAGGAACCACCCTGACAAAGCTTAGCAGCAAGCCTCGACTGAAACTTAACCACATCCTAAAACAAGTCTCAACAATGTTTAAAAGACTATAACAAAATCCTGAACTCAAAAGTAAAATTCAAAATGTCTACAACAAAATCACTTAGCGTGCAAAGAAACAGGAAAATCTGTGTTTCTTTTTCTGCATGTAAACCTTTTCTGGAGTTTTTACTTGTATCATCTCACTTAATCCGCATGACACTCCCACAAGGAGGTGTCGTATGACTTCTCCTTTTACACACGAGGAAAGTGAAGAACAGAGAGGGTGACATGTGCCATGTGAGGACTGCCAATGAACCAATGAAGATTAAACTAGAAGGAACATGAGAGCAAGTAAATCCCACAGATGATGTCTTAAGAGAAACAGGAGAAAATAATTTTTTTTAATAAAAAATTAAGAGATAAAAAGACTAAAGAGAAATTGACAAATTTAGATAACAGGTAAAGAAGATCCAACATGTATGTATAATAAGAGAGCCTGCTCCCTCTCCCCCAAAAAACAGACAAGAATACAAAAAGCTGTAACTTAGATGTTTTCCACATCCAAATTTTAAAACTACATTATTAAAAGGGCATATCATATAGCTGGGGGAAAAAAAACTAATCCTGAACAATGAACACTGAGGTATATAGTTTAGTAAAATTATTGAATTTAAAGAAAAACAAATCCTTTGGACTTCTACACAAAAAACAAAGTCACTTACAAGGGAAAAAACTAAGTGTGTCATAATTTTGACAGTAACACTTCATGCTAGAAAAGAATGGAATGACACATTTAAGATACTCAGGAAAGAAAACATGAGCCAAAAATTTTATATCCAGCCAAACTGTCTTTCAAATGTAAAGGCTGCAGAAAACTATTACCAACATACAAGAGTTCAAGAAAATATACTAAAGAAGAAGCCTCAACTAAAAAGACTAGAGAAACACTGACATAAGGACTGGTTGTGAGCATTTACAACGTATAGTAAAATCTGTGAAAGCCAGAACCTGTCACGGAAGGACAATTCAAATATTTTCCAATAATAGAGAATGATAAAAAAGTGACAGTACTGCACCCCATCAAAGGTGGAAAATTTGCAAGACCTGGAAAAACAAGGCAGTCCTGTTGAGTTCACGCTCTCACAGGTTTCACTGTGTTTACTTGTACAGGCAGTCCCCGGGTTACAGATGTCTGACTTACGGACAACTCACACTTGCCCTTTAATGTTACAATTTGCCCTCACTTTGAAATAACTGAACCAACCCCTATTCACAACAAATTCCACACCACAGTTACCTTCCCTTGCTGCACATTGTCCAAGCATGGACCAGTAACTTGAATTTGTCTCCAAAATTGGAGGGTGGCAAGACACCAAGGAAAGAGGCAGGCAACTCCAGTGTGGCGGTGAAGGAGCCTTTATTAGGGAGATTCACATACTGAGGCCAAGTGGTCCCCGTCAGCAGTTCTCCACATCCAGCAGTAGGGGGTGGAGGTTTTATAGTGGTCAAGGACAAAGGTGGCTCCATACCAGAGGGTTACATAAGACAGCCTCACCAAGGTCACAGAACAGGGGCTTGGAAAACAGCAGTGAACTAATGGAAAGTATGAGGGCAGCCATGTTCCACCTCGCAAAGCCTGTTTTCCCCTTCAGTCCACCCCTGGAGGCTGGCTCTTACAACCTGATGCGTTTCCCCTTTTCTGCAAAGTCTCTGAGGCACAGACCACACCGCAGTACAGACAAACACAGCAGACAATCCCTACACCCAGGAAAAGACCAAGACACATCAAAATACCACGTCAACTAGAGGGCTGCCCAGTCGGCTCTGATCAGGGGCTCCACAATCCACGGCATGCCTTCGGTGCTTAAGAAGGGGAGCTGTCCGCAGATCCAGCAGCTGCTTTTGTTGCGGACTATGGTGAAGCTGTGAGCTCACTCTAGAAAGAGGCTGGCAGCCCCAAAGGGAAGAAAGCAGAGTAGGCTACACCTACTGTTGAAAAGGCAGGTGTTTAGTAGGTACCAAGAAGGGTAAATCTTCCCCTTCTATTAGGATCACACTAGTGGTTTCCCCTGGGGTAGTGAAAACAGTGGCTGCTTTAAACATTTTCCCTGGCTGAGTGTACCACATGCTGCCCTGAGGAGGTCACCTGAGGGGTTGTGAGTAAAGTCACCTGTGTCTGTATGCCAGAAAAGGAGACCCACTTCCATCCCTCGTGGTATAGTCGATGTTCCTTTCCACGTGAAGCGTGACTGCCAAGGCCCTCTGTGCAGTAGGATGGTGCGTTCCCACATTAGGCCGATCAGTTTCTCCGCCTCCAGAGGGATAAAGTAACCAATCCATTCCAATGAGATGACCCATGACAGGTACCGAGAGATGGTTCCACTTCCCAGTGCCAGGTCCTGGGGTGTCCGGAGGACTACGCTGTTTTGTTCTGGCAACAACCTTGGTGAATATGCTTCTGGAGCTTGTGACATCACTCAGGGCTTTTACTCTGGCATACGGGGCTAAAGCCCCAGTGGGAGCTGAATTTATCAGCCTCAAAGCCTCAGGTAGCACTTTGGTCCACCCTGCCAGCGAAGCCTTGTCTGTAAGGCTCATATTTGTTATTTTAGGACACTGTTCTTCTTCTCCACCAAGCCTGAGGCCTACGGGTTGTAGGACAGGTGGTAATGCCACTGTACCTTGTTCTCACCTGCCCTTTCACACACACTGTGACCTGTAAAGTGTGTCCCCTGGTCACTGTAAATCCTTCAGGGTATCTCGTACACAATACTCAATTTTTGTAACGCCTTTACTGTAGCAGCCGGGGTTGCTCGTTTACACGGGACTGCCTATGTCAAAATGGTGACAGTGTCCACAAAAACTAGACTGTACTTCTGTCACTGGGGGGGTAGAGGCCCTATAAAATCTACCTGCGAGTCCATCACTGGCTGTGTTTTCTTGTGTATCTTCCCAGGATTGTGGCAGACACCTTGGGTACTGGCATGAGCACACAGGGCAATTCTGTACAGCATCCACAAGATCCCTCCACTTTACTGCTATGCCTGCCTCCCTGGCTATTTTCCAACCAGCACAGGCACTACGGTGTTCACTTTTCTGGTGAATTTAATGGGCAGCATCCTCCTCGGGATGCGCCGTTCTAATGCATGCTATAGCATCTGCTTCCTGGTTTCCCAGTGGGGAAAGGGGTGTATGGGCTGCTACATGAAAAACAGTCACATCAGCATCCAGAGTGTGGAGGTGATCCAAGATGTCCTGCCACAAGGCTTTCCCCACAGGACTTTACTCATTATTGTCCATCTCTCCTTATGCTGTTGGCCTATCAACATAGCCCACCGGTTACCGCCCAGCTGTCCATACGCAGGGTTAAGGGCTAGGGTTCATAGGTGATGACCATCCACCTGGCCCTTATTTCAGAAGACTGACTGCTTTGTCCTGAGCCAGTTTCAAATCGAATGGTATCAGTGGAGGCTTGCACAGCCACCACTGTCCGCAGTGGTGGCACACCTCAGCTACAGCCATCTGTGTATGAGGCATCTGCTGACAGTGGGCCTTCCCCTCTATTGAAGGAGAGGGGAGGCAGCTCCAGTGGCGCACTAGCCTGTGTTGGGGGTCATCTTGATATGTCACTGTAACAAGTACAGCCTGTAACTCTTGGGACTAGAGACTGGCAGAAAGGGCACTGCACTGTTGCAGGTACACGTGCCATTTGCTCAGCGTAGACTTCTGGGCGATAGCTGATGACGACTTGGGAAACAGCCCGCTGACCTACCTGTTTTATGGGCAAAGCTGTGGGAAGGGTGATGGCTCCTGCCTGTTAATGACTCTACCTGGCGGAGAGCGTCAAAGGCCGCTAACAATTGTTTCTCGGTGGGATTGAGTTGGTTTTCTTCCCCCTCCACAGTTGGGACCAAAACCCTACGGGGACTTTAGTTCCATCCCGGTCTTGCCAGAGGGCCAGCCAAGGCTATCCTCGGTGCTACCCATCTAACGGAAGGATAATCCTTCCCGTACTGTGCCCAGCACTTTCACTTGTGCAACCAACACCTTTGTTTCTCAAAATCGTGCTGCTGTTCATTACTCCAATCCCAAGAGGCATCCTTTTTTACCAGTTGACAGAGTGGTTTCAAACACTGGGCCAAGTGGGAAATAACTACTCGCCAATAACCCAAGACTCACGAAGGCCTGCACTTCCTTCGGCATCCTAGGGGTGGAGTAAGCTTGTATCTTATCAACTATGGCTTCAGGCAACAAAGGGGTCTTACCATCCAGAGGATCCCTAGGAATTTTACTGATGTTCCCAACCCCTGCACCTTGTGGAGATTCACTGCGCAACCTCTTCCCCGTAGTGGATGATTAGGGAGTCTAGACACTCCTCTAATGGAGAAACACCTTCAGCAGTTACCATATGTCATCAATGTAATGAAACCAACGGACAGCAGCAGGGAAGGGGGAAAGAGTCACCTTTCTAGCTACCATACCACAGCAACAGCTGTTGTTGTTAGTTGCCATCGAGTCGATTCCGACTCAGCGACCCTACGTACAACAGAACAAAACACTTCCCAGTCCTGAAGCATCCCCACAATCGTTGTTATGCTTGAGGCCATTGTTGCAGCCACTGTGTCAATCCACCTAGTTGAGGGTCTTACTCTTTCTCGCTAACCCTCTACTTTACCAAGCATGATGTCCTTCTCCAGGGACTTATCCCACCTAATAACATGTCCAAAGTATGTAAGATGAAGTCTCGCCATCCTTGCTTCTAAGGAACATTCCGGTTGTACTTCTTCCAAGACGTACATATTCGTTCTTTTGGCAGTCCATGATATATTCAATATTCTTCGCCAACACAATTCAAAGGCGTCAATTTTTCTTCTTTCTTCTTATTCATCGTCTAGCTTTCCCATGCATATGAGACGACTGAAAACACTAAAGCTTGGGTCAGGTGCACCTTATTCTTCAAAGCGACACCTCTGTTTTGAAACACTTTTAAAGAGGTCTTTTGCAGCAGATTTGCCCAATGCAATGCGTCTTCTGATTTCTTGACTGCTGCTTCCACGGGCATTGATTGTGGATTCAAGGAAAATGAATTTCTTGACAACTTCAATTTTCTCCGTTTATCATGATATTGCTTCTTGGTGGAGTTGTGAGGATTTTTGTTTTCCTTATATTGAGGTGTAATCCATACCAAAGGCTGTGGTCTTTGATCTTCATCAGTAAGTGCTTCAACTTCTCTTCACTTTCAGCAACCAAGGTTGTTAATGAGTCTTCCTCCAACCCTAAAGCCATGTTCTTCTTCATATAGTCCATAAAGATGTTTACCTGTTTTATTGACTATGCAAAGGCGTTCGAATGTGTGAATCATAAAAAATTATCGATGACATTGTGAAGAATGGGAATTCCAGAACGCTTAATTGTGCTCATGAGGAACCTGTACACAGATTAAGAGGCAGTTGTTCAAACAGAACGAGGGGATACTTCGTGGTTTAAAGTCAGGAAAGGTGTGCGTCAGGGTTGTATCCTTTCACCATAGTTATTCAATCTGTATGCTGAGCAAATAAATCGAGAAACTGGATTACATGAAGAACAGAGCATCAGGATTGGAGGAAGACTCATTAACAACCTGCATTATGCAAATGACACAACCTTGCTTGCTGAAAGTGAAGAGGACTTGAAGCACTTGCTGATGAAGATCAAGGACCACAGCCTTCAGTATGGATTACACCT
>NW_004444005.1:13071899-13084300 GCF_000243295.1 Trichechus manatus latirostris | reverse complement strand
AAACAGAGAAAAGATTGAAGTTGTCAAGGATTTCATTTTACTTGGATCCACAATCAACACCCATGGAAGCAGCAGTCAGGAAATCAAAAGATGCATTGCATCGGGCAAATCTGCTGCAAAAGACCTCTTTAAAGTGTTGAAAAGCAAAGATGTCACCTTGAAGACTAAGGTGCACCTGGCCCAAACCATGGTATTTTCAATCGCATCATATGCACGCGAAAGCTGGACAATGAATCAGGAAGACCAAAAAATTGATGCCTTTGAATTGTGGTGCTGGCAAAGAATACTGAATACACCACAGACTGCCAAAAAATGAACAAATCTGTCTTAGAAGAAGTACGACCAGAATGCTCCTTAGAAGCAAGGATGGTGAGACTACGTCTTACATACTTTGGACATGTTAACAGGAGTGATCACTCCCTACAGAAGGACACCATGCTTGGTAAAGTACAGGGTCAGCAAAAAAGAGTAAGACCCTCAACGAGATAGACTGACACAGTGGCTGCAACAATAGGCTGAAGCATAACAATGATTATGACTGTGGCGCAGGACTGGACACTGTTTTGTTCTGTAGTACGTAGGGTCGCTATGAGTCGGAAACGACTCGATGGCACCTAACAAGAAGAAGATAAAAGGTGATGCAGACCACACCCCAGGGAAACTCCCTTTACACTGGATCAGGGATGTGACTTTAGTAAGGGTATTACAATCCCACCGTAATCCTCTTTCACATAACATTACAATCACAAAATGGAGGACAACCACACAGTACTGGGAATCATAGCCTAACCAAGGTGACACATATTTTTGGGGGACACAATTCAATCCATGACAGTGACCCTGCTGGTATTTGAATATGGGTGGCATACATTCCAGCATCACAGCAACACACAAGCCCCCACAGTATGACAAACTCACTTGTCAACAATTGGACTACGTACATATCCTTGCGGAAGCACTTTAAGTGTCCATTGTTCCCTCTCCCCGCCCCCCGCCCCCAGGAGAAGGCAAACTGGTCCTGGGTGGACGGGGCTACAGGGATGCTAAAGAATGCTAAGACACAGCATGATACGTTCCCAGGTCCCTACTAAGGATTTCTAACAAGGAAACTATGTTTGGGACTCCAGGATGCATAGGAGGGATCACTTTGTTAAATTCCCTGTGGTCCGCCATTATACACCCAGACCCATCTAGTGTCTTCATAAGCCACACAGGGCTATTAACAGCACTGTGGGCTTCCCAGAGAATATTTACTCTTTTTAATTCCAAAATAGTTTCAACAATTTTCCTATGTCCTCCAGGTAACTTATACTGCTTGATGTCCACCACTCTTCATGGTGGGGCAGGTCACTGGTTCCCATGCCACATTCCCCCCTCACTCCCAGTTGGAATTCTCCCACAGAAGTAGTCAGTCCCATGGGAACATCCACCCCTAGAATGTATTCTGGTACTGGCTAAATATAAACTTGATACAGTTTAGCGGGGAGTGTGTCCTACTTGCAGGGTCAGAAGTACCTAGCATATGCAGATGGACTGTTTGCCATGCCCATCAATTATCAAGGGGTGGGGGGGTGTCTTTGAAACCACTCAGGGTTTCTAAAGGTAAGGGGCCATTCAACTCAGTATCACTCAGAGATAGCATCTGCTGCTTATTTGTTCTTGACCAAGGTTTTGTGACCTCTACATGGCGACTCTGGTCCCCCTGGGGGCCCTGACCTGTGGATGACCTCAGCCCCACCCCTAGTCCCTAGGAGTAGGCGGGGTCTACTCAGCAAAAGGGGCACCTCCTCATGGGGGGGGGCAATAGGACCCAGAGGGTGATATTGTTGCTCTGGCTTCAGATCCTTCAAAAGGCTAACCAAAACCACATCTGGTTGCTTATCTACCTCGCGCACAGCTGTTCCAGCAGCCACTACGTCCACCCACCTCTGCTGTCGGGTCACTTTCAAGGGGCCCTTGGGTGGTCATCTTGCAGGTTTCTCAGTTACTCTTTTCTCCTCTCCCATGGCTCGTACCCCCTCCTCTCTAGTCTTCCCGGTTTCACCCAAATCAGCTAGGTTTGTCCCACCTGATACACTGTCTGGCCCACGAAGGGGCTAACAATAGCTGCCAGAGTGCCATGCCATACCAGGAGGGAGGAGCCGCCTGCAGGATTCTTGCATTCATTCCTGCAGTAAAAAGTTCATTGGCCCCCGGAAGTGGTCAGCATACATGGCGTCGTGCCTCTACGGAAGACGATTTCGCGACCCTGACAGGATGATCCCTCTCATTCAACCATGCTCTTCCACAACACAGGATGATCCAATGTGTGGGGGGTGTGCATGCTCTCTGTGTTCAGAGCTATGTGTAAATGCTGCCAGCGAGGGTGGGGGGTGGGGGGTGGGGGTTATACCACTCATTTTCTCAGTCTCAGCTCCTTTGAAAGAGCCACCATCTCCCCTAATATCCCACAGACTTAGTACCCCAGCTGCAAATCTCCTTGCCTTTCTGTTGGAATTTCCCACACAGCTCAATCAGCTCAGTAGGAGTCTACTACCACACTGTCATGGAAATGACTGGTGGGATTTCATGTCTGGGGTCATCGGGTTCCCAGGTACCTTTCATCTTATGAGTAATGAGCGGCCATGTGGGGGGGGGGGACTCCCCACTGTCAGATTCCTCCTCCACTATCACTTCCACATCCAGTTCACTACTCGATGGGCTCTCCCAAGGATTCCACGTTTTCACGTCCCAGTAGCCTCTCTTCAACACTGCCCTAATCCTTGCCTTTGGCACTTTCCTTCCTGGTGACAGAGGGAACTAGGCTTAATCCTCAGTTTTAATTATTTCTGAAAGTCAGATCTGGGCAAAGTTGGCAGAGCCCTCAGTCATTTGTGGAGCCACACCTCCACCATACCAAGTGTAAGCATTGGTTCAACCCAGTGGCTGGTAACATGGAGGTGGGATCTCCTATTTTTGTTTTCCCGTTACTATTCCAGCTGTGACTGTTACTGTTCAGTTATCTCGGCAGAGGCAGTTATTGGAGAACTTCAGACAGGACCTCTAAGGTCTCTTCAAGACCACTAACACAAGCTATCCTGAAAGGTTTTTAAATTTTTTTTTTAATCCTGCTATTTAACTCTTGCTTTGCGCTGGGTGTTACAGAGTACTCTCAGCGCCAGGGATCTGCTTAGCCCCTCCAACTATCTCCAGTCCCATTGCTGGAGTGCTTTGAGCAATGACTAGGGGATTTTTCCCATAGCCCCTGAATCTCCCATCTTTACAAACCTGCAGGCGAGCGTTTCGTGTTGCTCGTCCTGCTCTTGAACACGACTACTTAATATGCCAGTCGTTGCCACACAGGACTGGTGACCATCTCTTTCTAACTGCAGCTCTTCTGCAGGGCTCTTAACACACACTTTGGTACCTAGCTGGGCCTCAGTGGCCAGCCCAACAGCCCAGAGCAGTGGCCATCCCACAGCTTCCTAGCTTCCCTTCCACACTTATGAAGCTGTGCATCTTCCCACAACTGTGCTATGCCACTTGGTGTTTTGGCGGTATCCAAGCACTCGCACAGTGGGCTGCACATATCAAGCATATGGGCCAGACCTCCCCACATGGAAGTCGCTGGCCAACCTGGGATTTCCCCTCCAAATGCTTCATTCCCACTCATCATTCCTTCAGTCTCCTGGTTGGCTCAATTGTCCAGGCATGGACCAGTAACTTGAAATTTTCCTCCAAAATTGGGGAGTGCTGAGAGACCAAGGAAAGAGGTGGGCAACTCCAGTGTGTGGTGAAGGAGTCTCTATTAGGAAAATTTAAATAGCAAGGCCAAGAGGTCCCTGGTGGCCATAGATAAAAGCAGTTCTCTGCATCCAGCAGAAGGCGGGTGGAGGTTTTATAGTGGTCAAGGACAAAGGTGGCTCCATGCCAGAGGATTATATAACACTGCCTCAGCAAGGTCACATAACAGGGGCTTGGAAACAGCAGTGAACAGAAACAGCAGTGAATTAACAGAAAGTATGAGGGCTGCCATGTTGGTCTCACAAAGCCTATTTTTGCTTTAACATGTGCAGCTTCTAAAGCCTTTTCTTGTAGTAACTAAAACCCATTTCCATCAAGTTGATTCTGATTCATAGCGACCCTATACAACACAGCAGAACTTCTCCACAGAGTTTGCAAGGAGCATCTGGTGGATTTGAACTGCTGACCTTTGTTTAGCAGTCAAACGCTTAACAACTGCACCATCAAGGCTCCTTGCAGTAAAGTGAGGCTAAATAAGAATTGTATCCACCTGTTTGGACATACCTACTATGATGGCTATGGTTGTGTGTCAAAACAGCTGGGCCATGATTCTTAATGGTTTGGCGGTTATGTAACAATGTAAGCTGGTGGTTAAGTAATGATGTAGTCATCCACCATGATGTAATCTAATGGTATCAGTCAATCACCTGTAAGAGGATTTTCCAATACATACATGGACGTTCTGGCTAAGCTGGCTTGCTTACTCTGGATCCTGCATCCAGCTCATCATCATCTGATCACCAATTCTTGGGATGTGAGCCAGCTGCCTGCCAACCTTGGGATTCGTTAGCCTCCGAAGCCTGTGAGCCAGAAGTCTACTGTCCTACCTGCCAATCTTGGGATTAGTGAGGCTCTGCAACCTGTGAGATAGCAGCCTACCATCTTAACTGTCAGTCTTGGATTTGTTACCATCCACAGCCTGTGAGCCAGCTGCCTGCCGTCTGACCTGCTGATTGTGGGTTCATCTCCCCGGCAGCTATGCGAATCAGGAGGAGATTCCAGCCTGACACTAACCCACGGACTTGGGACTTGAGCCATTTCCTTGAGATAAATTTCTCTCTTTCTCTGTATCTACTGTTGTTGGTAAGTGCCGTTGAGTCATGCTGACTCATAGCAACCTGACATACAACAGAACAAAACACTACACAGTCCAGTGCCACCCTCACAAGCACTGTTATGTTTAAACCCATTGTTTCAGTCACTGTGTCAATCCATCTCATTGAGGGTCTTCCTCTTTTACACTGACCCTCTACTTTACCAAGCATGACGTCCTTTCCCAAGGACTGGTCCATCCTGATAGTATGTTCAAAGTACGTGAGACAAATTCTCACCATTCTCACTCTCAAGGAGCACTCTGGCTGTATTTCTTCCAAGCCAGACTTGTTCGTTCTTCTGGCAGTCCATGGTACAGTCAATATTCTTCGCCAACATCATAATACAAAGGTATCAATTCTTCTTCGGTCTTCCTTATTAATTGTCCAGCTTTCACATGCATATGAGGCAATTAAAAATATCATGGCTTGGGTCAGGCACACCGTAGTCCTCAAAGTGACACTGCAGTTCAATGAATTGCTTTTCTGTGGGCTTTCTAGTCATGGTCTTGTAACTTGTAATAACTTGGGTGGGACTGTGCAAATAATGCAACTGTGGCCCACCAAGGGGATTGCTCAGTTTTGCCTTAAGAGAGCCAATTCCAGAGAGAGGATCCCACCATCATCAAGTAATAACAGGCAGGAGCGGAGAGTGTGTCCTTTGGACCCATGATCCCTGTGGTGAGAAGCTCTTGGTACCAAAAGACAGAGAGAGAAAGAGAGCTTTAGAAGCAGTGGCAGAAAAACAATGGCAGGAGATGGCGTGGTGGGCTTCCCAGTCCATGGAGCAAGAAAGCTGAGTGCTTCTGGGCAGAAGCCAAGGGCCAGGGAGAGGCATGCCTGTGAGCATGGCTGGGAAGAGGCTGTCTTAAAGAAAAAACTGTATCCTGAATGTTTCTGAGCCTGAATTGTAGATGTTACTTCCCTAATGAACCTCATAATCATTGAGTATTGTCTGTGAGTTCTGTATGGCCACTGCAATGAATTATCGAACCCAGCACACTCCCAGAGAGGGCCGTGGGAGGGACGGCTGGTGTCAAAATTGGTAAAGATGGCAGAGACAGGAGGCATGTCTGACCTCCACCTCATAGGAAGCAGCCTTGGGCTGATGATCTTGATTTTCCTTCCCCCTTGTGAACTTAGAGAAGGTCAGACACCACCTCCATGCCATTTTCACCATTGGCTTCAGAAGCAAAATTCTTTGCAATGGCTCCAGACTAATGAAAATATGGGACTATGTAATAAAAAGAATGAAGGGGCTTGGGAATTGAAACTTTTGATTCTTAGATGGTTAGTTTGGTGGTTGTTACCTGAATGGCTGAAAAGCTGCAGCTAAAGTGGCCTGGATCAAAAGCCAGGCCAGATAACCAGGATGACTGATAGAGGGCCAGGGTCTACTGGTTCCAACCAGCCAGAGGCCCAAGGTCATATGCATATGAATGGGAAGATAGTTAAGGGTTGGAGAAAAGAAAATGAAACTGGAAAGTTTTTAAAAAAGGTTATAAGTTTAAGACTATGTGTGTAATTGAACATACTATGCATACTGAACATTTCTCCTACTTAGTGTTGTAAAGCAGACCTAAGTGTACGATAGGAAAAAATGAACACTGGGTATCATAAATTACAGAGAGCAAGTAACTGTGTATCTATGTCAAGTGAATGGCAATCAAACTCAAATCATGAGAATAGAGTCACTGTGTCTCAATCGATCCCCAAATTTGAGCCAGTTTACAGATGCATAAGCTCTAAAATGAAGGGAAGGCCAGGTCCCCTTGATGAAGGACCCCACTACACTGCCAAAGTGTTATACTGTTAATCTTTCTCCCAGCCTTCTCAAATGGGATCTACAGCCTTTTACGAGTGTGACTGTTTATTAGGGAAAAGAAAACAATCACACGTTTTGGGGATTACTGCACACTGGCTCTAAACAGACACTAATTCCAGAAGACCCAAAACGTGAATTGTGGCCCAGCAGTCAGGATGGGGGCATATGGAGTCTTAGGTTCATCTCACGGTGGGTCTAGTGAGTCCCCGAACGCATCCTGTAGTGGTTTCCCGAGTTCCAGGATGCATAATTGGAATAGATACACTCGACAACTGGCAGAACCCCCACACTGGATATCTGAAAAGTGGAGTAAAGGCTATTACGGTAGGAAAAGCCAAATGGAAGACATCAGAACTGCCCCTACCTAGGAAAATAGTAAACCAAAAGCAATACTTCATTCCTGGAGAAATTCCAGCATTCTTGGAGGAAATGCAGAGATTACTACCACCATCAAGGACTTGAAGGATGCAAGGGTGGTAAATTCCCACTATATCCCCATTCAACTCACCTATTTGGCCCGTGCAAAAAACAGATGGACCTTGGAGAATGACACTGGATTATCAAATACTTGACCAGGTGGTGACTCCAACTGCAGCCACTGTTCCAGGTGTGGTTTCGTTGCTTGAGTAAATACATACATCTCCTGGTACCCAGTATGCAGCTACTGATCTGGCCAATGTCTTCTTCTCAATTCTGGTTTCGAAGGAACACCAGAAGTAGTTTGCCTTCAGCTGGCAAGGCCAGCAATACACCTTTACTGTCTTACCTCAAGTGTACATCAACTCTCCGGCCCACCGTCATAATTAAGTCTGCAGGGACCTTGCTCATCTTTCCCATCCACAAGATGACACACCGGTTCATTACATTGATGGCATTATGCTGACTGGACCTAGTAAGGAAGACGTGTCAATGACTCTGGACTTATTGGTAAAACATTTGCATGCTAGAGGGTGGGAAATTAATCCCCCCAAAATTCAGGTGCTTTCCACCTCAGTGAAATTTCTGGAAGTCCAGTAGTGTGAAGCATATCTAGATATTCCTTCTAAAGTGAAGGATAAGTAGTAACAGCTGGCCCCTCCTATATCTAAAAAGGAGGCAGCAGTAGAGGACCCTGGTGGGCCTGTTTGGATTTTGGAGGCAACATATCCCTGAAGCAGGTGACATTTACAGAAGTCTGCAAGTGGGTGTCTTCTGCTTGGGGGAAAATAACCCCAGAATCCATCCACAACAGCTTCAGAAAGGCTGGGACTGTGCATCAGCAGAATACTGATGAATACACTGAAGGCAGTGATGATGATAACATCAGTTCAGAAGTCACAGAAGAACATCTGCAGGCAACTCTGAGATATTGTCAATGATGATAGTGATGAGGGATCAGACTTGCAAGGGTTTCGGGAGTCAGGATGATGATGATGATGATGATGATGATGATGATGATGATGATGATGATGATAATGATAATGAATGAATAAAATAAAATGGCCTATTTTAAGATGAAAATACAATTTCTTCTGGTGACTTTTATTTGTTGATTTCAAAGACATTGATTATCAAAAATTACCTTTTAGTTTAAGATTTATAAAGCAATAAAATATAAACAATATCTTGTTCTTGCAGTTTTAGGCCTAGATCATTTCTTATTTACTAATTTCTAGCTCTTCATGCATTCATATGCTTTGGGTTCAACATGGCAGCCCATTTCCATCACAAGCCCGTTCAGTTCACCACTGGTTACACTTGGTTAGGAAAATATGTACTTTAAATGATGTTTCCATGAGATCAGTTTTATCCCAGTAACATTAACTCTGTGGGACAAGGAAAAAAATGAAATTGAAGTCAGCAACATGTAAAAAATTACTAATATAGTGTGTTATGAAATTAACGCATGGGGACTTGCATAGTTTACAAAAGAACTTATAATACGCGCGTTATTTGTGTAACAATACAGTGACCGTGTGATATTCTGTCATCTCCTATGTCTTGAGAACTGACATTCACAGTGTAGAAAGGGGAGACAGAAGTAGAAAAGGTTAAGTAAACGCCCAGTATTCACTGAACATAACTATACACACACACAGAGCCTAGCTCTGTTCACAGAAACAGCATACAAGCAATACAAATGAGCATCCCTAATACTGTCGTTTAGCATCCCTAACTTTGGGGTTTTGAAACACTATCTCTCATGAAAGAAATCAATGCTCCTTAAAGAAATGGCTTGCTCCAGGTCTAGGGAAGGAAGAACATGAGATGAGTCCAGAACACCTTGGCAAACGGGGTAACAAGGAACCTAGAGCCACCCTGAAAAGGCTCCCACTGTTTAAATATGAGACTATGCAAACATAAATAAGGGTAAGAGCACTGGATTAAAACACATCAAATGTTTCAATCCATGAATTCATAAAATTACCAAAATAAAATCCTTCATTGGTCACTTTAGAAAGAGAATAAGAAATGGATTCATTATTTTGGGGAAAAAAAAAAAGAGAACAAGCATTTCTTCTCGGCTTCCTATATGAACTGTAGCACTGGATAACCAAGTAGTAGATGAGGGCAAGTTTCTCTTTATAGAGAAATTCCAGCTAATAAACCAAGAAGGAATAACTGGATTAGAACATCACCATTTTGTAACCCTAACGAATTAATGTATGCAGGCATGTGCATCAATGGCTGCCAACGTCAAAAGAGAGACAGCCAGACATTCCTCCTGATGGAACAACCCAACACCACCTCTGAGGGAGTCCTGCCAGGCCCGAATCTGATCACGTCTCTAGATCCAACTACCAATTTACAGGAAACTACAGCCCAGAGGAGCACACTGAACTGCACCATAAGAACGCAACAGACAAAGTCTAGACTGTGAGAAATACAAGTCAAACCGCCTAATTTCCTCAACAAATAACTTCCATGATGGGCAGGAGGGGAAGAGGATAAAAGGGTAATCTGAAGATCAAGAGGTTGAACGATCATATTAAAAAACAAAACAAAACAGGCAAAACTTAACTAATATTTAGAGATGCACAGTTCTGTCATAAAACTATAAAGAGCAAAGAACTGATAATCACATGTGCCAAGTCACGACCCGATTAAGCTACACGTTTATTTTATGCAGCTTCTGCAGGTGTGTTATATTTTAAAATAAAAAGGATCTTTAAAAAAGGCTTGTTATAAAGTTATGATAATTAGGGCAATGGCATGGCACCAGGGGTCAACAAACCAAGCAACACACAGACTGCAGAGTCCAGAAACAGCCCAGACATAGTGGACGCAAACCCTTACATTTTGTGACAGTGATGCTTTAATCAATGTGCCGCAACAATGAGATCTCTCTGTGACCCTTGACCCCGAGTGCAGAATCACTCCAGGAGAACAGTCAATCTAAAGGGAAAACAATGCAGCATAAAATACAGGAAACTATGTTTATGACTCTGACTTAGAGCTAAATAAGACTAATGGATAAATCAGACCATATTATAACTAACCAATTTAAAAAAATTCTATTCTTCAGGAGATGCCATTAACAGAGTAAAACGGCAAGTGTCAGAGTAAGAGAAGATCTAGAAAAAGGGCAGGATCTTGAACAGGCACTTCATAAAAGAGACCATCTAAACACAGACAAACATATATAAGGGAACGTGCTCACTTCATAAAAAAGTCAAAGGAATGTAAATTAAAACCACAACAGACACTCTACAAAATGGCTAGACTAGAATGTGCGTGCGCACACACACAAACTGACGATGCCAAATCCTGTGAAGATCTGCTACAAACCAGTAAACCACACTGGAAAACAGTGTGAGTTACCCACTGAAACTGAACCCCACACAGTATGGCCCGACGACCGCATTCCCAGGTACGTGCCCGAAAGAAGTGCTCACACAGGTGCAGAGAGAGACAGACACAAAACAGCTCATGGCAGCACTCAGGACGGTCAACAACCGGGTATTGACTGGAGATCCACAGTGTGCTATATTCATGAAATGGAATATTACACAGCAGGGAAGACAAAGAAACTATCATGATATACAACACAGGTAACAGTGCACAAAAGAAGCCAAACCCAGAGGAACACGTATTGTGCGATCCCATTTACATAACTTCAGTGGCAGAAGTCAGGACCCTGGTTCATCTGAGTAGAAGGGAGGGGAGGATGGGAAAGGCACAGGGGGCGTCTGGGTGGAGGCACCTTCCATTTCCTGAGGTGGGCGTGCTGACAGCGGCTGTTTCGCCGTGTGGCCTCTCACGGGATGTGCACTTCTCTGCCTGTGTTATCCTTCCCAGGACAGTGAAAACTGGCAACCATCACACGTCCGACGACCCGCAGGCGAGCCCTTCCCATGGCGTCCTGTCCTAGGGCCTCCCGAGGGCTCGCTTAGGCACCTGAGACCACCCGGGGAGGAGGGGGCTCTCCGGCTGCTCGCCTGGCTTCACCCGCGAGGAAAAGGCAGGGAGGACCGTGTTGTGGTTTAAAGCACGTGCCCGCGTACACATGTGCACGTGGATCTGGAAGTGTGTATAGAATTTAGCTCTGATAATTATGAAAGACTTCCTCTTCCTGCTTTATATGTTTTTCTACTGCTTTAACACATATTATTTTATGATCATAAACAGCAATGCTGTTTCTATTCTAAAAAAATATTGTCGTTTCCACCTGCAGCTCACTACTAAAGAAAATCATTTTTTCCTAATACCTGACCCAAGCCATTGTATTTTCAATTGCATCATATGCATCCGAAAGCTGGACAATGAATAAGGAAGACTTAAGAATTAATGCCTTTGAAATATGGTGTTGGCGAAGAATATTGAATATGCCCTGGACTGCCGGAAGAACTAACAAATCTGTCTTAGAAGAAGTACAACCAGAATGCTCCTTAGAAGCAAGGATGGCAAGACTACATCTCGCAGACTTTGGACATGCTGTCAGGAGGGATCAGACCCTGGGGACATCATGCTTGGTAAAGTAGAGGGTCAGCAAAAAAGAGGAAGACCCTCAACGAGATGGACTGACACAGTGGCTGCAATGATGGGCTCAGGCATAAGAACGACTGGGAGGATGGTGCAGGACCGGCAGTGCTTTGCTCCGCGGTGCACAGGGTTGCTATGAGTCAGAACCGACTCGACAGCACCCAACAAAAACAACCACCTGAGTGCCCATTTCAGAAAAAAGCATGGGAGCTTCGGTTTTCAGACCACAAAGACCCTGCTCCTTGGGCACTCGGATCGTTTCACCTACGTGTGAAGAGCACGCTGGGTTTTGCTACCAACCCCGAAACATCGGAGAGGACATTCCAGCCTCTTAAGAAGCAAGCCACCTATTGAGGCAGCTACAATCAGTGAAACAGAAACGAAGGTGAGAACATCGATTCCAGAGCTTTCGTCCTCCAACCCTGAGATGTAAATAACGACTTGAAAATCACATTGCAATCAGAAGACTGGCAGGCCCTGCCCTTCTGGACGGAACTCTGCAGGGGCGACAGAGGAAACAAGGCTGGTAGGGAGGGCGCTCGCCTGGGGCCAGAGCCCCCGTGGGTCTACCCCCCAAGTTCCCCGACGAGTGCCCTCCCCGCACCGTGTTGTGCCCAGCAGCCATCCACCTGCCTCCCTCCACTCCCAAGGCCATCCTCACGCTGAGCAGCAGTCAGACCAGAAGTTCGGAAACCAAAGACTCCGTCCGACAGCAGGCAAAGACGCCACACAAAAGCCAA
>NW_004444005.1:13069930-13070984 GCF_000243295.1 Trichechus manatus latirostris | reverse complement strand
CTAAAACATCCTGAGCCTTTGGAACCTTTAAAGTCACAGAATACCTCTTAACCTCTGCTGGATGTTTTCCTGAGAAAATGCAAACTGTGAAAACAGACATAATCTGTTTAAGGATTACAGAAAGTATGAACTCCTGTACAGAGTCAAACACCTAGAAGCAGTTTCTTCTTGCTTGGTAACTTTGCTCAGTAAGTAAAATTAATTACTAACTGAAATTGGCTTATCTACAGCAAATGCTTCTTCTAAAATCTCAACTACATGCTTCCTAGTCTCCTAACTGTACCACCATGACATAGAAAATGTATCAAAAATTAGTATTTCTACAAGCGAAGTCACTAGGATGCCCCTTACTTTAGGGGCACCTTATTATTATTAAGTGCCTAAAGTGGGCTTCTTAAAACATGCGCTTAATCTGCTCAGAGTTAGCTTCAAAACAAATAACTTCCCCTTTTACAAACACCAGAAGCCACCAGCAGCTTCTCTGGAGGCTCACGCTGGCAGGGAGTGTTTTTCCAGAGGTGCACGTGTCTAGTGAAAATCACCCAGAATAGGAAGAAAATAGGAGGGAGCCACGCACAGCAGTTCTCTTAAGGGATGGGGTGGTGTGGGTCACGCAGAAAAGGGCAAAAAAGATAGGACAATGATCCGAGCTTACTTAGGTCTAGAAAAACAAGTATAACTGGAAAAATGTTCGAAATTATGACCTACAATTTAATTATATTTTCAGTACTTAAATTTGAAGGCTTCTCTGCAGAAACAGATAGGACCAAAAGGCGTGTGGTAATGAACTTGTCTCTGCTTCCTAAAACATAGTTAAATAAGACCCCTGATTGGTTCTTACTGGAAACGTTAATAAAAATGAAATACATCTAGAGAAAAGTTTTCAAAAATCCACTTTGTAAGGCAGTTCCATTGGACGATGGGGTCCCTCCTCGTCCCGCCCGGTGCTGCGGACCGCGCGTCCGCTCCAACTTTCTCACTTCGTGGTTGGGTCGCGGAACCGGGCTGCCCACGACTCGCGGCGCGCACCGGGTGGACCCGGGCGGGCGCCTCC